>NC_140988.1:173235610-173305308 GCF_052327205.1 Somniosus microcephalus
CTCTCCGGGCCTGGGCCTGAGCGGCCGATTGCGTGAAGAAAGACCCTCCTCACCTGTCACGGAGTTGAAGTCTCCAAAAGTGGCCACGGTGCCCCGGGCCCTCTTCCCCCGCGCATTCAGGAGGCGTGGTGAAGAGAGAGAGAGACAGACTGGGGGGGGGGGGAGAGTTAGATGCCGCCGCGCTCCTGCTCCGCGGAGCTCTGTGACGCCCACCGCCGCAACCAGCCTTTACTAAGATGGCGGCGATCGTGGGCCGCTTGTTAACTGGGGCCGGGAGGTGCCTAGCTCGGGCGTGGGTGCGGAGGAGAGGCCGAGGCTTCGAGGCCTACCTGGAAAAACGGGGAAAGGTAGGAAAATTAATGAGATTAGATAAGTTAATTACTTTCTAAATCTTTTTTTTTTAATACATTATGGCCTAGAAATTGATTTTGCCTCCGCCAGGGCTGTAGCACCCCGAAATTTAGCGCCAGCGTTAATTGCCGCTGCGCCCGCCCAAAAATTCAGCTGCGCCGCGCCCAGACGGCTGCGGTCGCTAATGGAGGGTGTCAGCGCCTCGCAATGGGCGCTGAATGCAGGATTGCGGCGCTAATCCCCCCGCTGCGGCAACCCGATGCAGTGCGGGCAGGCTGGGGTACTGCAGGCCTCCTCCTTCTGTTAAGGAGGAGCTGCCTGCAGCCGACCGCTGGCCGGTGGAATCGCACGAAAAAATGAGCCCGGCACCTCGGGGAAGTGCCGGGCTCGAGGCCCACACACATCTGTGCCGCGGGGGGGTGGTGGAGGAGTCCGGGGAGGGAGGTGCGGCAGGCGGCCGCCGGGAAAAGCGGCCGGCTGCCGCATCACCTTAATGCGCCGGCGCTAAGTCCAGCAAGAAACTTTTGAAAAATCGTTGGTTGCGGCTGCCACGTGCGAGGCGGCCGCAACTGAATTTCGGCGTCCGGCCGCGTTACCACGGCAAACCGGGACGCTGCGCACGCCGATGACGTCATCGGTGCCGACGCAGCGCTACTGGCTAATGCCGATGGTAGGGCCCAAATCAATTTCCGAAGCGGCTATAATTCCGGCGCAAGGCCCTCTAGCGCCTCTAATTGGGCGCTAACCCCACTCAATTTCTAGGGCCTATGTGTTTTAAAAGCAACGTTTTTTTTAAAGACGCAGAAAGCGGGAAAAAGAAAGGAAAAGTTTGGAATCAAGATGGCGGCGACTCACCTCAGTTCAGAAAGATAAAGGCCCGCCCACACACACGCACCCGATTGGTCGACCGTCAGGTCACCAAAGCGTAGGATTGGTCAATCGTCCCCGTCACTTCGACCGTTAGGAGGGCCCGGCCGCACGCGCCAGCAACCCGGCGTACGATTGGTCGACCTCGAGGTCACTCTGCCGCTAATGAGCGGATAATGAGATGCTAATGAGCGGAATGTTGAAGGTTTTTCGGATACCGCGGGCGCAATTTTTTGTCCGGCCGAAACGTAAATACGCTTACCATCGTTTTGGAATGGTGAGCTTTCTTTCGACGTAACGCACGCGTAGGTACGCTCTGTAACTTTCGAGCACATAGCCGGGACAGACGCACACCCGAGGACAGACAGAAGGACAGACAGAAGGACAGACAGACAGATCGATTCCTTTATATTTATAGATAGATAGATATGTGAAGTATTTGCGAGATTTCAGAGAGACATTATAGCTCTAATTATGTGAGCCTTCATCACATGAACTTACTGGCTTAGAAGTTCCTCGGAGACATGATGCTGACTCCAGCTCCTCCTCCCCACCATCCTCCGGCCTCTTCTCCCACAGGGTACCTCACCTGGCCTGAAATTGTACATCTCGTCTTAACCAATCAGAAATGCTGCCTCCATTCTCAAAACTACAGGGCCACTCAAGTGCTGCAGAACCCATCATACTCCTCACAACCTAGGACCCTCCACCCCCACTGATCACTGACCCAGGTGCACAAACCACCAGACTCCCAGACTCTTGGACACTACCACAGGGCTGTCAAGAATTTGCCCAACATCTATCAGATTCCAGGTAGCCACTCTTCACTCCATGCAAATTCTCTTACCCTTATTCCTTCTCCCTATGCAGTTAGCTCCACATCGCCCAGTGCTACCCACCTCTTAGTGCTACCAGAACCTGGAACCATTTCAGTTCTGGATCTCACCCAGTGCTCCAGACTCCCCACGCTGCCATCTCCAAGTATCCGTTTTCCGCAGTGTTGACAAAGGACCGACACCTCACCCCTGTGCTGGAACAAGCCTCACTCTACAGAGCTGTACTACCCACCCCACGGAAACTACTGCCGGACACCAGGAACCACCTGTTAAACCAATCCCCACATTCCACAATCCCATTGATTCCAAACTCTAGGTGAAACCCCTCAACAATGTTTACAGACCCCGGGACTTATCGCCATCCCCCACCCCGTCATGCTAACCAAAGCCACACCACAAGAGATCTGCTCGTGATATAAGAAAACTTGTGCTGATATATCACTGTTTTTTGCTTCAACAAATGTTCACCACATTCACTGTCCACGAGCACATCAGTGATGATATAAGGGCTTCAGGGCTATCTGGAGCTGATTCAAGCTTCATTTTCCAGATTTGTAAAATGTTGAGGCTGCAGCTGTCGTGATTCCGCCCCCTGGGTTTGTATAGTGGTTAAGCTAATTCCAGGGTCAGATTTCATTCAAGCAGTAGCCTATGTGAGTGAATGTGATAAATCCATTAAGTGGAACAAGGACTCAAAGAGGCGATATCGTGGAATTAACACGAGTACTTTATAAACACTGGGAAACAAACATCATGCCTGCATCCTGGAATTTCACCTTTGCTGACCTTGACAGGAAGCAAACCTCTGACCTTAACAGGAAGCAAACCTCTGACCTTAGCAGCAGCATTGGCTACAGCACCACCTGGTGGATAACCTTAATCATAACATCCCAGATTACTATATCCCTCCCCCCTTAAGATTTCAGTATGAATTTCCTTAACAAACAACCATTCCTGAGGGTCACATAAGGAGTCTCCATCCATCATGTTCCATACTTGACGAATCTAACAGTTCAGTATCAATCTCTCTGGTGGCTTGCGAGGCCTTTGTCAATGTCTAACAGTAAAGTCCCTGCTTGTGTGTGGTGAAGCCACCAGCTGCTCCTGAGCAGTACTCAGAGTATCTGACTCTGCAACGATGGTTTCCTCCTGACGAATAGGTTCCTGTGGAATTGTCTCTGTCCCTGGTGGTGGCACCACAGATGCACTTGGATAACTGGGGGCAACCCTGTCTTCAGTCCATCGCATCTGGAACCTTCATTTCAATTTCCCCTTGTCTGGGAAGTATCTGATCTACATGTCTGCGTACTACCCTACCATCTCCCAGCATGACCTTGTATGATACTGGACCAGTCATTGAGTCTATGAAGCCAGAAATCCACTTTGGTCCATAACTGAAATTCCTGGTAAGGACCCGCATCTCCTTAAATGTTTGTATGGCTCTCTCCGCAAGTCCATTCGAGGACGGATGATATGGAGCCGAGGTCACCTGCACTATGCCATTTCTTCTCAAGAACTCTTTTGTCTCTGTACTCACAAAACAAGTGGCATTGTCACTCACCACGATCTCCGGTAGCCCTTGATTACTGAAGCTCCGACGCAGGCAGTCTATAGTAGTAGTGGCGGAAGTAGAATTTACAGGATAAACATCCATCCATTTGGAATGTGCATCAATGATTATGAGGGAACATCTTCCCCACGAATGGACCCGCATAATCTAAGTGCAATCTTCTCCATGGTTTATCCGGCCACTCCCACGGGTGGAGAGGAGCCACTGCTGGTGCCTTCTGGTGTTCCTGACAAGTGCTACATGTCTTGACTAGATTTTCTATCTCCTCATCTAGCTTTGGCCACCACAAGTAACTCCTAGCCAAGGCTTTCATATGCGAGACCCCAGGATGACACTGATGTAGTTGCTCTAGGATAGGACTGTCGTTGTAGTGGCGCTTCTTAGTTTCCAAACAGGCAGCCACTGAGCTGTGGGGCTTTTAACAACGAGTAAACGCGTGTCGAAATAAAACGTTCCCAAACGTAGCTTTGTCTTTTAAACTGTTTACTATAACACTTTACGAACAGAATTACAAAGCAAACACGTATAAACGAACACGGTCAAAAACTGTATTGCTCCAAACCTCACAACTTCTGCCTCCTTCAGCCACGTGGAGTTTAAACTGTAAAATGGCTGCATACCATGTGTGGCTTAGGGACTGTACCATTGTGGCAAGAATGAGGGGGGTGTCTCGGACTATATTACTGGAGCAAGAAAATAGGGGGTTTCTTAATACAATAAGTCAATCAGGTAAATTAACTGTATTATGCTATTTAACCAATATTTTAAAGTATTTTCTTAAGCTTTTATGGCTCTTACAGTCGTGTTGGCTGTGGAATAATCACTTGTGCTCCCCATAACATGCAACCATCCTGCACACTCAGCTCTGTTTTCCTGACACTGTAGGGTGTGAAGTCAGCCCCTTCCGGATGCTGTGGCCATCCCCTCACCACATATTCTCGAACTCTAGACAGTCCATGTTCTTACTTGCTCTGCAGCCACAAGTGCCGTGTCAGTGTCCTCCAACATCAAAACTCTGTCCTCTGGAGCTGCACGGATAGGTGTGCCTGGCAGTGGAAGACGGCTCAAGGCATCTGCGTTCCCATGGTACTTGCCCGCCTTGTAGACAATGACATACTCATATGCCCTCAACGTCACTGCCCACCTCTGGATCCGGGGTGACACCATCTGTGGAACTGCTTTCATTTCATTGAAAAGAGAGAGAAGAGGTTTATGATCGGTGCATATGGTGAACTTCCTGCCATATATGTACTTGTAGAACCTCTGTAACCCAAACATTACTGATAACCCCTCTTTGTCTAACCGGGAATAGTTTTTTTCCGCTGGTGTTAGAGTTCGGGACATAAACCCTATTGATCTTTCAGTTCCATCTTCCATGCAGTGTGAAAGAACTGCCCCCATCCCATAAGGTGAAGCATCACAAGAGAGAATGATGTCTTTCTCTGCATTGTAGTGAACCAGCACATCCGACGACAGCATCAGTTTCTTGGACTGTTCAAATGAAACCCCCTGCTCCTCTCCCCACTGCCACTGTGTCTCCTTGCACAGTAGTTTGTGAAGAGGTGCTAACACTGTTGACAATTTTGGTAAAAACCTGTTATAATAGTTCAGCAGTCCCAGATGAGCTTTTAACTCAGCCACATTTGTAGGAGCAGGGGCGTCCTGCAGTGCTTGTACCTTCTCCTTGAGTGGATGGAGCCCGGTGGTGTCCACTCTGTGTCCCAGGAACACTGCCTCATTCCCCAGGAAAGTGCACTTACTCCTCTTGAGCCGGAACCCTGCCCTCTCCAATCTCTGTAGTATCTCTCTCAGAGTGCTCAGATGCTCCTGGTCGGATCTTCCCGTCACCAGAATGTCATCCAGATAGATGGAAACATGTGGAATCCCTTGCAGTACACCTTCGATTGTCCTCTGGAAGATAGCTGGACTAGATGAGACACCAAACGGTAAGTGGTTATATGTAAACAAGCCCTTGTGTGTATTTATGGTGACATACTTCTTTGATTTGTCATCCAGTGTAATCTGCAAGTAGGCATGACTCATAGCCAACTTTGTGAATATCTTTCCTCCAGCCAGGTTTGCAAAGAGATCCTCTGTTTTGGGAATAGGATACTGCTCTAGTTTGGACACCCGATTGACTGTCAATTTATAGTCTCCACAGAGTCTTACCGAATTGTCCGGTTTTAAAACAGGTACTGTGGGAGCTGCCCATTCTGAACATTTCACTGGCTCCAGTATGTTCTCTCTCAATAGACGGTCAAGCTCAGCCTCTACCTTTGGCTTCATGGCATAAGGCACAGGTCGTTGTTTAAAGAACCTTGGCGGTCCCTCCTTGTCTACATAAATCTTAGCTGGGGGGCCATTAAATGTGCCAAGTTCCTCCTTGAACACATTCTCATGTTCACTCAACACTTCTTGCAAAGTCAACTGTTTGCCCGCATCTATTTGATGTACTGCTCCCCAGTCTAATTTAAGTTCTTTTATCCAGCCCCGACCTAACAGGTTTGGTCTGGTACCCAATACTATAACTACAGGTAGCTGTTCCACTGTGTCCCTGTGTTGCACAGTTACCTTAGCTGTACCTAATGTCGCTACTCGTTCACCTGTATATGTTTTAAGATGCAGGGAGCAAGGCTTTAACTCTGGAACCTTTGCACGGTTCCACAATTTTGAGTACTCTGCCTTGTTCATTATGGTCACGCCGCACCCTGTATCCACTTCAAAGTTCACCTTAGAGTCATTTACTGTCAGTTGCAATGTGATAGGAGCCACTTTTGGAATGTTCTCTAACATGCTATACATTATGAACATGTCCTCTTCTTCCTCAGCTTCCCCGCTGATGTGGTGTGCTCCATGTTTTTTCACTTCTCTCCCTTGGTTTTGCTGTCCTCCCCCTTTTGGTTTGGATTCCTCCACAGGTGATTTCGCCCAGCAAGCTCGTTTTATGTGTCCTTGTTTCCCACACTTGTAGACCTCCCCAAGAGACCAAAAGAGCATGGCTTCAAATTGCTGAGGAGGTGAGCAGCAGAGATGTTATCAGGAGGATATGGGTACAGTGCAGGAAGAGATTCAATGATCTGATGAGATCAGGAAAGGTCAGTTCAAAGCCACACTCACCTTCATCCTGTTGTCCCTGTCACCACATCCCCACAATCTGCCTTCCCAAGCCTACAAATGCACATTATTACTCACACCAACATACCTTGCATGTCCACCCTTCCCCCTCTCTCTCTACGTACATACTCACATCCCCATCTGACTAACCACCCCTCACACTCACCCTCAACCTAATGTAATCGTATCAAGTAACACTACAGAAGGTGTCCATTTGGCATTGGGACCACACTCCCTCATAGTCACCCTCTACAGATGTAACCAACACTTTCCTTACACTCATTCCATCACATTCACTCAGACTTCTCTTCTTTCCCTCCTTGCAGGAGAAGAGAGCCCAGAACAACCAGGAGAGGGAGACAACCAGAGTTGGCCCTCCAGCCTTCAGTACCTTGACTGCAGCAGAGAAGGTGGCCCTGGAGATGTCGAGAGCTGCTGAGCTGATGGTGTGGGAGATGGAGAGAGGGGGTCCTCTCAGCAACCTAGTGACAGAGTTACAGTTAGTGAATGTTCATCAGGTGCATAATTGTATAGTTAACCATTCTTAATATAACATTCCTAAATCATCACTTTACTCTCTCAAAGGTCCATCAAGAGCCTCCGTCCTTCCCCCCACCCACCTCCCACTGTCCAGCGGGAGGAGGAGGATGACTCCTCAGATGAACCTCCATTCTCTGAGAGTGCACTGTCAGCAGACCCAAGCGCACCCAGCACCAGTGCATATACACACCTCGGTGGTTCCTATGCGAGATAGACTAGCGTCGTCACCTGGTGTCTCACACATCAGTGAGCAAGAGGAGATGGTGTTGACAGGGACAGCAGTGGAGACGCCATGCTGAAGGGTGCATGCTGCTCCAAAATCAGCTCAGCTGCATGCAGTTGTAGGATTCGCAAAATTGGACTTTGTATTAATAAGGGTCAAATGGCAGAAGAGGCCGTGATTTTAAAGACTGTTTTAAAAGGAGCCCAGAAAAAGAGGCATACAAAATGGCTGCCATACCATGTGACCAGCTTATTGGGACACTTTAAAATGGTTCCTGCGCAATCTCAGACAGCTTTGTGGATTCAACCCACAGCAAGTTCTGGAAGCCGTTTCTGAGAGAACGAAACCAGACCCACACGTATGCATATGGATTAGATGCAGATCCAGTCAAGATTGGCCTGGAGACAGAGGCCATCAAAATGTTGACCCAGACAAAAGGGGACAATTTCATATTCATGAGAACAGCACCCAGGACTAGATAACGAGATCAGCAGGACATTAAAAACAATGAAGGTAATTCCAGACCAGAGATGGGCCTTTACCGGCCATCGAAAACATTTTAAAATATAATAACTACCCCGCTGTGCTCCCAGCCCGCCAAAAGTAAAACAAAGACTAACCTGATTTTGGGCGGGAGACGGAAGTTTTTGGAAGAAAGGTATATCTGGAAGACTTTTCGGCAGTTGGGGCAAGCTTGAACACAGACACAGCTTGGAGACAGTTGCAGTTGGGAGAGCTTGAATCACAGCCAAAAGAAGAAGCAGGCACTCGCAGGAGGAAGAAGAAAGCCAACATCAAGAAGGCCGCCTCGAAGCCAGCATCCCGCCCCAGGGAAACACATCGGGAGATCATCGACCATCCCCGGGCCGTTGCCGGAACGAGAGGCCATCGAACCAACTTGGGAGCAGAGACAAAAAAATAAAAACCCCAAGAGAAGAAACCTTCCAGCCACCCCGGCTCGGGAGAAGAGATAAAAAGAAACTGAAGAAGCGATGGGAGCCAGCCCAAGGCTCCTCTAACCAGGGTTGAGCCGACTATCCTCAACCCCGCTGACATCCAGGCCCGCCGGTGTCCAGCCGCCCCCGACCCCCACTCAGGAGAGAGGTGTGGCGCAGCTCGCAGGGGCTCTACGATCCACGTGGAGACGAAACGCCTGAAAGGACCAAACACAGACTCGATTTCAAAACCTTGCACTTCCTAGTGGGATTGGTGAGCATGTTTCTGGCCCTTCACAATCAGATCTAGATAGGTTTAATAAGGGGATGGATTTAAGGGTACAATTAACATGAGTTGTTGTCCCTCGATGTTCCGTGTGTTTCCTTATTTCATGATGATCTTTGTAGAGTATAAGATGCCTGTATTTGCCTTATTTAGTACTGTGTTGTTATGATTTGTTTGTGTGTTTTTCCCTCCCATGTACTCCCTTATCTGCTTGCATTTGATTTGATATTTTTCCTTATGCAATAAAATTTCATTTTGTTCCATCAAACTTGGTCTACAAGAGCTTTCTCTACATTGTAGTTCCTGCCCCTAAGTCCAGCGTATAGAATCTAAGGGGTGAGTGGGTCAAAGCACTCAAGGTTTTACTGTGCAAGAGAGAGAGGCCTCTAGAGAGAGAAACCTCAGGGAAATCTCTCAAGGAAAACCCCTTACAGAAAATGGCGACCACAGCAGGACTCTGGCAGCAGGATTGCAATGTAGTAGATCCAAGTTTGAATGGTCGAAATGCAATGGATGAGAGGATAGCGGATTATGTCTTTGGCAAGGTAAATCTCACTAAGCAGTGGATTTCCGATCTCTTGCTGGATGGGCGTCCGGTGGATGCAGCCATCAGGTGGACAGAGAGCAAAGAGCATAAGAAGTCAGTGGAAAAGGCAGTGTGGCTGATGTGTTACAAGAAGCAGGTCCAGACCTTGGACCGGGTCGTTGCAGCACAGGCAGCCAAGATCACAACCCAGGCAGCAGAGATAGAGGAAAAGGCCATGGGTGGGGAAAAATTCATCACAGCGCTTCACGCGCTGAATCAGGAACGCCAAGTGGTAGCTAGTCAACATCAGGCTAGGATAGAGTATCTGGAGTGCCAGGTTACTGAGGCAAAGAGCCATGAAACGAGGATACGGGAGAAAAACGCCCGCCTCGCACAACAGCTAAGAGCGCAGGAGGAGAGAGTAGTGGAGGTTAAGGCAGCTTACAAGCTAACCCTCGAGCACGGGTTTGAGAGCACAGACCACGGCCCCTGCCAAAAGACCATAGAGGACCTAAGAATGGCCCTGGTTAAGGCAAGAGGCATGGTGTGTCTCGTCAGCCCGAAAGCTAGTCACATGGACTTTTTAAAGGAATCAAAACAACCGATTCCAGCTGAGGTAATTGTGGTACCAGCCACCGAGCCCTCAGTACCGCCGAGCTATAGTGAGACTTGGCCGGAAAAGGAGGGGGTAATGAAAGAGGAGGTAGCCAAGGTGGAGTGTGAGGAAGAACCATTGGTAGCAAAGCCAGGACCGGCACCGATGTGTCCCGCTCGGCACCAGAGGTTCGGTCCCAACGCTGCCGATGGCAGTATCGGACCCCACCAGAACCAGCTCGTGGTGTCCTACGCTGGCCCGCAATTAAGGTCCATGGTGAGCCACCTCGCATGACTCACAGTAAAAGGAGATCCCTCGATTCATTTCAGAGAGATAGAGGAAACAGCAGCCATTAATGACTGTGATGATCAGGAACAGGTGAAACTGTTGCTTTTCTCCCTGGATTGCACAATCCTTCAGTGCCTCTCAGAGGATAGTAAGAGGGGACGGAAAGGGTATGCGGATCTCAGGGAGGAAGTTTTAGAAGTAATGGGAGTGGACGACGGTAGTCCGTTCGACCGTGTGAAAGGGACCGTGCAGCTATCTGGAGAACCCCCACGGGTTTTCGCAGAAAGGCTGTGGCCAGTGTATCGACACAGCTGTCCGGGTATGCCTGAACGGGCTATAATGAGCAACGAACAGCGGGTTCATTGGCTCCATTGTTTGGTTACCAACAGTTTGCCAGAGATACGGGCCCTAGCCAGGTCGTGGTTTGATCCCCAAGGTCCCGGCATCACGGAGGAGACGGTACTCCGTCAGCTAAATGTAGCGTACAAGAATTGTAGAGGTCAGGAAACACCTCCCCAGAAAGGAAAGGTGCATGAGGCAAAACCCGCAGCCCCAAGCAAGAAGGAGTGGCGTCAGGAGGGGAATCGCCCTGTCCAAGCCAAGCTCAATTGCTACGGGTGTGGGAAGGATGGACATTGGCGCAAGGACTGTAGAAATCCGTGGAAGGATAGTAAAGGGAGATTTCCCGCAGCCCAAGCCCAAGCCCAGACCGCCGCCCCAGCACCAGCCCAAACCCAAGCCGTAGCTCCTGCCCCAGCACAAGGAGCTGGTGCAGTTATGAATCCCGCTGCGATCGAATCAATCATAGAGACAATGCGGTCTCTGATGATTTCGCAGGGGAAAATAGCCGTCACCGCTGGTCTTGTCACTCCCGAGACTCTGACCGTTGTACCCAAGTGACTAGAGTCGGCGCAGCCCATCTACCTGTGTGCGCGGCGATATGATGTATGGAGACGACCCCTCGTGGAGATGGAGGTGGAGGAGGTGAAGGGAACATATCTGTTGGATACGGGAGCATCATGCACCGTAATCCACGCAGATAACTCCACCGCCTCGCCTCTGTCCACCGGGGTCCCATACCTTCTGTCGGGCTTCACGGGCGAAGAAGAGGCTGGCGCACATTCCCTTCCCCTCTCCATTCATTTAGGACCACTCCACACCACGTGGAAGTGTACCCTAATGAAGTGGGAGGTGGGAGGTGGAACGGGAGTCCTGGGATCTGATTTCTTGGTCGAACACGGGATCCTCGTGGACTTAAGAAACCATTGTCTTTGGGGAGCGGGTAAGGGTGAGCCGGGCAAGGTAGTCGTCATCCCAGGGGAAGGAGAAAGAGGGACCCTGTGTACCGTGAAGCCAAAAGAGGGCTACGACCTCGAGCTCATGGTCAGGGGCGTCCCACAAGATTTGCAGGCATTCGTGTGCGACCACCTGGCGATGTTTGCCACTCACAAGCACGATTGCAGGAGGGTCACCGGGTTTGAGGTCAGCATAGACGGGGACCCCATGGCCCGACCCCAAAAACAGTACAACTTCCCCCGGGAAGCGGCGCCCGA
This sequence comes from Somniosus microcephalus, assembly GCF_052327205.1. Taxonomy (NCBI): domain Eukaryota; kingdom Metazoa; phylum Chordata; class Chondrichthyes; order Squaliformes; family Somniosidae; genus Somniosus; species Somniosus microcephalus. The sequence goes on from NC_140988.1 coordinate 173,247,295, forward strand.
CATGGAGGCAGCAATCTCTTCACTGGTGCAGCAGGGCGTGTTGAGACCGATAGCCACCCATGTGAACTCTCTGTTATGGCCGGTGAGGAAGCCGGACGATTCCTGGAGAGCCACGGTGGACTACAGAGTCCTCAATAGCAACATCCCAGCCTGCGCGCCGACAGTAGCAGCAGTTGCCGACCTGATAGGAAGTATTCCAGCCTCCGCGACCACGTTCACGGTACTGGATATTTCTAATGGGTTTTGGTCCATCCCTTTACGGAGGGAGGATCAGTACAAGTTTGCCTTTACGTTTAAAGGGCAACAGTACACCTGGAACTGCTTGCCACAGGGTTTCCACAACAGCCCCAGCATTTTCCACCAATGCATGGCAGGGAGTTTAAAAGAGTTCAGCCAGCCCAATCAGCTAGTGCAGTATGTGGACGACCTGCTCCTGTTCACAGACTCAAGAGAGGAGCATGGCCCACTATTGGCCGAGTTATTGGAGCTGTTAGGAAGAAAGGGTTTCAAAGTAAACACAAAGAAGGCACGGATCGGCCAGCAGGAAGTGAAATTCCTGGGTCTGACCATCCGCGCCGGTGAGAGAGCCATAGATAAGGCCAGGCGGGAGTCGATGCAAAATCTATCGATCCCCAACACCGTAACGGGTGTGAGGTCCTATCTGGAACTGACCGGGTACTGCAGAGACTTTATTGAGGACTATGCAGCCACAGCAGCCCGCTGCTCCGACTCCTACACAAGGGAGTGAGTGGTCCTGGGATGAGGGTTGCCAGGCAGCATTTGCGAAACTCAAGAGAGACTTGCAGACCGCACCAGCCCTGGGGGCCATAGATGGGGTAGAGGAGTTTTTCCTGGAGGTAGCGGCTAGCGGGAATAGCTTGAGCGCTGTACTGCTTCAAGAGTGACACGGCAAGCTGAGGCCAGTGGTCTATTCCTCCAGGGTACTCACTGATGTGGAAAGGAGCTTTTCCAATTGCGAGCGGCATCTCCTGGCCACGCATTGGGCTGTGAAAAGATCTTTGATCTTCACAGGCACCTCGCCCATCACTCTCCTCACCCATCACACACCCACCCGAATGCTTCTAGATGGAAGGATTAAGGATGGGACAGTAAGCAGTGCACGCATTGCACGCTGGACCCTCCTCCTTTCACAGATGGAGCTGAAGGTAAAGGGTCTCTGCGAGCCCAAGCTCGCGGCCAACATGGTATATCCCGGAACAGCCCATCGGTGTTCCGTAGAAGGGGTATGGGAGGTGGACGTAGGTTTACGGGCCGGGATACATCCCATGGGCCACGAGATCTACGTAGACAGTTCCAGCACGGTATCAGCTGGCGAACGACTCACAGGGTGTGGAGTTTATGACCCCACGGCAAACATTGCCCTGGCGATTAAGCTCCCCAGCACCATGAGCGCCCAGCAGGCTGAACTGGCTGTGGTAGTGTACGTCGTTACACACCCCGAGATCTTCCCCACCCCATACACGATTTGCTCGGACAGCATGTTCACATGCAACTCGTGTACGGAGTACCTAGCCATCTGGTCCCGCCGCGGATATACCTCTGCGGACGGGCAACCCTTAACCATGAAGCCCCTGTTAGAAAAGATCTTAGCTGCGGTGGGAGAGAAAGGGGAAGTCTTTATCCACAAGGTAAAGGCCCATTCCTCCACGGAACCCTGCGGCGAGGGTAATCAGCAAGCGGATACGCTAGCCAGGGAGGGTGCCCGCACCGGTACCTTTTGTGATCCCTATGGGCCCAAACCCGTGGCAGTGATCCGAGGCAGGGATGGGACTCAGGGTACCACAGGGGTAACACTGCCCCCAGACCTCAAGACCATCCAAACTCTAGATCCCGCCCTAAAAACAGTCCTCAAGGCCATCACTGAGGGCAAGGAAGTAGAGGGTCCATACGGTACAGCAGCCCTCTCCATCAGGAGGGCATGCTGTTCCGAGAGGACCAGTGGGTTGTGCCACAGCAGCACCGGAGGGAATTCCTTCAACTGGCCCACAAGGGTCCAGGAGCAGGACACCCCGGGCCTGAGGTCACCTGGCAATGGGTGGAACAGGCGGGGTGGTGGCCGGGACTTCGGGACGATGTCCGCGAGTTCTGCGCCAATTGCCTAGTGTGCGCTGCAAACAACCCAGACCCCCAGAAAAGGAAGGTGCCCATGGGGCACATCAGGAGGGTAGAGGGACCATGGCAGTCAATACAGGTCGACTACATCGGGCCCCTGCCCACCGCCCAGGGAGGCTATAAGTACTGCCTTGTCCTGGTGGATGTGTTCACCAAGTGGGTGGAAGCCTTCCCATGCCGAACAGCCATGGCACTTAGTACTGCCAGGATCTTGGTCCGGGAGGTGTTCTCGCGTTGGGGACTACCACGATTTGTGGAGTCTGACCAAGGGGCTCATTAAAGGAAAAGCTGAGGAAGGAGACGAGGGACACGCCCCAGAAATGGGCAGAGGCCATGCCTCTAGTCCTCATGGGGATCTGGGCTAGCCAGTCTAAAAGTATGGGGTACTCCCCGCACGAATTAATGACAGGAAGAGTCATGCGAACCCCCACCCATGTACTAGCCCCGGTGCTCACTGAGGGGCAGCTCCAAGAGGTGAATCGGGACAAGTTTGCCCGGAACCTTTTTGAGCGCCTGAAACAGATCTATGGGCAAGCGGCTGGGAACATGGGGAGGCAGCATCAGGGCAACCGATTGCTGCTTGAACCCCGAAAGACAATCGAGTGGGAAGTTGGAGATCAGGTCATGGTGAGAAACTATGCCCGAGTAGGGAGTTTAGAACCACTGTACATGGGGCCCTACAGCATTGTAGACAAAGCCAGCCCCATGGTATATGCAGTGAAGTTGCCCCGGCGCACTAAATGGTTTCACATCAATCAATGCAAACTGTTTAAACCGGGTGCAAGAACATCAGCAACCGACGCCAGGTCTGAGGATAAAGAGCCTCAGTCTGAGGCGCGCGATGAGTCACAGACCACACAAGCTGGCGTCGTAGCCTGCTTGGAAGGAGAAGCAGTCCCGCCCACCTGGGGGGAGGTTTCCCCGATGGCCTGGGACTCGGACGAGGAGGGGCCCGAACAACAAGGTCCCGCCCTCGACACAATTCTGGAAGAGGTGGAGTCGGAGGACGGAGATCCCGCCCTCGACTCGAGCGTGGGGGAGGTAGAAATTGGGGGCAGAGATTCTCCACCTGTAGGGACAGGTGAGGAGGAGCCGTCTGCCACAGGCCCAATTCCCGAAGCGGCGGAGCCTGAGGGGAGGGAGCCGAAGCCCACATTCGTGGAAGAGCCACGGGCTGTGAGAGCTAAAGTCCCACCCGAAGGTCCACTCGCCAAGGGAGCCTGCCCGAATCCCAAAGGGGTGGAGCCTGAGGGAAGGGAGCCGAAGCCCACAGTCGTGGAAGAGCCACGGACTGTGAGAGCTAAAGTCCCACCCGAAGGTCCACTCGCTAAGGGAGCCACGCCCAAAGCACCTTTTCGCAGGTCGACTCGTACGCCTCAGCCAGTAAAACCTTGGCCTGAGTCCCCCGTTCTCAGTAAACGCCGACTTCAGAAATCCATGAAAAAACACAGTCCCCGATTAACAGCAAAAGGCTGCGGGGAACCCGGGCCCCAGGTCACTGCAGCCCCACCGCAGGGAGCGGCGAGCTGCAGTCCAATCAGGGATTAGGCAAGCCGCCCGGGGGCGGGCGGCGCTGTACATAAGTTTAGGTTTAAGTTTAAGGTGTGTAAATATTAAGGGAATTAGAGTTAAGTAGTTTTAAATCTGCCCAGTATGTGTGTTGTTTTGGATCGAGGTCGAAAGACCCGATCATGCCGTCACCTAAGCCAGAATCTCTTGGGAGCCTGGCTATATTGTTTGATTTATTGCAGGAACCAGGAGAAAGATGAGAGGGATCCTCGTCGCGTTCGTGATGATCGGATGGAGCTGGGCCTATCGGGGCCATGCTAAGGACTCCACGATCTATGGGTGCTCTGGAAGTAGAGGCCCCATCGCGACTGACGGAACCGGCTCACGGGACGCTGAAGAGACTGCTGCCTACTTCCATGAAGGAAGATGGCCAGGCTGGCTGGGGTCGAACTCTACTGAATACTCCAGCCAGACGGTGTTTGCATACAGAGAAACGTCTCTGATGTGCCCCAGGGTGCGGATCATTGCACCCAGGATCAGCGTCACCGTGGGCAAGAAGATTTGCCTTGTTTGCCATGGACATGTACCTTTGGACCGTTGGTGGTGGCTGCGCAAGTTGAGCAGCACCATGAAGAATTCAACTGTGGAATGGGAGAGATTGGGTCATAACACCCATCGGACAATAACGGGAACTCACGGGGGGTTGAGTGTCTGTTGGGACAAATGGTGGGAACCAGGTGAGGGGATCTACATCTGTATGTGGGGTTAAGAATGCGCTTGCCCCACAGGCGTCTCCATGTTTTTCCAAAGGCAGTGGCAGGATGCTGGACAAGGAATGAGGTGGGACGTCAGCACACGGGCATGCGGAGTCCCATACTCTCAGATCCCAGTAAACGCCACTGAGCTCATCACCCGACCCCGCAAGCCCCTGCCCACGATTCCAGTAGCTAAAGCCCTCAAGGAAGGGTGCCCCACCATGACAAAGGGACCCGGGAATGGATCGGTATTGGTACCCACAGGTCAGGTACCGAACCAAGGGATCCATTACGCGGTGGCTTCGGTGATTTTATACCTCACCGACTTATGATTGCCAGAGTGGTGCCCCAAGGAAACGGAGCAATTATATCAGGTCCTGTTAACAAACATGTTTAAACAGTTTTACGAATTCGACTTTGCCGATGTCGACAGAGCCGAATTGTACACCACACCACATGAGGTCTTGGACAGAGTAGGGAGGCAAAGAAGGGGTGCAGTAAATGATATTTTCACAACTTTTAATACAGGAACTTCCGTCATCAACACACTGGATGATGTGGAGCTGCAAACCCAGATCAATGGTTTAAAAACACAGTTAAGAAAGATACTGACTGATGAGAATAAGGTAGCGGGTTCTGAGTTACATGAGGACCAGGCCATGACACTACACTTAAAAGAGATAATAGCTGAGCTGGAGAAACATGCCAGAACAGTAAATGCTCTCATCAGGGAGGATCGGAATGCGTCCGATCAGGCTGCGCAGAACGAAGCTTGTGTGCTATACGGGGCGTGGTTACTGGGCGAGGGCCGCAGTAATCTGGAGGATTTAAAGCAAGGTTTAGTCCCCTCCTGGATCAGCAACAAGCTCCTCGCAGCCCTCCACCCTTTTGAGAATACATTGAGTCCGTGCCAGCTCAGACTAGCTTCAGAGGCCTGCCCAGTCTCACTGGACTGTGGATGGTCTAATCACACCATTATGGGTATAGTGGTAAGAATGCCGGTGATGGGAAAGACAGCTAAACCCGCCCCGGTATACAGGGTGGAGAACTTTGGAGTCATTCAGGGGGTGCGCACATTCGCTACACGGGGGTCCCACCTTGCGTCATTCGATGGGAGCATGCAATGATGGGTACCGACCTCTCGGGGTGCCGGAACCGGGGAGCACACATCATCCTGTGTCCCCAGCACTTGAATGCCCATTCAAAACCACAGTGCGGGTTCAGAACTGCTGGCGTGAAGCCTATAAATTGCACCATGGAGGCAATGGCACAAGGCCATGTGCCCCCGCAGGTGGCATATATAGGAGGTGGGGCATACTGTGTCACCACTGCAGCGCCCCACTACCAGCATGGACAGCACGGTTGGTGTCCGGTTAGTGACAGCAGCTTCTGTTTCAAGCCCAGGGCAGAAGTTCAAGTGGCCCAAGAGCGAATTGTCCCCATTCCTGAACCTTCCACTGTTCACATCACTGTGAAAGAGAATTTCACCGATCTGTAGCGATTCGTTGCACATTTTGCATATATCATACCCCCTCTCCCTGAACACCTCACCAAGATATTAAAAGCCATTTTTGTTTCACAGAAACACTTCTACACACTGGAGCAGAAGACTTTAGAGATAGGGGCAGACATATTGGACATAGTGACCCCACCGTGGTGGAACCTGTTCACTAATATAGAAGTCCCTTCCTGGATTAGGATAGCCTCCCACATTCTTGTAGTGTGCCAGGTTGTCATTGTAGTTTATTTACTGTTTGTACAGTGTAAAAAGGTCAAACATTCGCAAAAGTATGAGAATAGAGGGGAATGGAGGGAGCATTATGTGTGGGTAGAAGAAGAGACACCCGTTTAGATTTTGCTGCTTTCTATAAAGATAAAGTTTTCCCTCCCTCCTCTGTATTATTTTTGATATGTATTCATGTGCATTTTGAATTTTTTTGTGTATGCACTTTATTTTATTATTGAAGTTTTATTAGATGTGATGTTATTATTAGAAGGTAACGTGTATGTACTAGGTGATGTAGGGGTATCAGGACCCCATCCCCACCTGGAAGTATATTGTTAGATTTTTTAACTCCAAGGTATTGCCATCTATAGATGCTTAATATACACTAGATTTTTCTGAAATGGGAAATGCATGTGTCGTGGGGTCATAGATAGGTAATTACTGGGGATGGTTTGATTGTGGAAAGTCAGAAAATTTTGCTCACCCAGAATTATGATACTTCAAGCAAGTTACAGTATCATCAAGGGGGAGTGTAGGATTTGCAAAATTGGACTTTGTATTAATAAGGGTCAAATGGCAGAAGAGGCCATGATTTTAAAGACTGTTTTAAATGAAGCCCAGAAAAAGGGGCATACAAAATGGCCACCATACCATGTGACCAGCTTATTGGGACACTTTAAAATGGTTCCTGCGGAACCTCAGACAGCTTTGCGGATTCAACCCACAGCAAGTTCTGGAAGCCGTTTCTGAGAGAACGAAACCAGACCCACATGTATGCATATGGATTAGATGCAGATCCAGTCAAGATCGGCCTAGAGACAGAGGCCATCTAAATGTTGACCCAGACAAAAGGGGACAATTTCATATTCATGAGAACAGCACCCAGGACTAGATAACGAGATCAGCAGGACATTAAAAACAATGAAGGTAATTCCAGACCAGAGATGGGCCTTTACCGGCCATCGAAAACATTTTAAAATATAATAACTACCCCGCTGTGCTCCCAGCCCGCCAAAAGTAAAACAAAGACTAACCTGATTTTGGGCGGGAGACGGAAGTTTCTGGAAGAAAGGTATATCTGGAAGATTTTTCGGCAGTTGGGGCAAGCTTGAACACAGACACAGCTTGGAGACAGTTGCAGTTGGGAGAGCTTGAATCACAGCCAAAAGAAGAAGCAGGCACTCGCAGGAGGAAGAAGAAAGCCAACATCGAGAAGGCCGTCTCAAAGCCGGCGTCCCGCCCCGGAGAAACACATCGGGAGATCATCGACCATCCCCGGGCCGTTGCCGGAACGAGAGGCCATCGACCCAACTTGGGAGCAGAGACAAAAAAATAAAAACCCCAAGAGAAGAAACCTTCCAGCCACTCCGGCTCGGGAGAAGAGATAAAAAGAAACTGAAGAAGCGATGGGAGCCAGCCCAAGGCTCCTCTAACCAGGGTCGAGCCGACTATCCTCGACCCCGCCGACATCCAGGCCCACCGGTGTCCAGCCGCCCCCGACCCCCACCTCAGGAGAGAGGTGTGGCGCAGCTCGCAGGGGCTCCATGATCCACGTGGAGATGAAACGCCTGAAAGGACCAAACACAGACTCAATTTCAAAACCTTGCACTTCCTAGTGGGATTGGTGAGCATGTTTCTGGCCCTTCACAATCAGATCTAGATAGGTTTAATAAGGGGGTGGATTTAAGGGTACAATTAACATGAGTTGTTGTCCCTCGATGTTCCGTGTGTTTCCTTATTTCATGATGATCTTTGTAGAATATAAGATGCCTGTATTTGCCTTAGTTAGTACTGTGTCATTATGATTTGTTTGTGTGTTTTTTTTCCCTCCCATGTACTCCCTTATCTGCTTGCATTTGATTTGATATTTTTCCTTATGCAATAAAATTTCCTTTTATTCCATCAAACTTGGCCTACAAGAGTTTTCTCTACATTGTAGTTCCTGCCCCTAAGTTCAGAGTATAGAATCTAAGGGGCGAGTGGGTCGAACCACTCAAGGTTTTACTGTGCAAGAGAGAGAGGCCGCTAGAGAGAGAAACCTCAGGGAAATCTCTCAAGGAAAACCCCTTACACAGTCTCTGACCTCGGGGGCCATCGAGAAAGAGGGTGATCCTGGAGGGGCAGCAAGAAATGAAGGAGGTTCTGGCAGGTTTTGAAGCCATGATGTCTGCAAATGTGCAGAGAATGGAGGAGTCCATCTCCAACATGAGCACCACTGTGTCACAGGTGATGGTGACGATGTGCTCTTCCATTGAAAGGACAGCCACCTGCATGGAGCAGCTAATGTGCCAATCACATGAGCACATGCTAGCTATGGAGAACACATGGCAAAGGCTCCTAGTCCTCCTCTCTAGGAGGGATCTAAACGTTGACTTGGGTCCTCATTAGCCCACTGCTGTGCAGCAAGCTGCTTTCCAGCTCCTTGGTAGCTGTGATAAATCCATTAAGTGGAACAAGGACTCAAAGAGGCGATATCATAGAATTAACACAAGTACTTTATTAACAACTGGGAAACACATACATCAGGCCTGCATCATGGCATTCGACCTTTGCTGACCTTAACAGGAAGTAAAACCCCCGACCTTAGCAGCAGCATTGGCTACAGCACCACCCGGTGGACAACCCCAGTCATAACAACCCAGATCACTATATCCCTCCCCCCTTAAGATTTCAGTATGAATTTCTTAACAAACAACCATTCCTAAGGGTCACATAAGAAGTCTCCATTCACCATGTTCCATACTTGATGAACCTAACAGGTCAGTATCAATCTCTCTGGTGGCTTGCGAGGCCTTTGTGAACGTCTAACAGTAAAGTCCCTGCTTGTTTGTGGTGAAGCCACCAGCTGCTCCTGAGCAGTACTTGGAGTATCTGACTCTGCAACGATGGTTCTCTCTTGATGAATGGGTTCCTGTGGAATTTTCTCTGTCCCTGGTGGTGGCACCACAGATGCACTTGGATAACTGGGGGTAAACCTGTCCTCAGTCATTGCATCTGGAACCTTCATTTCAATTTCCCCATGTCTGGGAAGTATCTGATCTACATGTCTGCGAACTACCCTACCATCTCCCAACATGACCTTGTATGATACTGGACCGGTCATTGAGTCTATGAAACCAGGAATCCACTTTGGTCCATAACTGAAATTCCTGGTAAGGACCGCATCTCCTTCTCCAAAACTTCGGCTCTTTGTTCTTTTGTCATGGTTCTCTTTTTGTTTGTTTTGTCTGTTTTCCATTTTCCTTTTTAGGTCTGGGTGGACAAGGTCAAGAGTGGAGCGTAGTCTACGACCTAATAACATCTCAGCAGGAGAGAGTCCTGTGGTGGATTGAGGTGTTATTCTGTAGCTGAACAGAACCCGTGACACTTTGGCTGCTAAACTCCCTTCTGCACTTTTTTTCATCATCTCTTTAAATGTTTGTACGGCTCTCCCCGCAAGTCCATTTGAGGACGGATGATATGGAGCCGAGGTCACCTGCACTATGCCATTTTTTCTCAAGAACTCTTTTGTCTCTGTACTCACAAAACAAGTGGCATTGTCACTTACCACGATCTCCGGTAGCCCTTGATTACTGAAGCTCCGACGCAGGTAGTCTATAGTAGTAGAGGCGGAAGCAGAATTTACAGGATAAACATCCATCCATTTGGAATGTGCATCAATGATTATGAGGAACATCTTCCCCATGAATGGACCCGCATAATCCAAGTGCAATCTTCTCCATGGTTTATCCGGCCACTCCCAGGGGTGGAGAGGAGCCGCTGCTGGTGCCTTCTGGTGTTCCTGACAAGTGCTGTATGTCTTGACTAGATTTTCTATCTCCTCATCTAGCTTTGGCCACCACAAGTAACTCCTAGCCAAGGCTTTCATACGCGAGACCACAGGATGACACTGATGTAGTTGCTCTAGGATAGACTGTCGTGCTGGCTGTGGAATAATCACTCGTGCTCCCCACAACACGCAACCATCCTGCACACTCAGCTCTGTTTTCCTGACACTGTAGGGTGTGAAGTCAGCCCCTTCCGGATGCTGTGGCCACCCCCTCACCACATACTCTTGAACTCTAGACAGTACTGGATCTTTACCTGTCCATGTTCTTACTTGCTCTGCAGTCACAAGTGCCGTGTCAGTGTCCTCCAACATCAACACTCTGACCTCTGGAGCTGCACGGATAGGTGTGCCTGGCAGTGGAAGACAGCTCAAGGCATCTGCGTTCCCATGGTACTTGCCCACCTTGTAGACGATGACATACTCATTTGCCCTCAACGTCATGGCCCACCTCTGGATCTGGGGTGACACCATCTGTGGAACTGCTTTCATTTCATTGAAAAGAGAGAGAAGAGGCTTATGATCGGTGCATATGGTGAACTTCCTGCCATATATGTACTTGTGGAACCTCTGTAACCCAAACATTACTGCTAACCCCTCTTTGTCTAACTGGGAATAGTTTTTTCCGCTGGTGTTAGAGTTCAGGACATAAACCCTATTGGTCTTTCAGTTCCATCTTCCATGCAGTGTGAATGAACTGCCCCCACCCCGTAAGGTGAAGCGTCACAAGAGAGAATGATGTCTTTCTCTGCATTGTAGTGAACCAGCACATCCGACGACAGCATCAGTTTCTTGGACTGTTTAAATGAAACCCCCTGCTCCTCTCCTCACTGCCACTGTGTCTCCTTGTGCAGTAGTTTGCGAAGAGGTGCTAACACTGTTGACAAGTTTGGTAAATACCTGTTATAATAGTTCAACAGTCCCAGGTAAGCTTTTAACTCAGCCACATTTGTAGGAGCAGGGGCGTCCTGCAGTGCTTGTACCTTCTCCTTGAGTGGATGGAGCCCGGCGGCGTCCACTCTGTGTCCCAGGAACACTGCCTCATTCCCCAGGAAAGTGCACTTACTCCTCATTAGCCGGAACCCTGCCCTCTCCAATCTCTTTAGTACCTCTCTCAGAGTGCTCAGATGCCCCTGGTCGGTTCGTCCCGTCACCAGAATGTCATCCAGATAGATGGAAACATGTGGAATCCCTTGCAGTACACCTTCGATTGTCCTCTGGAAGATAGCTGGACTAGATGAGACACCAAACGGTAAGCGGTTATATGTAAACAAGCCCTTGTGTGTATTTATGGTGACATACTTCTTTGATTCGTCATCCAGTGTAATCTGCAAGTAGGTATGACTCATATCCAACTTTGTGAATTTGTTTCCTCCAGCCAGGTTTGCAAAGAGGTCCTCTGTTTTGGGAATAGGACACTGCTCTTGTTTGGACACCCGATTGACTGTCAATTTATAGTCTCCACAGAGTCTTACCAAATTGTCCGGTTTTAAAACAGGTACTATGGGAGCTGCCCATTCTGAACATTTCACTGGCTCCAGTATGGTCTCTCTCAATAGACGGTCAAGCTCAGCCTCTACCTTTGGCTTCATGGCATAAGGCACAGGTCATTGTTTAAAAAACCTTGGCGGTGCCTCCTTGTCTACATAAATCTTAGCTGGGGGGCCATTAAACGTGCCAAGTTCCTCCTTGAACATGTTCTCATGTTCACTCAACACTTCTTACAAAGTCAACTGTTTGCCCGCATCTATTTGATGTACAGCTCCCCAGTCTAATTTAAGTTCTTTTATCCAGCCCCGACCTAACAGGTTTGGTCCGGTACCCGATACTATAACTACAGGTAGCTGTTCCACTGTGTCCCTGTGTTGCACAGTTACATTAGCTGTACCTAATGTTGCTACTCATTCACCTGTATATGTTTTAAGATGCAGGGAGCAAGGCTTTAACTCTGGAACTTTTGCACGGTTCCACAATTTTGAATACTCTACCTTGTTCATTATGGTCACGCTGCACCCTGTATCCACTTCAAAGTTCACCTTAGAGTCATTTACTGTCAGTTGCAATGTGATAGGAGCCACTTTTGGAATGTTCGCTAACATGCTATACATTATGAACATGTCCTCTTCTTCCTCAGCTTCCCCGCTGATGTGGTGTGCTCCATGTTTTTTCACTTCTCTCCCTTGGTTTTGCTGCCCTCCCCCTTTTGGTTTGGATTCCTCCACAGGTGATTTCGCCCTGCAAGCTCGTTGTATGTGTCCTTGTTTCCCACACTTGCAGCACTTTTCCTCCAGAAACCGGCATTCACTCACCAGGTGATCGCCCTCGCATCTATAACATGCCTTCACATGCTCACGTTGTAGTTTCTGATGCATGTTCAACTTGTGCACAACAACCTGACCTGCAACTTGCGTATTATTAGCCCTGTCTGAACCCTGTATTTCTTTTACATCTCGGTTTGCTGTCTCTATGGCTTGAGCAAGTTCCAATGCTTTTTCATAAGTAAGCCCAGTCTCGGATAATAATCTACGCTGCATTCGGTCGTCCATAATTCCGCAAACTAGCCTATCTCGCAGCATTTCCTTCAGGTTGTTCCCATAATTGCAATCTTGTGCTAAATTATGCAACACCGCTACATAGTGATGGAAGGTGTCGTCGACAGTGCTATCAAGCGGCACTTACTCAGCAATAACCTGCTAACTGATGCCCAGTTTGGGTTCCTCCAGCGCCACTCAGCTCCTGACCTCATTACAGCCTTGGTCCAAACATGGACAAAAGAGCTGAACTCAAGAGGTGAGGTGAGAGTGACTGCCCTTGACATCAAGGCAGCATTTGATGGAGTGTGGCATCAAGGAGCCCTAGCAAAACTGAAGTCAATGGGAATCAAGGGGAAAACTCTCCATTGGTTGCAATCATACCTAGCACAAAGGAAGTTGGCTGTGGTTGTTGGAGGTCATTCATCTCAATCACATGACATCACTGCAGGAGTTCCTCAGGGCAGTGCCCTAGGCCCAACCATCTTCAGCTGTTTCATCAATGACCTTCCCTCCATCATAAGGTCAGAAGTGGGGATGTTCGCTGATGATTGCACACTTCAGCACCATTCGAGACTCGTCAGATACTGACGCAGTCCGTGTCCATATGCAGCAAGACCTGGACAACATTCAGACTTGGGCTGACAAGTGGCAAGTAACATTCGCACCACACAAGTGCCAGGCAATGACCATCTCCAACAAACGAGACTCTAACCATCTCCCCTTGACATTCAATGGCATTACCATCGCTGAATCCCCCACTATCAACATCCTGGGTGTTCCATTGATCAGAAACTGAACTGGACCAGCCATATAAATACTGTGGCTACAAGAGCAGGCCAGAGGCTGGGAATTCTGCGGCGAGTGTCTCACCTCCTGACTCCCCAAAGCCTTTCCACCATCTACAAGGCACAAGTCAGGAGTGTGATGGAATACTCTCCACTTGCCTGGATGAGTGCAGCTCCAACAACACTCAAGAAGCTCGACACCATTCAGGATAAAGCAGCCCGCTTGATTGGCACTCCATCCACCACCTTCAACATTCACTCTCTCCACCACCGGTGCACTGTGGCTGCAGTGTGTACCATCTACAAGATTCACTGCAGCAACTCGCCAAAGCTCCTTCAACAGCACCTTCCAAACCCGCGACCTCTACCACTTAGAAGGACAAGGGCAGCAGACGCATGGGAACATCACCACCTACAAGTTCCCCTCCAAGCCACACACCATCCTGACTTGGACCAGTATCACCGTTCCTTCACTGTCGCTGGGCCAAAATCCTGGAACTCCCTTCCTAACAGCATTGTGGGTGTACCTACACCATATGGACTGCAGCGGTTCAAGAAGGCGGCTCACCGCCATCTTCTCAAGGGCAATTAGGGATGGGCACTAAATGCAGGCCTAGCCAGCGACGCCCACATCCCATCAATTAATTTTTAAAAAAAAGTCCATTACGCTCTCTTCCTCTTTCCTGTTCCTTGAATTAAACTTGAACTGCTGTACAATCTCACTAGGCTTAGGGTTGAAATGTTCTTTTAGCAAGGCCACTAATTCAACAAATGATTTGTCTCCAGGCTTTTCAGGACTGAGCAGATTCCTCATCAAACTGTAGGTCTGGCTTCCCACTGAGCTAAGCTGAATGGCTTCCCTTTTTCCGGCATCATTTATTTCATTTGCTTCGAAAAAAATAACCCAACACTTCACATTATTCTTCCCAGGTTTGTGCTTGAATATCAAAGGCGGAAACCGTTCCTACCGTGGCAGCCATGCTCTCTTCCAACTGGTAGCTAACCGTAGCTCGTAATTTTGTTGTTTAAACGTCCTGGCAGACTTCTCTTATTCAATCAGGGTCCTTTTAGATACCTCGTCGCCAAATGTGATAAATCCATTAAGTGGAACAAGGACTCAAAGAGGCGATATCGTAGAATTAACACGAAGGCCTAGAAATTCAGTTGGCGCCGCACCAGGGCTTTAGCACCGGAAAGTTAGCGCCGGCGCTAAGTCCCCCTGCGCGCGCCAAAAATTCAGTAGCGCCGCGCCCAAACGGCTGCCGGCGCTACTGAAGGGTGTTTGCGCCTGAAAATGGGCGCTACCTGCCGCATTGCGGCGCTATTCCGGCGCTGCGGCGCCCGATGCGGTGCGGCAGGCTCGGGAAGTGCAGGCCTCCTCCTTCAGTTAAGGAGGAGCTGCCTGCACCCGCCCGCTGGCCGGTAAAATCTTCACAAAAATGAGCCCGGCACCTCGGGGAAGTGCCGGGCTCGCAGCCCAGAAGCATCTGTTCCGCGGGGGGGGTGGAGGAGTCCGGGGAGGGAGGTGCGGGCAGGCGGCCGGTGGGAAAGCGGCCGGCCGCCGCGCGACCTTAATGCGCCGGCGCAAACTCCTGTAAGACTCGGTTGCCAGAGTCTTAGTTGCGGCTGCCACGGGCGAGGCGGCCGCAACTCAATTTCGGCGCTGGGGCCCGTCACCACGGCAACCGGGATGCTGCGCACACCGATGACGTCATCGGTGCCGGCGCAGCGCAACCGGTCTACCGCCGATGGTAGGGCCCCAGGGAATTTCTGAACCGGCTGTAAGTCCAGCGCAATGACCTCTAGCGCCGCAAAATGGGTGCAAAGCCCACTCAATTTCTAGGCCGAATACTTTATTAACAACTGGGAAACACATACATCAGGCCTGCATCCTGGCATTCGACCTTTGCTGACCTTAACAGGAAGTAAAATCCCCGACCTTAGCAGCAGCATTGGCTACAGCACTACGCGGTGGACAACCCCAACCATTACAACCCAGATCACTATAGTAGCAGGGAAGTGCGGGTGGCTCATTAGAAGGATGATGGTGTGAGGGGATGTGGAAGTGGGGGCTCCTCTCAAAGCAATCCCACTTCTCCCCCATTGCCTCTCCCTCAGTCAGAGTCCCAGATGCTTCCTCGGATCGCGATGGTTGAGTCTGCCCCTGCAAAGCCACAGGAGGAGCAGTCTTTGGCGGGGCCCTCACAGCCTCCAAAACCCAGAGGACATCCGCCAAAAGTGCCCACACTGTCGCAGCAGGGATGTGAGCAGTCTACCTCGACCTCTGCTGAAGCCACAGGGGTTGCACCTCATAGAAAGACGCATAAAAGTAAAAAGCCACTGTCCTAACTGCACAAGGCTATGCACATGGGTGTATAAAGAAGTGCTATTGTTAAGGTTCCCTTACTGTTATCACACATATAAAAGTATCTCTTTTCACCACTTTCCGGTCATGCCCATTTTTGTCTGCGACCTTTGAAGTGGCTTTGTGAGTTGGAGCGAATGGTGATACATTACATGACCTCCAGCAATGGGGGTCAGTTTGAACGCAATGCCTTGGTCATTGTAGGGATGCTTTATGGTGTTGTTGGGGATGGCGGTGGGGAGCTTGTCACAGCATGTGGCAGCCATATGAGTGCATTGCAGGAAGCTAAGTAAATCTGGCCATGATGAGGCGATCCCTGAGCTCCCGGACAGCAATGTGCTCCGCTGCTGTTGCCATCTGGACATCAATTCCTCCTGCTCCTCCTCCTCCTCATCTTCAAGATGTTGCTCCTCCTCCTCCTCTGAAGAGGTTGTGCGCTCAGAGCCTTGCTCCTCATACAGCTCCAGTCCTCGCTGCTGCGCTATGTTGTGCAGCACGCAGCATATGACGACAATTCTGGAGACCCTGGCTGGTGTGTACTGAAGGGCTCCTCCAGATCTATCGAGCATCTGAAGCGCATCTTGAGCATGCCTATTATTTGCTCAATGACACATCTGGTGGACATGTGACTTTCATTATAACGCTCCTCGGCCTCATTGCTTGGCCTCCTCAAGGGTGTCATGAGCCAAGTCTTTAATGGATAGCCCTTGTCTCCAAGCAGCCAGCCGGTAAGTGTGTTTGGTGGTGCGAAGAGCTGAGGGAGGGTATACTGGCACAGCACGAAAGAGTCATGACAGCTGCCAGGGAATTTGGTGCACACGTGCATGATGATTATTTATGGTTGCAGTCCAGCTGCACATTGAGGGAGTGGAAGCCCTTGCAGTTGACAAACACTACTGGGTGATGTGCTGTGCCCTGATGTTGACATGTATGCAGTTGATGATGCCCATCACCTGTGGAAAGCCAGCCAGAACTGCAAAGCCGAGCGCCCACTCAGTAACACTGCCTTCATTAGTGGCAAACTTCACATAAGTGGCTGACTTGTGAAACAGGGCATCAGTCACCTCGATGATACATCTGTGGGCGACCGAATGTGAGATCCTGCAAATGTCTGCTGCAGATCCCTGGAAGGAGCCTGAGGTGAAGAAGTTGAGGGCAGTGGTGACTTTGACAGCCACAGGTAAGGCGTGTCCACCAGGTCCTCTGGGCAGCAGGTCTTGTTCCAGTAAGCTGAAAACATCTGCGATGACGTGGCACGATGGCCTGAACCTCCTGAAGGACTGCTGCTCAGTCATGTCCAGGGAGCTCATCCTCTGCCTGTAAACCCTGTGTTGGGGGTATCACCTCCGGTGCGGTGCATGCCTGTACTGACCCCCTCTCCTGTGGAGCATCAGGTCATTGAGGAGAAGACTACTGTTGTGGTGGCTGCTGCTGCTGGTGTTGTGGCTACTGCTGCTTGTGTGGCTGGTGTTGTTGGTGCTGGGGCTTATCTTGGTCCGATTCTGAGGTTCAAGGTGTGAGAGCATGAGCGACACACATGCTGATCTAATAGATGGCAGATATAGTAGAGAGCAGAGGCCCAATCCTTCAAAGTTCTCATAGTGACCGGCAATGAGGTGAGAGTGGCTTCTGAGGTTGCAGAAATGACCTGCAAACTCCTGACAGCTAAATCTCTGCACACACTGGAATAAGCAAGAGCCTTTCCACTAGGCCAGGAAGCAGGTTTAATGTGTGAATATATATGTGCTACACTAGTGGGTTTTATATAGAGCGGGCTATCCACTCTGCTAGGTTACCACACAGGCTGCAAGGCTAATAATGACTCGCCATAGGGTTCTACCAATCTCTTCCCAGATTTACATAGGGTATGCGGCACAGAAACAGGAAATCCCCGCAGAGAGTTGAGTGTGAAGCTCCAGCCATTTCAATATCCGGGCCTCATTTGACTCGTGCGGCACTGTCTCCTGCTCGAGACCGGTGGGAGTGATGTCAGAGCCGATGGGCAGGAGTGGGAATTCAGGTGGGAGCTTGATGCCACCAGGACCCAAGGGAACGATTCCCAAACATAAAGTTAGTGCTGGGTTGTGGGAGGTGGTTTAAAGGAGCGCGGCTGGGAGGGAGAAGGCAGGGGCAAGGGAGGCCCGAGCACTCCTTAGGAGTATCTGGGGGAACACTCCAGCTCCCTGTATCCACAAAGAATCCTCAGAAAAGATGAATGAAACTATTTACTATGGCTTCGTCCGGCCACACTGCTGACCCCCGCCATGATCTGGCTGTATGATTTGGCCCTGTGCGAGCCTCCCGATTTCCTGAGTTGAAATTAACTGTAGAGCAGACCCCGTCTGCCTGTTTTGAGAGAAGTTACAATAGCAGGGATGATAACACCCCACCCCCCGACATGACATCATAACAACCCATCCACCCCGCTATCAGCGGGTGGGGTGAGTTAAAGATACCATCAAAACCCATTGAGATTTTGCAGAATTCGTCCTGAAATCTGTCTCACTGCAAATACCTGCACCTTTTATTATTCTCCAAGGCGTACCCTGAACAAATTGCTCTTTATTAATCAGTCCATTAAATTGTTCTACTAGAGAATCACACAACTGTTTTGCTGAAGATTGAGAAATAGCGACAACACATTCTTCATAAGAAATGTAGTTTATTTTAATCACTTAAATACATTTGGGGATAAAGGTACAAAAACGCTCAAAAGGGTCATTCACACCCAATTCAGTCACGTGTAGCAACTTTCGTCAGTGATACACAGCTTTATACTCAACACAACTTTTACACAATGATCTTTTGAGACTTTCAGTCAACTGGACCAGTCAGTGAAAAATCTCTCAGTGCAAAAGATTTCTACTGATCACAGTACATACATTCGTTCTATTTACAAATGTCATTTCTTCCAGTTCGTATCATACAATAAGCAGCACTACCTTCTAAAATGTAGGTATATTGCACACAATATCATTTTGACAGTGACTTTGTATCCACAAACTTCAGTTTTGGATAGATCCTAAGGTCTGATGTTTATAGAGAAAATCCCAAGGTTCAAGTTAAAATGTCATTGATCAATAAACACTGCAGTAAAATGGCACCAATGTTAGTGACAGGCAATTGCTCTTGTATTTTCATATAAAGTTTTCATTCAAACTGGAACTGGAATATGTTTGCTGAACAATTAAAATCCTTTATCTACTCTATATCCTGCCATCAACATATCACAGAGAATATCAACAGGGTTTCAGCAGGGAAAGAAAAATTGCACTAAGTTTGGTTTGTAAATTAGTTTGAATCAATGTAACATTACAGTAGATCTACAAGTAATAGAAGGAATGTGTTTATTTAATTTATTAGATCTTTCACTCCAATCTTGTTCCAGACCATTTTAATTGAAATAACAAAGGAGGATTTTTCTAAATTGGACCTTTATGGATTGTCAGCCTCTCATTCCAGGTAAAACATGTAGAAGTGAGGAGGTACTGTGTGATAAAGAAATGATTACAAGTTCATTTTGAACAATATATCCATGGAAGTGCATAGATTGAGTTATTCCAAAACTAGCATCATGTTCCACCCTGATTTCAAACACAAAAATGTAACAACTGACATTATCTGTCTCAGTTAGATTCCTCCACAAGTTCATAAATCTATTAATAATTCCTCCTGTACCCACACCTTTTCTGGTGAGAATTATGGAGCATTGTAAACAAATAGTATTCAGTCACAGAGTAACTTGTAACTGGACCAGAGTCTACTCTAAATAACCAAACACATCACACCCTGTGAACGAAACCTCAGTCTTAGCACAAAGTTTAATAAGGAAGGTCAGACTGGTTTCTTCAGCCGTGGGTAAACAATTAGCGTGTGACAGGGTTAAACGGTGAAGTCATTTTCAGAAAACACTGAAGAGAAAGCATTTGAACAAACTATCAGAAGGTGACCTCAGAGAGTTAACACCCTGGACAGAGCTTCCTTCATTGCAACGTTCATTGTACTTCAGGTCACCCAGGTGTGGAATCGAGTCCAGCCCATAGCGGCTTCTGTTCTCAGTTGTGCCGCCTGGCACCTGAAATTAAATTAAATAATAAAATTAATATAGTAATAACTGCAGATATTTACTTTAGTAAAGTGCACAATGTCTTCAACATCATAATTATGGAAAATTAGCAATCTGACATTTACATAAGTTGAGCAGCATTGCTGACGCTTGCGATTTTGTTAACAATTCATTGATTTTGCAGTATGGTTTTAACACGCAGGATGCACGGGGTAGGAGAGAGAAGAATTATTTGGTGAATAAAGAACATTCGAGGAATAATGCAAAGTTAGTAAATGGTGAGCAAAATCTTGAATTCTGACAATGGTGGATGACACAAGACTGGAAGAAAAGATGGTCTAGATTTTCCTTAACAACTTTTCTGTACAACTTGAAAACATATGTGCATTTAAAATCTCAGTCCTGATGAGTCTGCTGGACATATTACGCTAAAGGCTTAAGTAGAACAGTAATTTAAAAATGATGCATTAGAGCAGCTTACAGCCTTCAGACAACAGAGCAGAAAATCGTGGAGCTGACCATAACGGAAGGAAGGCAGCAGAAAAAGGAAATGAAAGTGGTGAAGATTTATATTAAATCTTATATTCTTAAAGTCCCTGTTCTGATCATTCGTCTGTGCTTAATTGGCTGAACTCAGATGGGTACTAAAGGTACGACAATTAGTCTCAGCATTGTGGTTGAATGGCTTACGACTATTGACTGTCACGGCTCACACATAAATGATGGTCACTTGGGAAAAGTACCAGAATGCACCAAAAGCCTGTGGGAATGTGCAGCAGAGAGGAATCAACGCCCTTGGCCAAGGAGGAGAGGGCAAACATGGTGACAAAACAATTCACTGTCTCTGCATTTATTCACACACAAAGTCTGAACTCCGACAAACACAAAACACCAACCTTTCTTGGCTTTTATGATAATCTTCACCCACTTGGCATCAGGATTCACACATGATTTCTTCCCATTTGTTTGGATGACACTGTGAAGAGAAGGTGAACCTTTAAAATCTAATCCACAGAAATTGGATGTTTCCACTGAAAGGTGAGAATTCAGTAAAGATATTACAAGAAAATTCTTCGACTCTGCCACAGAAACAAACTGTGACTAATCCAAAAAGTTTTGAATAACGAGCACAACTTCTTAAATCGAGGTCACACAAGGGGAAAGTTAACGGTGATGTTCTGACACATTTACTCACATTATCTCCAGTGTCTCACAGTGCGATCCTCTGGGAATATATTTCAAACTCTGGATGAGCCTCGGATGGATAAAATTGGAACTGGTCTGAGTGCACAGGCATCGTCCTTGGGTTCCTGGGATTGGAATACCTGTAAAAAAATCAATTTAACTTAGATTCAATTATCGATTGACATGGAGAGAATCCTGGCACCTGCTTTCAGCATTGAGATTTTTACACTTAATCCACACATTGTCCACAAAGAAATATTAACTATCTGTCCAAACTAATACTAATCAAACTAATTATATTAACCTGGAGATGACTGTCGTATATTTTTCATAAAAGTGTGGAAGAAAATCTTTCATAAACTTAAAGCTTTAGGATAATGGGGATTCAAATTATTGAATGCAGCTATATTTGAGAATTCAGTATTCAAAACAGCATTGTATTATCAATAAGATGTAACATCTGCAACCATTTAATTGTTCAATGCATAAACAAACAGCACACTAGGACATATATAGCTGGATCAGTAACTGAATGAAAAGACTCCTTTTCACACTGCAGTGCAATGAGAAATAAAACACAAGATCAAAATGTCAACATACCCTGTGCAGTAATGGCACACAGAATCAGGATGAGCATCGTTACAGTAGCTGCTCTGTTCATCTTTGACTTTGTGCTGCTGAATAGATTTCTGCTGAAGGATCTTCTGTCTCCCTCAGTGACTCTCTCTCTGTTGAATGAAGTTCTGCTGAAGAGAGGTCCAATGAGCTCCTATTTATTGAGATCCTTGACTCTCACTTTGCAAAATCTCAAGAAGTGAAAGCTGTCAAACTTTCTGTGGAAGGGAATTTCCCTGCTTCTGAGTCAGACCTTCTTTCACTTTCGCAGTTTTAAAAATATTCAGAACTTGTGCATCATTTACAGCAGCAACAGGCAGATAATCTGTTGTCATAATTAGCGAATTATTTATGTCTTGATTTTAAAGATTGAATTGAAACTTTTAGAAATGGAGCTAAATTCTGTGATTTCCAGGAAATATCTCTCCCTTTCACTGGCTGTATTTTGTGTTGTGACTCTTTGGACCTTCCTGCTACAGCTTTGGTGAAAGGTGCGATGGTGTATATGTAGTTCTAAAGTTGGTTCCAGTTGCCACTTGCAATGAATTTTCAGCCTGATGATGCAGCAGCTCCATCTCAGGAATAGAAATATCTTCAACGTTCTTGCACCTGCAGAGATGTTTTATTCAAAGTGCCATGATTGACACAGGGTTAAAATGGGGCTGCGACTTTACAGAGAATCACATAACGCAATATATGATTAATTGTATATTAGATATTCTTCCCAAAATCAACAGTTTCAGATCGGCTGCAGAATAATTCAGTTCCACATTTTGCATCTGACCCACAGGATGATGTCACTTTAGAGACATGGCACTGATGCTTGGGATTATAATAAAAAGGAAGGACATCCCTGAGCTGAAACTTGTGAATTACAGGAAATGTGGCATCTTCTAACATGATAATACAAGTTGCACAGCTGAGAAATATCTTCAGAAAATGCTGGAAAAACTCAGCAGGTCAGGAATATCTTTGCTCATTTAAAAAGCTCATGTTCTGATTGTAAAGAACTGCAATGCTGCAAATATATTTGTGCATGTTCGATGTGATGATTTTTCATCTGCAATGTATTTTCAGTCAGAGTATGCAACAGTATCTAAACAATGGATGAAAGATTTTGTTGTCCAATTTAACAATGTCAGGAAGATTAGGGCTGTGCAAACCTATGGCATTAGAGCACACGGCAGATGTTGACTTTTGGGCAGCCATGCAAATAAGCCCCTGTCATAAATTCAGCAGGTGAGCTGCAGGGCGCCAAACAGGCAATCTGATGCAGTTCGCCAGATTGAAGCCTGAATATCAAACCAGAGGTGACTTCAGCAAGGTAAGTTATAGAGGCGGGATGGGGCGGCCACGATCGCGGCGGTTGTGGGTTCGTAGGGAGGCAGCGGCCCAGATTATCTTTGTGGGCCCCAGAATTGCACTCATGCTCAGCTGGGGTCACAGAAACAATTCAACACTTACCTGTAGAGGGCCTTTTCACTTCCATCACCTGTGCGCAGCGCTGATTCCGACCAGTTCCTACCGAAAATAAGATCCCAATTTCCATATTAAACAGGGCCTAACATCTGAAGCAGGCAGGCACTTTGGTCACCCGGCAGTAGGACTCTTTTACAATGGAGCCGGTCGCATTGCTGGTGTTAACTACCAACCGACCCCATGTTGAAGCCGTTGCCGACCCCGTTAACACCAATCGAGGGTTCTCAAATCCAAGCCCAGTATGTGCTGGTTGGGAGAATGATTATCCTCGCTGAATTTTGAGTCAAATTCCGTTCATTTAAAACAGGCACAGGAGCTGAATCAGCAGCAGGATCTGCTGGGGAGGTGGGGGATCTGGTGATGCAGATGGTCTTAAAGGGCTGCTACTGATCATTAAAATGGAAGGGGAGTTTTTGTTGTGGTGAAAGTTTTGTTTGCAAGAGAAGAGCATCAGACAACTACAAGAGGAGCTGTGCATATCCAAAATTATCAGGAAACAGGGATGTGGGGAAATCTTCCCCTTGTACACATATACCTTGATATGTGAAGTATTTGCGAGATTTCAGAGAGACATTATCATGGCCTAGAAATTGGGTATAGCCCCGCTTGAGGCGTTAGAACTGGTGCTGCGCAAAGTTTATAGCCAGACGAAACTTATCGCTGCCTGGCACGATATTGGGTTGCATCGCCCCCAAAGGTGATTGAGGCGCGAATTCAGACGTTGCACGGGCCTCCTAAGGCGCAAAACTACCGGCGCTACCCAATATCGGCGCGGACGGGCGCAGCGCAGGTGATCTCAATTACCGATAACCATGAGACTTCCAGGCGCCGGCCGGCTCTTAAAGGGGTGGGCCAGTCAGCCTCAGCTTCCACACTCATCGCCTCGGCCTCAGAATCGGCGCAAGCCCTTCTCTGGTGCAAAAAACTTGGTCAAGATGGAGAAGGTGAGACAGAGAGCAGAGCGCTTCAGCACTGAGGCTCTGGAGCAGTTGATGGCCGCAGTGGAGCGCCGTCGAGATGTTCTCTATCCTGACAATGGCAGGAGGCCGAAGCAAAAGGACTACCACCGAGCTTGGAGGGATGTTTGTCAGAGGGTCAACTCCAGCAGCATGGCGACCAGGGGCCCTGTTCAGTGCAGGAAGAAATTCAACGACCTCACTCGGGTCGTTAGGGTGAGTGGTGTTTATGCAAACTTCTGATTCCCTCCATCTGCACCTGACTTCATGGCTACAGGGTGTGCGATGCCCCAATGGCCATGTGTCAGCAAGCACCTATGGCCCTTTCTGGGCACACACATGCACATTTGACTCAAGGCATCATGTAAGGGCTCTTGCACCATGGGGGGCATCATGTAAGGGCTCTTGCACCATGGGGGGCATGAGATGATCACTCAGGGCATCATGTAAGGGCCCCTGCACCATGGGGGGCATGAGATGATCACTCAGGGCATCATGTAACAGAACTTCCCCTTCTTTCCCCTGCAGTCCAAGCTGGCGACGATTCGCAAGGACCAGCTTCGAACCGGTGGAGGACCTCCACAAGTGGTCACTCTGACGGATCTCGAGGAGAGAGTGCATCAGATTCTTGGAGGACGTCTGAGTGGTCCTGTTACCACTGCAGCTGCCAACCCCATTGTCGACAGTGATGGTAAGGATCTCACCTTTTTCAGCTGTCTCCTTCCACTTGGTCCCCCCGCCAGCATGCTTTCTCACTGTGGAGCCATGTCATAGCCTTGCCGCAATCTGGCATGCAACTGGACCCTGGACTTCCTAATGCAACTGGACCCTGGATTCCTAACAAACAGACCCCAGTCTGTCAAATTAGGTAACCACGCCTCCCCCCCCCCCGACCCTGAACACGGGGGCCCCACAAGGATGTGTGCTGAGCCCCCTCCTCTACTCCCTCTTCACCCACGACTGTGTGGCTGTTAAGGGTTCCAACACCATCATCAAGTTTGCGGATGACACCACGGTGGTAGGCCAGATCACCAACAACGATGAGTCAGCCTACAGGGAGGAGGTCCAGCATCTCGTGAAGTGGTGCGCCGATAACAACCTGGCCCTTAACACCAAGAAAACAAAAGAAATCATTGTGGACTTCAGGAAGTCCAAAGGCGGAAGTCACACCCCCATCCACATCAATGGGGCTGTGGTGGAAAGGGTGGACAGCTTTAAGTTCCTCGAAGTCCACATCACGGAAGACCTCTCCTGGTCCCTCAACACCTCCTCTCTGGTGAAGAAGGCCCAGCAGCGCCTATATTTCCTAAGGAGGCTGAAGGGATGTAATCTGTCACCCCTGATCCTCTCTAACTTTTACCGCTGCACTATAGAGAGCATCCTGACAAACTGTATCACAGTATGGTATGGCAGCTGTAGCTACTATGACCGGAAAGCCCTGCAGCGGGTAGTCAAAACTGCCCAACGCATTACTGGCACCCGGCTACCGACCATAGAGCACATATACCAGAAACGCTGTCTACGGAGGTCACGGTCCATCATCAAAGACCCTACCCACCCCAGCCACAGTCTGTTCGCCCTCCTGCCATCTGGGAGACGCTACAGATGCATTCGCACCCGTACGACCAGATTTAGGAAAAGCTTCTTTCCCAGGGCTGTCATCCTACTGAACTCCACAAATAAACTAAAGCCTGCACATCTGCCAATGCACTTTATTAGGGTTATATTTATGTTAATATACTACAAGCCAAATGTATGTTGAATGTTTAAATGTCTTAATCCAAATGTACACTCTCGGGAGCCGCAAGCCTACATTTCGTTGTACTGCACTTGTGCACTAACAATGACAATAAAAGTTGATTTGATTTGATTTGATTTGATTTGATTTGATTTGATTTGCTGCCAACCTGTCCTTTTGCTAAAGCCACTCTTCCACCTCCCTGCTTTCAGATGCTGCATCACCAGCTCGGGATCCGGGCCCTGAAGTTGCCAGTGCCAGTGCCTCCGGAGGCAAGGATCAGGAGGAAGCCGCACCATCCGTTCCAGCCGCAGGGGAGCCAACACATCTGCAGACTGGGGATAGTAGCTCCCTGGAGGGGAGGGGGGGGGCTCTGATGAGGAGACAGTTGCCGGAACAAGTGGCCTGCATCAACGCAAGGGGGGTAGGCAAGTTCGGGCACCGGCTCCCCGGAGGGCGAGGCAGGGAGCGATGACTGCTTCACAGAGTGCAGAGGAGGTGTGTAGCCTGGCTGAAATGAGCACCCAGGCCCGGCTCAGGCACACTGAGCTTATGGCTGCAGTGGGGAGGATGCCTCAGTCGATAGAAACACTGGCAAAGAGTGTGCTGGACTTTGGCGCTGCAATGGAGAGGACTGTCCAGGGCTTCGGGGCAGCAATGGAGAGGACTGTCCAGGGCTTTGAGGCCGCTATGGAAAGGACTGTTCAGAGCTTTGGACAATCCCTGGAAAGGTCTGTCCAGGGCTTGTCCGAGGCAGTGGAATGGACTGCTCCGGCCTTGTCCGAAGCAATGGAGAGAACTGTCCAGGGCTTCTCCGAAGCACTGGCACCTGCCACACAGGTCCTCACTGCTGCCACGCAGTCACTTGCTGGCCTCGTCCAGACCCAGATTGAGGCAACACGAACTCTCACTGCTGCCACCCTATCTGCATCAGCTAGGATCACCCCGGGCCCTTCCAGTACCACACGAGGCCAGGAATCAGTGGAGCAGTCGCTTGTGGCGGTGGAGCCGAGCCGGTCCCCTCCGAGAGCCAGTTTGTCGTCCGACCATGGTGCAGGTGTCCTCTCTCGGCAGGTGACCATTGCTCATGCCACCGCTGGAACGTCTGCAGTGCAGCTGCCACCACCTGCAGGGCACACTGCTTCCAGCCATGGCCAGATCAAGCAGCCAGCCTCCGCACCCTCCAAGCCCAGAGGTCGTCCAGGCCGTCCATCAGGGGCTTCTGCGATTCCAGACAGTCACCAGGCATCCCCCAGCCTTGACCCCGCCACTGGGGTTCAATTACGTAGGAGCAGCAGGGAGGGAAGGGGCCGACCGCGAAAGAGAAGTCGGTCTCCATCAAGGGGCCAGCAGTAGAGGGAGTTGCTGAGACGTTTCTTCCTCCAAATTCAAGGACGCCCTCACCTGTTGTGATTGTTTGTGATGGTTTGTTTAGTTTTGTGGCTTTGCCAGAAAGTTGACTGTTATTTTGTTAGTTATGGTTTCTGTTGACATGACGTTGTTATGCTGGAAGGAAGCACTTTTTTGACAATAAAGAATTTTTTTTATTTACAATGGTACAGGTAGACTACCCTTTATCCGGACTTCCGAAAACCGAAACCTTCTAAAAACCGAAGGTTTTTTCGTTCAGCGTAAGTCGTGCGTACGACTTACGCTGAACGAAAAAACCTTCGGTTTTTAGAGGGTTCCGGTTGCGGAAGTTTGGATAAAGGGTAAGTCGTGCGCACGACCCCCCGCCGACCCCCCCGCCAGCCCCGACAACCGCCGACCCCGCCAGCCGCCGACCCCGCCAGCCCCGACAACCGCCGACCCCCCCGCGGACCCCGCCGGCCCCGACAACCGCCAACCCCGCCAGCCCCGACAACCGCCGACCCCCCCACGGACCCCGCCAGCCCCGACAACCGCCGACCCCGCCAGCCCCGACAACCGCCGACCCCCCCACGGACCCCGCTAGCCCCGACAACCGCCGACCCCCCCGCGGACCCCGCCAGCCCCGCCAGCCGCCGACCCCCCCGCGGACCCCGCCGGCCCCGACAACCGCCGACCCCGCCAGCCCCGACAACCGCCGACCCCCCCGCGGACCCCGCCAGCCCCGACAACCGCCGACCCCCCCCGCGGACCCCGCCAGCCCCGACAACCGCCGACCCCGCCAGCCCCGACAACCGCCGACCCCCCCGCGGACCCCGCCAGCCCCGACAACCGCCGACCCCCCCGCGGACCCCGCCAGCCCCGCCAGCCACCGACCCCCCCGCGGACCCCGCCGGCCCCGACAACCGCCGACCCCGCCAGCCCCGACAACCGCCGACCCCCCCGCGGACCCCGCCAGCCCCGACAACCGCCGACCCCCCCGCGGACCCCGCCAGCCCCGACAACCGCCGACCCCCCCCGCGTACCCCGCCGGCCCCGACCCCTGCCAACCCCGACTGACTTACGCTGAGCGTCAGCGTAAGTCGTGCGCACGACCCCCCGCAGACCCCCCCCGCGGACCCCCGCCGACCCACCTTCCGAAATCCGAAATTCTCCTTTATCCGAAACTTGGCTGGTCCCGAGGTTTTCGGATAAAGGATAGTCTACCTGTACTTGTAACTATTTACACTCATGGTGGACTTCCTAGGCTTTGAACGATCCGAAGTGCGCAGGACGAATGACAGCCATCATTCCGTCAGAGGGGCCTAGAACTGAGTCCTTATGCGCCTCTGATGGACGGCCCTTCCACTTTCAGGAGCCCTCCCATCTTCCTCCTCCTCCTCTTCATCCGCATGCTCCTCCTCCTCCTCCTCGTCCGCCTGCTCTTCCTCCTCCTCCTCCTCCTCCTCGTCCGCCTGCTCTGCTGGACCTTGAGGGTCGGCTGGCATTGGCTGGGTTCGTCGAATGGCCAAGTTGTGGAGCATGCAGCAGACGACGACGATGCGACCCACTTGCTCCGGCGAGTACTGCAGGGCTCCCCCCGAATGGTCCAGACAGCGGAAACGCTGTTTGAGCACACCAATAGTGTGCTCGACAATGTTCCTGGTCGCCTGATGGCTGCTGTTGTAAAGCTCTTCTGCCGGGGTGGCGGGCAAACGGAGTGGGGTCATGAGCCATGGGCAGAGAGTATAGCCCTTGTCGCCCAGAAGCCAGCCTCGTGGGTGAGCCAGGCCCTCAAAAAGGTCAGAAACTGAGGTCTGCCGCAGGATGAACGCATCGTGGCTGCTCCCAGGGAATTGTGCGTTGACTGCCATTATCATCTGGCTGTGGTCACAGACCAGCTGGACATTGAGGGAGTGGAACCCCTTTCAGTTGCGGAACTCCTCTGGATTCTGCAATGGCGCCCGCAAAGCCATGTGTGTGCAATCAATGGCCCCCTGCACCATGGGGAAGTCCGCAATAGCAGCGAAGCCCTGCGCGCGCTCCGCCTGCTTCTCCAGGGTCACAGGGAAGGTGATTAATTGACGCCTCCTTCTATAGAGGGCAGCTGTCACTTGCCGGATGCAACAATGCACTGCAAATTGTGTTATATTCGCGATGTCCCCAGTGGCTGACTGAAAGGATCCGCTTGCGTAAAAGTTCAGGGCAACAGTCACTTTGACGGCAACTGACAGAGAGGTCCTGCACCGTAGACGCGGCTGCAGATCCTCAGCAAGCAGGTGGCACAGCTCAGTCACAACCTCCTTACCGAATATGAGCCTTTGCAGACACTGCTCCTCCGACATGGTAAGGTATGACACCTGCTGCCTGAAAACCCTCGCAGCGCATCGTCGGATTGGCCGACCTCCATTGCCCCTCCTCCTTCTGGCCAATCCCGGCCCTCTCTCCCGCCATCTCTGTGCCCCTTCCAAGTGTCCGGCCATGAGGACGTTCCCCTCCAAAGCAGCTCCCATTGCTATGCCAGACGGGCAACACGCAGTAATGTCTAGCGCTCCAACTGCTCCGGACAGGCCTGCAGGTCCCAAATCTTCGAAGGCTAAATCCGAAAAATAGTGTGCAACAGTAGTTCACTAACTTTCTCCAGCAACGAACAGAATGAACAGGCCAAGTGCCTGCAGCTTTTATACTAGAGCTGTTCCCTTTAAATAGCACCCCCCGACTCCGAGAAGGGCCTGGGAACGTTCCATCCAACTGTCACTAATAACGCCAGGCGGAAAGGTTCCGGGCGCCACCGAATATCCGGTCAGGAGCGCCAAAAAGGCGTTGCACACTGAAATGACGTCATTAACTGCCTGCGCACGCAGGCGCGCGCTAAGAGTCAGCGCTGGCGCTAAATGGATACGCAATATGGGAGGTGTCGCTATCTTCATTGCACCCGCCCGAACATTGGGTAACGCCCCAATTCTTGGGTTCTTTAGGCGCTAATCGCTGGCGCAACCAACCGAATTTCTAGGCCTATAGCTCTAATTATGTGAATCTTCATCACATGAAACTTACTGGCTTAGAAATTCCTCGGGGACATGATGCTGACTCCAGCTCCTCCTCCCCACCATCCTCCATTGTCATCTCCTACAGGAGATTGTACATCTCGTCTTAACCAATCAGAAATGCTGCCTCCATTCTCAAAACTCCAGGCCCACTCAAGTGCTGCAGAAACCATCATACTCCTCACAACCTAGGACCCTCCACCCCCACTGATCACCGACCCAGGTGCACAAACCACCACACTCCCAGACTCTTGGACACTACCACAGGGCTGTCAAGAATTTGCCAACATCTATCAGATTCCAGGTGGCCACTCTTCACTCCATGCTGATTCTCTTACCTTATTCCTTCTCCCTATGAAGTTAGCTCCACATCGCCCAGTGCTACCCACGTCTTAGTGCTGCCAGAACCTGGAATCATTCCCAGTTCTGGATCTCACCCAGTGCTCCAGACTCTTGTACTATCCCCAGGCTGCCATCTCCAAGTATCCGTTTTCCGCAGTGTTGACAAAGACCGACACCTCACCCCTGTGCTGGAACAAGCCTCACCCTACAGAGCTGTACTACCCATCCCACGGAAACTACTGCCGGACACCAGGAATCACCTGTTAAACCAATCCCCACATTCCACAATCCCATTGATACCAAACTCTAGGTGAAACCCCTTGTGGTGTATGTGCCTTTAAGAGCCCCTGTGTACTGTAATGCCGGTAGTGGCCACTCGGGCTATATAAGCCTGTATAGTGTCTTGTATCTTTTAGTTCACCTCCAGACTTTGTTCAGTAAACACCTGTTAAACCAGCTCCTGCATTCCGTGTCTCCATTAACACACGGATACAACAGTGGCGACGAATTGGAAACAGACTTACCTGCAATTCGGCAGCACCTCAAGGAGATTGATTCCTCAGACGAAGGTCGAAGAAAAAAAAAAGAAAAAACTCTGGTTTCACCAGCTAGCCGGGCTGGTGGCAGGTACTGCAATAATCCTTGCTGGGCGGCGGGCTGGGGCTCGATCGGCTGGCTCTGCAGCGGGGCCGAGCAGCGAAGGCGGAGGCAAACAGAGAGGGAGGGTGGAGCACTCGGGAGACGGCCAGCGCTGCAAAGCAGGTCGGCGTTCGGACCAAGCAGAGGGAGGGAAAAGTCCCAGAGAGTCCGGCGGAAATGAGTCTCCAACTATTAAAAATATCTGTATAAATAAAAACAGCGGAGAACAGCATTGTCAGCAGCGGCAGCGGCGGGAAAGCGCGGGAGGCACCATTTTTTCTCGGCAGGGAAGAAAAGAAAGCGCGGGAGGCGCCATTTTTTTTTCAGGATGCCTAAGACTGGCAATATTACTGCTTTCGATAGTGATGTAGAGGATTGGACCACATATGTGGAAAGAGTGGAGGTATATTGCACAGCAAATGAAATAGAGGATGATAAAAAGGCATCGGTACTTCTAAATCTAATGGCCGCAAGGACATACGGGCAGTTACGAAACTTAATCACTCCAGCCAAACCGATGGACAAGAATTTTAAAGAGATTGTTGATACCCTACAGGAGCACTTAAACCCAACACCGCTGCTGATAGCGGAACGATTCAAATTCTTCAGGAGGAATCAGCACAAGAATGAAAGTAACGCTGATTACCTCACCGAATTAAGAAAGCTGTCAAAGCACTGCCAATTCGGGGCAGGACTAGCAGTTCTCTTCGAGGCAAATTCGTCTGCGGTCTCCTAAGTGAATGAACACAGAAAAGGCTACTTTCTGGGAAAGATTTAACACTGGACAAGGCTTTCAGTGTGGCTGTATCATATGAAGCAGCAGCAAGAGGAGCTGCAGAGATACAGCAAAAGCCACAGGACTTCGGCACCCATGAAATGACACAGGGTTTTGAGAGATGTTATCGCTGCGGCAGATCCACCCATGACCAGAGGGACTGCTGGTTCAAGGACAAAGCATGCAGGCAATGCAGAAAGATGGGACACATTGCACGTGTATGCCGATTGGGAAACAAAAAATCCACTGACAGAAAAAAAATCAATAAGGAAAAGTACAGAAAGGTACAAATGATGACGGACAGTAGCTCCGAAGACCAGAAGAGCGATAGCGACTCTGGAAACAAGAGACTAAGCTGTCTCAAATTACATAATGTAATTGCCAAAGAAGATTACCAGACCATTTGGGTTACCCTCACGATAGCGGGGTCCCCAGTTAAAATGGAGCGAGATACAGGATCAGCTCTGACCGTCATAAGTCGACGGGATTACGAGCGGCTATTTCCGCATATACCTTTGAAAGACACATCCATTATCTTGAAAACATATACGGGGCAGAAAGTATACCCCAGAGGGAAAATAAGGGTGCCTGTTGTATACAACGGCAAGGAAATACAGAAGTTGTATTTATAAGTTTTGCAAGATGGTGGTCCACCGCTGTTGGGACGTGAATGGATCAGGAAGATACATTTAGACTGGCACTCCATTCAGGCACTGACGGTGACCAGTAAGAAAAAAAATGATGATGAGGTCATACCTGAACGATTAAAAGACATCTTGGCCAACGCCAAACAAGTGTTTCAACAGGAACTAGGAACCTTGAAAGGCGTCACCGCCTCAATAAAAGTGGAAGATGCGGCAATTCCCAAGTTTTTTAAGGCAAGGCCGGTGCCATACGCAATTCGTCCAGCAGTCGAGGCAGAGCTGGAGAATTTGGAAAAGGCAGGCATGTTATCCAAGATAGATTGGAGCGAGTGGGCAACACCCATTGTCCCGGTCATGAAGAAAACGTTGAATAATGATAAAGCTGAAGAACAGAGAAAAATTCGCATCTGTGGGGACTTCAAGGTGACTGTAAACCCGGTCCTTCACACGGTACAGTATCCTCTTCCGAGGATAGAAGATATTTTCGCCTCACTATCCGGAGGGAAACATTACACCAAAATTGACTTGGCACAGGCATATCTACAGATGGAGGTTGAGGAGGCCTCTAAAAAGTATCTCACGATAAACACATACAAAGGCCTGTACCAGTACAATCGACTGGTTTTCGGAGTAGCATCAGCTCCAGCTATCTGGCAAAGAGCTATGGAGCAAGTCCTGCAAGGGATTCCGGGGACTCAATGCTACCTAGATGACATCCTTGTAACAGGAGAAAATGACAATGAGCACCTTGCCAATTTGGAGCAGGTGCTCACTAGGCTGAGAGAATGGGGCCTATGAGCAAATCGCCCCAAGTGCGAATTTTTCCAGAAACAAATATCATATTGTGGCCACATAATTAACGAAGAAGGGTTGCATAAGTCACCTGAAAAAATTGAAGCGGTCATAAAAGCCCCAGCACCTGAAAATGTCTCACAATTAAGGTCGTTCCTGGGATTGATAAATTACTATCATAAATTTTTACCGAACTTGTCAACTGTTCTGCACCCTTATAACGAACTGCTACAAACGGGAGTAAATTGGAAATGGAGCGAAGACTGTAAACGTGCCTTCCATAAATGCAAAGGCTTGATCACGTCCAAGGAAGTTTTGGCTCATTACAACCCATCACTGCCAATCAGACTGGCGTGTGATGCATCCCCTTACGGCGTAGGAGCGGTATTATCGCATAGATTCCCTGATGGCTCGGAGCGGCCGATAGCTTTTGCATCACGCTCATTGAACTCAGCTGAGCGTAACTATGCCCAGATCGACAGGGAAGCACTCAGCCTGGTATGGGGAGTGAAGAAATTCAACCATTACCTACACGGACAAAAATTTACCTTGTTGACTGACCATCAACCCCTCGTCTCCATATTCAACCCTAAAAAGGGCGTTCCCATTATGACAGCGCAAAGGCTACAGAGGTGGTCCCTTTTCCTAGGGGCACACCAATATGACATAGAATACAAAGGATCAAAACAGCATGGAAATGCTGATGGTTTATCACGTCTACCGTTGCCAACGGTAGAAGAGGCACCTACAGTGGACCCAGTGGAGATGTTCCACTCAACCATAGTGGAATGTCTACCAGTAACAAATTCTACCATTGAAAAGGAAACGAGAAATGACCCGACTCTCTCACGAGTCTACGATTTAACGGTGAAGGGATGGCCAGCACATGGCGAACCACTGTTGCCAGCATTCTCGCAAAGAAGAGAACAGCTGTCAGTGTGCCGAGGAACCTTGATGTGTGGATCCAGAGTGGTGATTCCACCCAAACTCCAGGATAAAGTGCTAAAGGAGTTTCACAAGGGGCATCTGGGTGGAGTGAAAATGAAGAACCTAGCCAGAGCGTTTGTGTGGTGGCCAGGTATCGATGGAGACATCGAAGAAATGACCAAGGGCTGTCTAGGATGCCAGAAGGTCCAAAATGCCCCACCACAAGCCCCTCTACATCCATGGGAGTGGCCCTCATCTCCATGGCAAAGGGTACACAACGACTTTGCTGGTCCATTTATGGACTCAATGTTCTTAATCGCGGTGGATGCACACTCCAAGTGGCCGGAGGTAATAAAGATGTCCTCCACCACCACGGAAAAAACCATCACAGTATTAAGGACCATATTTGCCAGGAATGGGCTGCCTGAACAGATCTGTTCTGATAATGGACCGCAACTTGTGTCCGAAGAGTTCAGGAAGTTCTTAAAAAACAATGGGTTTAAGCACTACACGTCCGCCCCATACCATCCCGCCACCAATGGATTGGCTGAAAGGTTTGTCCAGACCTTCAAGAAGGCCATAAAGGCCATGGGTAATGAAGACATAAATCTACAGCATAAGGTGGATAACTTCTTGTTTGCATACAGGAATGCAACACATGTGGTTACAAACCAAACTCCCGCCATGATGTTTTTCAATAGAAGACTAAGATGCCGGCTGGATTTGATCAAGCCAAACATCAGAAGGGACATAGAGAACCGGCAATTTCAAGGCATGAATGAAAGGCCAACTAGAACCTTCCAGATAGGTCAACAAGTTTTGGCCCGGGACTACCGTACCGAGAAATGGCAGCCTGGAACTATTTGCACACGACTAGGACCGCTGATGTATACCGTGGACATTGGAGAAAGCATAATAAGGCGCCATGCTGACCAGATCATAGAGTCATCCGAAAAGGGACAACCTACACCACAGCTCTATACGCCTAATGATGAAGCAGAGATACCCATAGTATCTACCTCCGATCCGGTGATACTGGAACCAGATGAACCCGACACTGGCATTCAAGCCGAATCGACCTTGCCAAAAGAACCTACTACACCACCGAAAACTACTACACCACCGAGGCGTTATCCGGACCGAGTCAGGAAGCCTCCAGAGAGACTGACTTATAATTGATTAACTGCAGCAAATGTGTAGATTATTGTTCTTGTAAACGTGTTAATTAATGATTACTTAAAATGTTATGTACTGGTTGTCTAAAAGGGGAGGAATTGTGGTGTATGTGCCTTTTAGAGCCCCTGTGTGCTATATAAGCCTGTATAGTGTCTTGTATCTTTTAGTTCACCTCCAGACTTTGTTCAGTAAACACCTGTTAAACTAGCTCCTGCATTCCGTGTCTCCATTAACACACGGATACAACACCCCTCAACAATGTTTACAGACCCCGGGACTTATCCCCGTCCCCCACCCTGTCATGCTAACCAAAGCCACACCACAAGAGATCTGCTCGTGATATAAGAAAACTTGTGCTGATATATCATTCTTTTTGCTTCAACAAATGTTCACCACAGACACTGTCCACGAGCACGTCAGTGATGATATAAGGGCTTCAGGGCTATCTGGAGCTGATTCAAGCTTCATTTTCCAGATTTGTAAAGTGTTGAGGCTGCAGCTGTGGTGACTCCACCCCCTGGGTTTGTGGTTAAGGAAGTTCCAGGGTCAGATTTCATTCAAGCAGTAGTCTGTGTGAGTGAATCCGTGTGAATTCCAGGAAATCAGAGTGTGTTATACTCCAAGTAGCTCTTTGGGTCAATGGGCTTTACTCCCATCTGTTTATCACTGGCAATTTACTTTAAGACTCCATTGTTGGCATCTCTGGGACTGTGCTGTCACCTGCCTCTTGGCTGAATAGCCTGCCTGCACTCACTGTTCATGCTCATACATGAAAACTGGTGACTTAAATGGTGTCGTAGTGGGCTTCGTGAACCATTGTCAAGCATGAGTCATTGGGGAACATGTTGTGAGAAGTCAATGCGACCAGCAGGGTGGGAGGGTGTGTAGGGGGGCCTCGCATAATGACAGCAAAGCTCACAACATGTTGGGTGTTCTGACAGGAATAAAATATAATTTTTACGAATGGTTTGTTCCAAACACATTCTGATAGGTTGACTTGCCTGCATGTGTTATAGGTATCCCTGGGCTTAGCAATGTACCCACTGTGAATTTGCCCCTGAGATAAAAGTAATGAATAAAGGATCTTCTAGCCACCAAGTCTGATAATTACTCCAGATGATGTTTCAGTAATTAAACATTTAAAGAGGGTGGCTGGGATGCCGTGTCATTTTCCAGCCCACCAAAGGGGTGAAATTGGTTTTCGGCGCTAGCACGAAACAGGCGGTAGTGAATCAGCAGTTTTACACTCCACCCGATGTGCTTTGCTATTGATGCCCAGCACAGACACCAGGAATCCTGCAAGCTGACATATCTGGAGGAACAAGGGCTCCTGCGGAGGGATGTCAAGTGGGTCAGAATGCCTTGAGAAGTGTTGTTTCCCCTCCCACTGCCATCCACACCCCACATCTGCAGAGACAGAGGGCCGACCTCACTTTTGAAGACATTGGCCAGAATTTTGACCTTGGATTCGGGATGCGTGGGTGCAGGCCGCGTAGTGGGTCAGGAGCCCGAAGATGAGAACAGAGCATTCTCCCCTGCGACTTTCAGTTGATGGCTCCTATTGAACATGTCATGCATGTTTGCTGACCCTATTAAATGGTGCGGTCTGATGACGTCATCAATGACTCATTTCCAGCAGGGATATTTAAGTCAGACTTGGCCACATCACAATTGAAGTTTCATGTAGGAGTGTGGAGGGAGTATTGTAGAGGAGTGGGTTCTTGCTGAGAGTTATAAAAATGAGTTCACAAAGACAGGGCTGCACCCCGCTTTAGGATGACTCTCTACATATTCTTGTGGAGGGAGTCACTGCACGCAGGGAGGTCCTCTTCCCTGCTGATAGATGGAAGAGACCACCCCAAGAGACCAGTAGAGCATGACGTGAAATTGCTGAGGAGGCGAGTAGCCGGGATGTTATCAGGAGGATATGGGTACAGTACAGGAAGAGATTCAATGATCTGATGAGATCAGGAAAGGTCAGTTCAAAGCCACACTCACCTTCATCCTGCTGTGCCTGTCACCACATCCCCACACTCTGCCTTCACAAGCCTACTCCTGCACATCATTACTCACACCAACATACCTTGCACGTCCACCCTTCCCCCTCTCTCTCTACGTACATACTCACATCCCCATCTGACTAACCACCCCTAACACTCACCCTCATCCTAATATAATCATACCAAGTAACACCACGGAATGAGGCCATTTGGCATTGGCACCACACTCCCTATAGTCACTCTCTACAGATGTAATCCACACATTCCTTACATTCATTCCGTCACTCTCTCTCAGACTTCTCTTCTTTCCCTCCTTGCATGAGAAGAGAGCCCACAACAACAGGGAGATGGAGAGAACCAGAGTTGGCCCTCCAGTGTTCAGTACTTTGCAGCAGCAGAGGAGGTGGCCCTGGAGGTTTCAAGTGTTTCTGAGCTGCTGGTGGTGGGAGACAGAATTACTTCTCATAAAGCTGTACAGATAACTGTAGCTGTAGTAAAGACAGCTGCTTTACGGTAGCTGTAGTAAAGACAGCTGCTTGACAGCAGTGCTACACGAGCTGGCACTGACTCAAGACCTAATAAAGAGTACTCAACGATATCTACTCATAAGCCTCTTAATACTACGATATAAGACAACATTACATGGTACCAGGATTTATAGAACGCACGATACGGGCATACCACAACAATGGAAGGGATAAAACCACCGACTAGCTTGCAACTTGAAGGAAATCTGGACGAAAATTGGCGCAAATTCAAACAACGCTTTCTTCTCTACCTCACAGCGATCGACGCCACGACTAGCTCTGGAACACGTAAGGTAGCTTCGTTGCTAACAGTGGCTGGCTCGCAGGCAATCAAGCTGTATAATACATTTACGTTCGCAGCTGAAGGGGACAAAAATGATCTGGACAAGGTGATAGATTTGTTCGATAAATACTGCACACCTAAAAAGAATGAAACGTTCAAGAGATTTGTTTTTCGCTCCCGTGGGCAAAAGCAAGGAGAATCCTTTGATGTTTTTCTGATGGACTTAAAAACAAAAGCACAAACATGTAACTTTGGAGACTTGAAGGAATCGATGATACGCGATCAGGTCGTTTTCGGAATACTTGACAAGAAGGTGAGGGAGAGAATGCTTAGGGACAATGACTTAACTTTGGATGCTGCAGTAAAAATATGTCATGCTAGTGAACTCTCAGCCATGCACATGCAAACATTCGATGGGAGAACTACAGCAACGGGCGTGAGAGCGCTGGGACTGGACAACCTACCAGTGGATGTAGTACACAGAAGGGACAAAAGAGGGCGCACAGAGTTCAGGACTATGACGCCATATGATTGCAGACGGTGCGGCAATAGACACGTGGCAAGACAGTGTCCGGCTTATGGGAAGAACTGCGCAAAATGTAAAGGCAGGAATCACTTTGCTACAATGTGCTTTTGGGAAGAGAAAACCGAAGGTAAAAAGACAGTGCATGCTATTGAGACTGAAGACACGGAATCGGAGACTTTGTATGTTGGAATGGTGCAAAATAAGTCAAAACAGGGTAAAGATATGGAAAAGGAAGTGCATTCCGTAGGACTAAAGACTGAAGTTTGGATAGCTCCCTTGCTGGTAAATGGCACCATTGTTCCCTTCAAGCTAGATACAGGTGCTAAGGCAAACCTCATAAGCTGGAGTGATGCATGGAATCTCAAAGTGAGACCAAAAATACTGAACAAGACAGTGGCTTTGAAGGCGTACAATCGACAAAGTATTGAAACAAAAGGAACGTGTAGGCTGAATGATAAGGTAAAAAATCGCATTCACCCATTGACGTTTGTTATAGTGCCTGAAGGACATGAGTCACTGTTGGGGGATAAGGCATGTGTGGATGTGGGCTTGGTAAAATGAGTCCATACTATTAATGAACTGAACTGTGTGCAGAGTGCCCCCCAAGACAGTACAAATATAAAGCATGATGATGCTATAACACACAAGTACGCGGATGTATTTCAGGGTTTTGGAGCACTGCCCTTTACATACTCCATCAAACTGAGAGATGACGCACAACCTGTGATTCACGCACCCAGGAGAGTTCCGGTGGCCCTCCGTGAGAAACTGCGGAAAGAGTTAGACCGCATGGAGGGATTAGGTGTCATAAAGAAGACTGAGGAACCGACTGACTGGGTAAATTCCATGGTTTGCGTCAATTCAGAAAAGACTGATAAATTGCGTGTCTGCATGGATCCCAAGGACCTTAACGCTAATATAAAAAGAGAGCACTATCAAATCCCAAAGAGAGAGGAAATAGTCAGCGAAATGACAGGAGCAAAATTCTTCTCCAAGATGGACGCCTCGCATGGATTCTGGCAGCTGAAACTTGATGAAGAGAGTACTAAGCTGTGCACCTTTAACACCCCGTTTGGTCGATACTCTTACCAGCGCCTGCCCTTCGGCATTAGCTCCGCCCCAGAAATCTTCCACAGAGCAATGGAGCAAATCATCGAGGGCCTGGATGGTGTGTGGGTGTACGTGGATGATCTGGTAGTATGGGGCTCCACTCAGGGAGAGCACGACACCAGACTGGAAAAAACACTTCAGAGGATACGGCAGTATGGACTCAAACTAAATAAAGACAAATGTCAGTTCAGCGTCAATGAAATCACATTCCTCGGGGACAAGATTTCTGCAGAAGGGATTCAGCCAGACAAGTCAAAGGTAAAGGCCATACATGACATGGAAAAACTGAAGGACAAGAAAGGGGTTCAACGGGCCCTTGGCATGGTTAATTACCTAGGGAAATTCATTCCAAATCTGGCAGTGAAAACCGCTCACTTGAGAAAACTGCTGCACCAAGAGACAGAGTTCCAATGGGGACATGAACATGAGAATGAATGGAAGGGGCTGCTACACATTCTAGCAAGTGAACCCCTACTGAATTTCTTCTGCCCTGAAAAGAGGACAAAAGTGTCCACAGATGCCTCTAAGGATGGATTAGGGGCTGTCCTTCTACAGGAAGATGAAGGAGAATGGCGACCAGTGGCATATGCGTCACGCTCCATGACGGCTACAGAGTGCCGGTATGCGCAAATAGAGAAGGAGTGCCTGGGCTTGGCATTTGGGTGTGAAAAATTTCATACCTACATCTATGGACTTCCCAAGGTTATCCTAGAAACTGACCATAAGCCACTGCTAGGGATCGCAAAAAAGAATCTGTGTGACATGTCATCACGGATACAGCGCCTAATGATGAGACTACAATGTTATGATTTTGAGCTCACATATGTGCCAGGGACACAAATGTTCATTGCAGATACACTATCCAGGGCTGCGCCTCGTGCCACACAAAACAGTGAAACAGAAGAGGATGTGGACCTTCATGTGGATATGATCTATGCAGCATTGCCCGCCTCACAGGAACAACTATCAAAGATAGCCACAGAGACATCAAAGGACCCTGTTCTGAGAAAAGTGATGAGAAATCTTCAAGAGGGTTGGAAGAAAGGGTTATGTAAACAATATCATCATATTCAGTCTGAGCTTTCTGTGGTCAATGGACTACTGCTTAAGTGTGACAGGATTGTAGTGCCCATCTCTATGCGACGAGAAATGCTTAACAGGATACATGAAGGGCACCTGGGTGTGGAAAAGTCAAAAAGGAGAGCATGTGAGGCACTCTACCGGCCAAACATGAACTCTGATATTGACCAGATGATCAGTGACTGTGCTACATGTCAGGAATATCACTACAAGCAAACAAAAGAGCCCCTCATTACCACAGAGCTCCCGTCACAACCTTGGGAAAAGGTAGGAACTGATATTTTTCACTACGAAGGAAGACTATTTGTTAGTTATTGATTATTACTCTAATTATCCTGAGATTGCTCTCCTACCCAGCCCCACGTCAAGAGCTGTGATAACTCACCTGAAGTCAATCTTTTCCAGGCAGGGCATCCCTCTAACTCTGGTCTCTGATAATGGCTCTCCCTATGCCAGTCATGAGTTTCAGTCATCTGCTACAGAGTATGAGTTTAAGCATGTAACCTCCAGCCCGCTCTACCCTCAAGCCAATGGAAAAGCGAAGAAAGGGGTGCAGATTGTGAAAAGACTATTAAAGAAAGCAGCACACAGCAACACTGACCCATATCTGGCCATGATGTCGTATAGGGTGGCCCCGCTGGAAAGTGGCAAGTCTCCAGCAGAGCTCTTACTGGGTCGCAAAATCCGTACTCGACTTCCCAGGCATGTCACACCTGATCACAGAGATGACGTATGGGCAGACAAGGCCCGGAAACTTCAGCGGAAACAAAAAACGCTCCATGACCGCACAGCCACTGCACTAGTGCCTCTACAGGAGAAGGGTCTGGGTCATGGAATCAAAGAGCCACCGTTCTACAACAGGTCACCCCCAGGTCATACAGTGTCATGACAGAAAATGGCAATGTGTATCGCAGAAACAGGAGACACCTACTGAAAACCACCGAGACCTATCAGCCGCAGGAGGACAGAGAGGATGAGCTGATGATGGAAATCCGACAGAGTGACAAGGAGACGAGGGCAATGCCACAAAGTGATGAAGTACACAGGGGTGACAATGAGACAAGGGATCTGTGTGGTACAGACATGAACTTAATGGACACAACTGGGTTGGCCCAGCAAATACCCGCTCAGCTACGCAGGTCACAGCGCACCAGAAAGCCTGTTGTTAGACTCGACCTGTAGACAAGGGAAAGACTGTAAACAGCTAATGGACTTCTGGGTGTGGGTAGTGTTTATATGTACCGGCAGTTATTGCAAGGCATAGTAGTTACACTGACTGTTTTTATATGTTGTTAATATGTGTTCTATGTGTTATGTTATGTTATGTTATGGTGTTTACTGTTTATGTCATCGTTGAGGGGGACTGCCACTTCCCACTGTGCGGCAGGAGGAGGAAGATGACTCCTCAGAGGAGCCTCCATTCTCTGAGGGTGCACTGTCAGCAAACCCAAGTGCACCCAGCACTAGCGCATACGCACACTTCGGTGGGTCCTATGCGAGATAGACTAGTTTTGTCATCTGGCATCGCACACTCCACAAGTGAGCAAGAGGAGATGGTGTTGACAGGGACAGCAGTGGAGACTCCATGCTGAAGGGTGCATGACGCTCCAAAATCTGCTCAGCTGCATGCAGATGCTGAGCCTCGGGGGCCATCGAGAAAGAGGGTGATCCTGGAGGGGCAGCAAGAAATGAAGGAGGTTCTGGCAGGTTTTGCAGCTGTGATGTCTGCAAATGTGCAGAGAATAGAGGCGTCCTTCTCCAACATGAGCACCACTGTGTCACAGGTGATGGTGACGATGTGCTCTTCCATTGAAAGGACAGCCACCTGCATGGAGCAGCTAATGCGCCACTCACATGAGCACATGCTAGCCATGGAGAACAGATGGCAAAGGCTCCTAGTCCTCCTCTCTAGGAGGAATCTAAACGTTGACTTGGGTCCTCATCACCCCACTGCTGTGCAACAAGCTGCTCTCCAGCTCCTTGGTAGCAGGGAAGTGCGGGTGGCTCATTAGAAGGATGATGGTGTGAGGGGACATGGAAGTGGGGGCTCTTCTCAAAGCACTCCCACTTCTGCCCCATTGCCTCTCCCTCAGTCAGAGTCCCAGATGCTTCCTCGGATCGCGATGGTCGAGTCTGCCCCAGCAAAGTCGCAGGAGGAGCAGTCTTTGGCGGGGCCCTCACAGCCTCCAAAACCCAGAGGACATCTGCCAAAAGTGTCCACACTGTCGCAGCAGGGATGTGAGCAGTCTACCTCGACCTCTGCTGAAGCCACAGGGGTTGCACCTCATAGAAGGACGCAAAAAAGAAACAAGCCACAATCCTAACTGCACGAGGCTACGCACATGGGTGTATAAAGAAGTGCTATTGTTAAGGTTCACATACTATTATCACACATATAAAAGTATCTCTTTTCACCACTTTCCAGTCATGCCCATTTTTGTCTGCTACCTTGGAAGTGGCTTTGTAAGTTGGAGCGAATGGTGATACATTACATTGTAGTGTATGTACCCGTCTACCTTTAAGGGAA
Source organism: Somniosus microcephalus (assembly GCF_052327205.1). Taxonomy (NCBI): domain Eukaryota; kingdom Metazoa; phylum Chordata; class Chondrichthyes; order Squaliformes; family Somniosidae; genus Somniosus; species Somniosus microcephalus. Next base: position 173,290,709 of record NC_140988.1, read on the forward strand.
CTATTGAATGTAACCATTCACCTTTAAGAGGACTACTTTCGGTGTGGCACTATTTGTTTGGCTTCTGTATACTGTAATACCGATAGTGACCACACCAGTATATAAGTGCTGTGGCAGGATTGCTGGGGCAGATTCGCCCAGACCTTCGAATAGTAAAGACCTGTTTGTTTGTTACTTCTGAAGTCTGTGTATTTATTAACTGCACAACCCACAGACTTTACAGTGGCGACGAGTCCGATCGTACCCTGCGGCAAGATTACCAAAGCAAGAAGAGCGTCGAAGAGAGGCAACCGCCCTCGTCGTGCTGCTGGAAGAAAACACGAGGCTGCAGCAGGAGAAAGGTGGAAGACTTTAGCAACAAAAGCTTCCGTCTGCAACAGGCACTGACTACCCTTCTACCACGGTGCGGAGTGAGCCGATCAGCAGGGAACAAGGCGGCCGAAGAGACTGTGAGTAGGGGAAGGTGTAGAAGTATCCGGAGGATAAGGGCAGAGCACTCGACCTCGGTCGAGGGGGAGCTGAGCCGGTCAGAAGTCGGGTCCAACGGCGTCGGGTGACAGCCGGACCGCGATCGGCGGGAAAAGCCGGGCAGCGACCGCAGCCACGAAGCGCTGAGACTGGGAGTAGGCGCGGGAAGAGAAACCCAGCTGCAGCCAGGGAGGGAAACACCGGTCTGCGAGAGGGCTGGGAGGCGAACAGGAACCGTGCGGGTGAGAGAGAGAGACAGAGCCGAGTAAGGGGAGAGAGACTGTGCGAGAGCCAGTCCAACGGCTGAGCTGTTCTCCACCAACGGGGTACCCAGCGCCGGTAGAGCCGTGCGGGCGGGAGGAAAAGACAGAGCCGAGTAAGGGGAGCTGTGCGGAAGCCAGCCCAGCAGCTGAACCTGTCCGCTGTGGGGAAAGTGTACCCCTTCCACCAGGGAAGAAACGCGGGAAGCCGCCATTAGGCGGAGAAGACGATTGAAGTGGGCGGGGCGAGAAGGAAAGAGCGGGAAACCGCCATTTTTGCGGGAAAACCGCCATCTTAGAAATAAACAAATAAATAAGAATACTTGAAGAAATACTTGTGTTGTACCCAAGGAAAGAAAGATGCCTAAGCGGGCGGACACCAACGAGTTCAATTCGGAGATAGAAGACTGGGCCACGTACGTAGAACGTATTGAGATACATTGTAAGGCTAACAAAATAGCTAAGGAGGAAAAAGCTTTAACCTTACTTAACATGATGGGTGCGAAAACATTCGGGTTGTTGAAGCATCTTCTCTAACCAGCTAAACCGGCAGATCAGACTTTCGATGATATTGTAGCAGTGTTGAAGGATCACTTGAACCCCACACTGTTGATGCTGGCTGAACGATTCAAATTCTACGCAAGAACGCAGAGGAAAGACGAAAGCAATGCGGAATACTTGGTCGAACTGCATAGGATAGTGAAATACTGCCAGTTCGGAGGGAATCTGACAGAGGCACTGCGTGACAAGTTGGTATGCGGATTGTCCAAAGAAGGAACGCAGAAGCGACTACTGGAAGAAAATGACCTCACACTGGACAGGGCTGTCCTCATAGCTGCATCGCACGAAGCCGCAGCGAAAGGAACGGCGGAAATGCAGCTAAAGGCGGCGGCACTAGGGGTGGACCAAATTACTTCAAGCACAACAAAATGCTACCGTTGTGGGAAGACAACACACGACCAGAATCAATGCTGGGTTAAAAACCAAGAATGCAGGAAATGTGGCAAGATCGGGCACATAGCTAAGGTATGCCGGTCAGGAGCAACGTACAACAATAAGAAGTCACCACAAAAATGGTACGGAAATGTACAAGAGGTGACTAAGAAGAGTCTGAGGGAACAGAAGTCGGTCTCACACTCCAAATGCAAAGGACTGGACAGTCTGAGAATTCACAACGTGAGCAATGAAGCTGACCGACAAACTATCTGGATAACGCTACAGATTGCAAAGGTCCAAGTAAAAATGGAAGTGGACACCGGATCGGCGTTGACAGTCATGAATAAGCATGACTATAAAAAAAATTTCAAGCATATTCCACTACGGGATACGGAACTAGTACTACAGACATACACGGGGCACAAAGTATTCCCCATTGGAATGATAGAAGTCAAGGTGAGATACAAGGATAAAGATCATCACCGGTTGGACCTGTATGTATTGCCTGAGGGAGGACCACCACTTCTGGGACGGGAGTGGTTCCGAAAAATAAAATTCGACTGGCAGTCACTAAACACCATGACGGTGGATTCTGAAAAAGAGGATGTCAAACCTGAACGGTTGTCCAGAATATTGGACGAAGCTAAGGAGGTATTCCAGCAAGGACTGGGAACACTGCGAGGTATTAAAGCAAAGGTTAAGATTGCAGAAAATGCAAGCCCAAAGTTTTTTAAGGCCAGATCGGTACCTTACGCAATACGACCAGCTGTGGAGGCAGAACTGGAAGAACTTGAATGATCAGGGGTTCTGTCAAAAGTGGACTGGAGTGAGTGGGCCACACCCATTGTTCCCGTCATGAAGTCCTCACCGAGTAATAAGCCAGGGGGACCGGGGAAGGTCCGTATCTGCGGAGATTTCAAGATTACTGTGAATCCGGTGCTTCACACGGTACAATACCCGCTTCCGCGGATTGAAGATATCTTTGCTTCGTTGGCTGGAGGGAAGCATTTCACGAAAATAGATCTGGCTCAAGCATATCTACAGATGGAGGTTGAGGAAGAGTCACGCCAGTACCTCACCATCAACACTCACAGAGGCTTGTATCGCTACAATAGACTGGTCTTTGGGGTAGCTTCGGCGCCAGCAATTTGGCAGAGGGCCATGGAACAGGTGTTACAAGGAATTCCAAGCACGCAGTGCTATTTAGATGACATTTTAATCACGGGAAAAGATGAGGAAGAACACCTCACGAATTTGAAACTGGTACTCACCAGGTTGAAGGAGTATGGCCTTCGGGTTAATCGCAAGAAGTGTGAGTTCTTCCAAAAACGGATCTCATACTGCGATCATGTCATTGACCGAGAAGGACTGCATAAGTCACCTGAAAAGATAGAAGCGGTCGTGAAGGCCCCCGCTCCAGGAAACGTATCACAGTTAAGATCATTCTTGGGGTTGATTAATTACTGTCACAAGTTTCTGCCAAATTTATCCACGGTGCTGCACCCGCTGAATGACCTGTTGCGGAAAGAAACACCATGGAAGTGGAGTGAAGAATGCAAAAAGGCTTTTCGCAGAAGCAAGGAGTTGATTACCTCTGAAGAAGTGTTGGCTCATTTCAACCCAGCATTACCCCTTCGTCTAGCTTGCGATGCTTCCCCGTACGGAATTGGGGCAGTACTCTCGCACAGGCTACCAAATGGCTCAGAAAGGCCAGTGGCTTTCGCGTCCCGATCATTGACACCCGCGGAGCGAAATTATGCCCAAATAGATAGGGAGGCCCTCAGTCTTGTGTGGGGCGTGAAGAAATTCAACCATTACCTACAATGTAAAAAGTTCACATTGCTGACAGACCACCAGCCGTTGGTGTCCATATTCAACCCAAATAAGGCCGTTTCCACCATGACAGCACAAAGGTTACAAAGGTGGTCCGTGTTACTTGGGGCACACCAATATGAAATTGAGTACAAAAGGTCTAAACAGCATGGAAATGCTGATGGGTTGTCACGCTTGCCATTGCCGATGGTAGAAGAAGCGAGTATAGTGGACCCAGTAGAGTTGTTCCACTCATCCATAGTGGAGTGTCTACCGATAACAAACTCAATGATTGAGAATGAGACAAGGAATGACCCGACTCTTTCATGAGCCTATGATGTAACGGTGGAGGGATGGCCAGCACAGAGCGAACCAACACTGCAAGCATTTGCACAGAGGAAAGAACAACTGTCAGTGTGTCGAGGAACCCTGATGTGTGGATCTAGAGTGGTGATTCCACCCAAACTCCAAAAGAAGGTGCTAAAGGAGCTGCACAAAGGACATCTGGGGGGAGTAAAGATGAAAAATCTAGCAAGAGCGTTTGTGTGGTGGCCAGGCATTGATGGAGACATAGAGGAGATCACGAAGAACTGCCTAGGATGTCAGAGGGTTCAGAACGCGCCACCCCAGGCTCCTCTGCATCCATGGGAGTGGCCCTCATCGCCTTGGCAAAGAGTACACATCGACTTTGCTGGTCCATTTATGGACTCGATGTTTCTAATAGCGGTGGATGCCCACTCCAAGTGGCCGGAAGTAATTAAGATGACCACCACCACGACGGAAAAAACCATCACAGTGTTAAGGACTATGTTTGCTCGGAATGGCCTGCCGGAACAGATCTGTTCTGATAATGGACCACAATTTATGTCCGAAGAATTCAAGAAATTCTTAAAGAGCAATGGGGTTAAACATTACACGTCAGCCCCATACCATCCCGCCTCCAATGGATTGGCTGAAAGGTTTGTCCAGACCTTCAAGAAGGCCGTAAAGGCCATGAGTAATGAAAATATAAGTCTGCAACATAAGGTGGATAGCTTTTTGTTGGCATACCGAAATGCGACACATGCGGTCACAAATCAAACTCCCGCAATGATGTTCTGTAATAGACGCCTAAGATGCCGGCTGGATTTACTAAAACCAAATGTCAGAAGAGACGTAGAGAACCGGCAATTCCAGGGCATGAACGACAGGGTCACTAGATCTTTCCAGATGGGTCAACGAGTTTTGGCCCGGGACTACCGTACTGAGAAATGGCAGCCTGGAACTATTGGGAAAAGGCTGGGGCCATTGATGTACACCGTGGACATTGGAGACAATATAATAAGGTGCCATGTTGACCAAATCATAGGGTCCGCCACAAATGGGCAACCGACTTCACCACCTTATCCGGGTAATGTTGAAACTGAGATACCCAGAACACCTACTTCCGATCTAGTGATACTGGAGTCAGCTGAACCTGACACGGCTTTTCAAGCCGAATCGACCTTGCCAGAAGCACCTCCTAGCCCGCCTGAAATGACGACACCACTGCGGCGTTATCCGGACAGAATCCGGAAACCCCCGGAAAGACTGAATCTATGAACTGTCTTACATAAACCTGTATATATGTTAGAATGTATGTTCACTATGGACTTAGTAAGTAATAAGCTAAAAAGGGAGGATTGTAGTGTATGTACCCGTCTACCTTTAAGGGAACTATTGAATGTAACCGTTCACCTTTAAGAGGACTACTTTCGGTGTGGCACTATTTGTTTGGCTTCTGTATACTGTAATACCGATAGTGACCACACCAGTAAATCGGCTGAAAATTCAGTAGCCTTAGCGCCTCATTTGAGGCGCTAGAGGGCCTTGCGCCGGAGTTATGGCCAGTAGTAAAATTCCCTGGGGCCCTAAATCGGCGTTGCTCCGGTAGCGCTGCTCCGGCACCGATGACGTCATCGGTGTGCGCAGCGTCCCGGTTGCCGTGGTAACCCGCCCGAACTCCGAAATTGAGTTGCGGCCGCCTCGCCCGTGGCAGCCGCAACCAGCGTTTTGTCAGAGGTGCCTTACTGCAGTTAGCGCCGGCGCATTAAAGGCCCCACGGTGGCCGGCCGCTTTCCCGCCGGCCGCCTGCCCGCAGCTCCCTCCCCGGACTTCTCTCCCACCCCCCGCCGGAACAGATGCAAGCCCGGCACTTGTCCGAGGTGCCGGGCTCATTTTTAAGCAGATTTGCGCGGGCCGCGGCCGGGTGCAGGCAGCTCCTCCTTAACGGAAGGAGGAGGCCTGCACTTCCCCAGCCTGCCGCACCGCATCGGGTGCCGCAGCGCCGGAATTGCGGCGCGAAACGGCAGTTAGCGCCCTTTTCCAGGCGCTAAGACCCTTCAGTAGCGCCGGCAGCCATTTGGGTGCGGCGCCACTGAATTTTTGGCGCGCGCAGGGGACTTAGCGCCGGCACTAATTTCCAGCGCTAAAGCCCTGGCTAAGCCAAAACCCAATTTCTAGGCCTATAAGTGTTGTGGCAGGATTGCTGGGGCAGATTCGCCCGGACCTTCGAATAGTAAAGACCTGTTTGTTTGTTACTTCTGAAGTCTGTGTATTTATTAACTGCACAACCCACAGACTTTACATACATAACCTCCAGCAATGAGGATGAGTGTGAAAGGAATGGCTTGGTCATTGTAGGGATGCGTTATGGTGTTGTTGGGGGTGGCGGGGGGGAACTTGGCCCAGCATGTGGCAGCCATATGAGTGCATTGCAGGAAGTTAAGTAAATCTGGCCATGATTAAATGATCCCTGAGCTCCCGAGCAGCAATGTGCTCCGTTGCTGTTGCCATTTGGACATCAGGTTCCTCCTGCTCCTCCTCCTCCTCCTCTGAAGAGTCTGTGCGCTCAGAGCCTTGCTCCTCATGCAGCTCCAGTCCTCAAGGCTGCGCTATGTTGTGCAGCATACATCATATGACGACGATTCTGGATACCCTGGCTGGTCCGTACTGAAGGGCTCTTCCAGATCTGTCAAGGCATCTGAAGCGTATCTTGAGCATCCCTATTGTTTGCTCTATGAGGGAGGATAGACTGACACAGCAAGAAAGAATCATGACAGCTGCCAGGGAATTTGGCGCACACATGCTTGATGATCTTTTTATAGTTGTAGTCCAGCTGCACATTGAGGGAGTGGAAGCCCTTGCAGTTGACAAACACTCCTGGGTGATGCGGGGTGCCCTGATGGCCACATGTATGCAGTTGATGATGCCCTGCACCTGTGGGAAGCCAACCAGAACCGCAAACACTGGCTTCATCAGCGGCAAAGTTCACATAAGTGGCTGACTTATGAAACATGGCATCGGTCACTTGATTGATGCATCTGTGGGCGGCCGACTGCGAGATCCTGCAAATGTCTACTGCAGATCCCTGGAAGAAGCCTGAGGCGAAGAAGTTGAGGGCGGTGGTGACTTTGACAGCCGCTGGTAAGGTGTGTCCACCAGATTATTTGGGCAGCAGGTCTTGTTCCAGCAAGCTGCAAATGTCCAAGGGACTATTCTTCAACTTACGAGTCTAGGCAAGAAGAAAACTGGCTTTCCTACAGTGCCTTTAACATAGATGCTGAGAGGATGTTTCCCCCTGGCTGTCGAGAACCAGGGGTCACAGTCTCAGGATAAGGGGTTGGCCATTTAGGACTGAGATGAGGAGGAATTTCTTCACTGAGAGGGTTGTGAATCTTTGGAATTCTCTGCCCCAGAGGGCTGTGGATGCTCAGTTGTTGAGTGTATTCAAGACAGAGATCGATAGATTTTTGGACCTTAGGGGAATCGAGGGATATGGGGATCGGTCGGGAAAGTGGAGTTGAGGTGGAAGATCAGCCATGATCATATTGAATGGCGGAGTAGGCTCGAGGGGCTGTATGACCGACTCCTGCTCCTAATTCTTAAGTCTGGCACGACCTGGTGCGATAGCCTGAGCCCCCTGTAACACTGCTGTTCAGTCATGTCCAGAAGCTCATCCTCTGCCTGTATACCCTGTGTTGGGGGTATCGCCTCCAGTGCGGTGCAGCCGTTTGGTGCCCCCCTCTCTCCTGTGGAGCATCAGGTCGGTGAAGAGAAGGCTGCTGGTGTGGTGGCTGCTGCTGCTGGTGTGGCTGGTGTTGTTGATGCTGTACTCATCTTGGTCTGATTCTGAGGTTCAAGGTGAGCCAGCATTAGCGACACACATGCTGATCTACAGATGGCAGATAAAGTGGAGATCAGAGGCCCAATCCTTCAAAGTTATCATAGTGACGGGCAATGTGGTGAGAGTGGCTTCCGCGGTTGCAGAAATCACCTGCAAACTCCTGACAGCTAAATCTCTGCACACAATGGAGTTGGTAAGAGCCTTTCCATTAGGCCAGGAAGCGGGTTTAATATGTGAGGATTTATGTGCTTTTTCCAGCGGTCACTTAATGGGCTCGCACAATGGCCACTGAGATTCCACCTCCCCTTCACAGGCGAGGTTCCCAAGGTGCCTGAATCCCATGTACAAGAAGTTAAAGCCAAAACCTGATGTTCAAAAGGCAGCTAAAGGCCTCTCAACAAGCAGTTAAATACGTCAACAAGGTCGCCGGCCTCTCCCGAGCGGGTCCGTGGCGCACCTCGAAATGCGCTGCAGTGAAATGGGGAAGTCGGTGGGAAGATGGCGCGTTCTTGACGCGCTGTTAATTTCCACAATTTTAACTGCCGACCCGCCTTGTCACGTGAGCACTAACCTGGTGGAGTGGGTCGCCCACCCCTGCTGGAACCCGCCCAACTTTCATGCTATTAGAATTGATGGAACAAAAAACTAGTGGGTTCTATAAAGGGCGGGCTATCCACTCTGCTAGGTTACCACACAGACTGCAAGGTTAATAATGACTCACCGTAGGGTTCTACCAATCTCTTCCCAGAATTACATAGGATTACATAAGATATGCGGCACAGAAACAGGAAATCCCCGCAGAGAGTTGAGAGTGAAGCTTGGGCCATTACAATATCCGGGCCTCATTTGACTAGTGTGGCACTGTCTCCTGCTCGAGACCGGTGGGAGTGATGTCAGAGCCAATGAGCAGGGGCGGGAATTCAGGTGGGAGCTTGATGCCACCAGGACCCGAGGGAACAATCCCCAAGCATAAAGTTAGTGCTGGGTTGGGGGAGGTGGTTTAAAGGAGCGTGGCTGGGAGGGAGAAGGCAGGGGCAAGGGAGGCCCGAGCACTGCTTAGGAGTATCTGGGGAAACACTCCAGCTCCCTGTACCCACAAGGAATCCTCAGAAAAGATGAATGAAATTATTTACTATGGCTTCGTCCGGCCACACTGCTGACCCCCGCCATGATCTGGCTGTATGATTTGGCCCTGTGCGGGCCTCCCGATTGAAATTAACTGTAGAGCAGACCCCGTCTGCCTGTTTTGAGAGAAGTTACAATAGCAGGGATGAGAACACCCCACCGCCGCCCCCCGACATGACATCATAACAACCCATCCACCCCGCTCACAGCGGGTGGGGTGAGTTAAAGATACCATCAAAACCCATTGAGATTTTGCAGAATTTGTCCTGAAATCTGTCTCACTGCAAATACCTGCATCTTTTATCATTCTCCAAGGCGTACCCTGAACAAATTGCTCTTTATTAATCAGTCCATTAAATTGTTCTACTAGAGAATCACACAACGGCTTTGCTGAAGATTGAAAAACAGCAACAACACATTCTTCATAAGAAATCTAGTTTATTTTAATCACTTAAATACATTTGGGGATAAAGATACAAGATGCTCAAAAGGTTCATTCACACACAATTCAGTCATGTGTAGCAACTTTCCTCAGTGATACACAGCTTTATACTCAACACAACTTTTACTCAATGATCTTTTGAGACTTTCAGTCAACTGGACCAGTCAGTGAAAAATCTCTCAGTACAAAAGATTTCTACTGATCACAGTACAGAGATTAGTTCTATATACAAATGTCATTTCTTCCAGTTCGTATCATACAATAAGCAGCACTACCTTCTAAAATGTAGGTATTTTATACACAATATCATTTCTACAGAGAATTTGCATCCACAAACTTCAGTTTTGGATAGATCCTAAGGTCTGATGTTTATAGAGAAAATCCCAAGGTTCAAGTTAAAATGTCATTGATCAATAAACACTGCAGTAAAATGGCACCAATGTTAGTGACAGGCAATTGCTCTTGTATTTTCATATAAAGTTTTAATTCAAACTGGAACTGGAATATGTTTGCTGAACAATTAAAATCCTTTATCTACTCTATATCCTGCCGTCAACATATCACAGAGAATATGAACAGGGTTTCAGCAAGGAAAGAAAAATTGTACTAAATTTGGTTTGTAAATTAGTTTGAATCAATGTAACATTACAGTAGATCTACAAGTAATAGAAGGAATGTGTTTATTTAATTTATTAGATCTTTCACTCCAATCTTATTCCAGACCATTTTAATTGAAATAACAAAGGAGAATTTTTCTAAATTGGACCTTTATGGATTGTCAGCCTCTCATTCCAGGTAAAAAATAAAGAAGTGAGGAGGTAGTGTGTGATAAAGAAATGATTACAAGTTCATTTTGAACAATATATCCATGGAAGTGCATAGATTGAGTTATTCCAAAACTAGCATCATGTTCCACCCTGATTTCAAACACAAAAATGTAACAACTGACATTATCTGTCTCAGTTAGATTCCTCCACAAGTTCATAAATCTATTAATATTTCCTCCTGTACCCACACCTTTTCTGGTGAGAATTATGGAGCATTGTAAACAAATTGTTTTCAGTCACTGAGTAACTTGTAACTGGACCAGAGTCAACTCTAAATAACCAAACACATCACACCCTGTGAATGAAACCTCAGTCTTAGCACAAAGTTTAACAAGGAAGGTCAGACTGTTTCCTTAGGCCATTGATAAACAATTTGAGTGTGACCGGGTTAAACGGTGAAATCATTTTCAGAAAACACTGAAGAGAAAGTATTTGAACAAACTATCAGAAGGTGACCTCAGAGAGTTAACACCCTGGACAGAGCTTCCTTCATTGCAACGTTCATTGTACTTCAGGTCACCCAGGTGTGGAATCGAGTCCAGCCCATTGCGGCTTCTGTTCTCAGTTGTGTCGTCTGGCACCTGAAACATAATTAAATAATAAAATTAATAACATTATTTTTACCCACTAACTGCAGATATTTACTTTAGTAAAGTGCATAATGTCTTCAACAACATAATTATGGAGAATTATCAATCTGACATTTACACAAGTTGAGCAGCATTGCTGACGCTTGCGATTTTGTTAACAATTCATTGATTTTGCAATATGGTTTTAACATGTAGGATGCACGGGGAAGGAGAGAAAAGAATTATTTGGTGAATAAAGAACATTCAAGGAATAATGCATAGTCAGTAAATGGTGAACTAAATCCTGAGTTCTGACAATAGTGGATGGCACAAAACTGGAGTAATAGATGGTCTAGATTTTCCTTAACAACTTTTCTGTATAGCTTCAAAAATATATGCATTGAAAACCTCAGTTCCGATGAGTCTGCAGGGCATATTACGTTAAAGGCTAAAGTAGAACAGATAATTTAAAAAATGATGCATTAGAGCAGCTTACAGTGTTTAGACAACAGAGCAGAAAATCGTGGAGCTGACCATAACGGAAGGCAGCAGGAAAAGGAAATGAAAGTGGTGAAGATTTATATTAAATCTTATATTCTTAAAGTCCCTGTTCCAATCACTCGTCTTTGCTTAATTGGCTGATCTCAGATGGGTACTAAAGGTACGGCAATTAGTTTCAGCATTGTGGGTTAAGGAGCATAAAATCACCCAGCATTACTGCAGCTGATGCTATCCAATGAGATCCCGCTCCTGGATTTACCATATATGGATGCTGTTTGAGGGCAGTGTAGGGCTCGGCCCTCCTGCCAACTGTGGTTGAATAGCTTACGACCATTCACTGTCACGGCTCACACATTAGTGGTGGTCACTTGGACAAAGTACCAGAATGCACCAAAAGCCTGTGGAAATGTGCAGCAGAGAGGAATCAACGCCCTTGGCCAAGGAGGAGAGGACAAACATGGTGACAAAACAATTCACTGTCTCTGCATTTATTCACACACAAAGTCTGAACTCTGACAAATACAAAACACCAACCTTTCTTGGCTTTTATGATAATCTTCACCCACTTGGCATCAGGATTCACACATGATTTCTTCCCATTTGTTTTGGTGACACTGTGAAGAGAAGGTGAACCTTTAAAATCTAATCCACAGAAATTGGATGTTTCCCACTGAAAGGTGAGAATTCAGTAAAGATATTACAAGAAAATTCTTCGACTCTGCCTCAGAAACAAACTGTGATTGATCCAAAAAGTTTTGAATAACGAGCACAGTTTCTTAAATCGAGGTCACACAAGGGGAAAGTTAACGGTGATGTTCTGACACATTTACTCACATTATCTCCAGTGTCTCACAGTGCGATCCTCTGGGAATATATTTCAAACTCTGGATGAGCCTCGGATGGATAAAATCAGAGCTGGTCTGAGTGCACAGGCATCGTCCTTGGGTTCCTGGGATTGGAATACCTGTAAAAATATCAATTTAACTTAGATTCAATTATCGATTGACATGGAGAGAATCCTGGCACCTGCTTTCAGCATTGAGATTTTTACAATTAATCCACACATTGTCCACAAGGAAATATTAGCTATCTGTCTAAACTAATGCCAATCAAACTAATTATTATATTAAACAGGAGATGATTGTCATATATCTATATATATATATATAATTGCTCTTCTGTCTGTCTGTCTGTCTGTCTGTCCGTTCTCTATTCATTCAAAAGTTATAGAGCGTACCTACACGCGTGTTACATCAAAAGAAAGATTACGATTCCGGAACGGTCATAAGCGTATTTACTTTTCCGTCAGACAAAAATCATGCCCACGGTATCCAAAAAACTTTCAAAAGTCCGCTCATTAAATGGGAAAAGTTCTGCTCATTTGCTCATTAGCACTGAGTGACGTGAAGGTTGACCAATCGTGCGGTCGAGCGACCTGACAGTTGACCAACAGTTGACCAATCGCAGCGTCACGGGGGCGGGTTCATTGCGCGGGTGGGCGGGCCATCCTACAGTTGAGTGTTGAGTGACTTGACAATTGACCAATCCTACAGTTCAGTGACCTGATGGTTGACCAATCGGTGCGTGTGTGGGCGGGCCTTATCATTCTGAACCGAGGTGAGTGGCCGCCATCTTGATTCTTCACGATTTTTTTCCCACTCTTTCTGTGTCTTTATTTTTCCCACTTTCTGTGTGTACCCCATGAGGTTCTTTTGAGCAGTTGTCTTCTTAGCTATGGGGTGCTTCAAAACCTGAACTTTAATATTTAGGAATCTCTATTGTACTGGATGCGCGAAGCCGCGGCCTAGCAGCGCGGGAAGCCTGGGCCTCGAGTTCAGCGCTCCGCTCTAACCGCCTCCATCCCCCCCTCCTCCTCACCCTCGCACAGGGGGGACTCGGGGCTGCTCTCCGCCCGCTGCAGGCAGGCCTGAAGCTCAAAAAATGTATCTCTCTCTCTCTCTCTCCTCTTCCCTCTCTCTCTCTCTCTCCTTCCATCTCTCTCTCTCTCCTTCTCTCTCTCTACTTCCCCCTCTCTCTCTTGCCGTGAGTGCGGGACCGGCAAAACCGGGGCTTTCCAAACAGCTGTCCCCGATCGCAATCAGACACGGGAGCCTGCAGCGAAAAGCGTTCGTCTGCCGCCCGGCCAACTGGGTCCAAAGGCCCGCCGCGTTCACCAGCAGGAACCCCGGGCTCGCTTCGGAGCGCTGGGCACCCGGCCTCCCGGTGTCAGACTGACTCCGTTCTGCTACCGAGGTGAGTCCGGCCGGGCCTGAGGCGCTAGCAAGGGAGAGGGGAGGCAGGGAGAGAAAGGAAAGGAGGGAGAGGAGAGGGGAAGTGTGTGAGGGAGAGGGGGGGGAGTGTGTGTGAGGAAGAGAGGGGGAGTGTGTGTGTGAGGGAGAGGGGGGGAGTGTGTGTGTGAGGGAGGGGGGGAGTGTGTGTGTGAGGGAGAGGGGGGAGTGTGTGTGTGAGGGAGAGAGGGGAGTGTGTGTGTGAGGGAGAGGGGGGAGTGTGTGTGTGAGGGAGAGGGGGGAGTGTTTGTGTGAGGGAGAGAGGGGGAGTGTGTGTGAGGGAGAGAGGGGAGTGTGTGTGTGAGGGAGAGAGGGGGAGTGTGTGTGTGAGGGAGAGAGGGGGAGTGTGTGTGTGAGGGAGAGAGGGGGAGTGTGTGTGTGAGGGAGAGGGGGGAGTGTTTGTGTGAGGGAGAGAGGGGGAGTGTGTGTGAGGGAGAGAGGGGAGTGTGTGTGTGAGGGAGAGAGGGGGAGTGTGTGTGTGAGGGAGAGAGGGGGAGTGTGTGTGTGAGGGAGAGAGGGGGAGGTGTGTGTGTGAGGGAGAGAGGGGGAGTGTGTGTGTGAGGGAGAGAGGGGGAGTGTGTGTGTGAGGGAGAGAGGGGGAGTGTGTGTGTGAGGGAGAGAGGGGAGTGTGTGTGTGAGGGAGAGAGGGGGAGTGTGTGTGTGAGGGAGAGAGGGGGAGTGTGTGTGTGAGGGAGAGAGGGGGAGTGTGTGTGTGAGGGAGAGAGGGGGAGTGTGTGTGTGAGGGAGAGAGGGGAGTGTGTGTGTGAGGGAGAGAGGGGGAGTGTGTGTGTGAGGGAGAGAGGGGAGTGTGTGTGTGAGGGAGAGAGGGGGGAGTGTGTGTGTGAGGGAGAGAGGGGGAGTGTGTGTGTGAGGGAGAGAGGGGGAGTGTGTGTGTGAGGGAGAGAGGGGGAGTGTGTGTGTGAGGGAGAGAGGGGGAGTGTGTGTGTGAGGGAGAGAGGGGGAGTGTGTGTGTGAGGGAGAGAGGGGGAGTGTGTGTGTGAGGGAGAGGGGGGAGTGTGTGTGTGAGGGAGAGAGGGGAGTGTGTGTGTGAGGGAGAGGGGGGAGTGTGTGTGTGAGGGAGAGAGGGGGAGTGTGTGTGTGAGGGAGAGAGGGGGAGTGTGTGTGTGAGGGAGAGAGGGGAGTGTGTGTGTGAGTGAGAGAGGGGGAGTGTGTGTGTGAGGGAGAGAGGGGGAGTGTGTGTGTGAGGGAGAGAGGGGAAGTGTGTGTG
>NC_140988.1:173305808-173357236 GCF_052327205.1 Somniosus microcephalus
GGGGGAAAGAGTGGAGGGAAGAGGGGGGGAAGGGGAGGAGGGAAGGGGAGAGGGAGCGGGGAGTCCCCGAGCCCCGCCCCCCCCGATCTCCCGAGGCTCCCCCCCCCACCCTCCCGAGCCCCGATCTCCCGAGCCCCGCCCCCCCGATCTCCCGAGGCTCGCCCTTCACCCCCTCCGATCTCCAGAGGCTCGCCCCCCCCCCCCGAGGCTCGCCCCCCACCCCCCCCGAGGCTCCCCCCCGATCTCCCGAGGCTCGCCCCCCCCGATCTCCCGAGGCTCGCCCCCCCCCCCCCATCTCCCGAGGCTCGGCCCCCCCACCCCCCCGCGATCTCCCGAGGCTCGCCCCCCCCCGATCTCCCGAGGCTCACCGCCCCCCCCGATCTCCCGAGGCTCGCCCCCCCCCCGATCTCCCGAGGCTCGTCCCCCCCCCCGCGATCTCCCGAGGCTCGCCCCCCCCCCGATCTCCCGAGGCTCACCGCCCCCCCCGATCTCCCGAGGCTCGCCCCCCCCCGATCTCCCGAGGCTCGTCCCCCCCCCCGCGATCTCCGAGGCTCGCCCCCCCCCGATCTCCCGAGGCTCGCCCCCCCCCCGATCTCCCGAGGCTCGCTCCCCCCCCCGATCTCCCGAGGCTCGCCCCCGCGATTTCCCGAGGCTCGCCCCCCCCCCGCGATCTCCCGAGGATCGCCCCCCCTCCCCCCGATCTCCCGAGGCTCGCCCCCCGATCTCACGAGGCTCGCCCCCCCTCCCCCCGATCTCCCGAGGCTCGCCCCCCCCCTATCTCCCGAGGCTCGCCCCCCCCGATCTCCCGAGGCTCGCCCCCCCCGATCTCCCGAGGCTCGCCCCCCCCCGATCTCCCGAGGCTCGCCCCCCCCCCCGATCTCCCGAGGCTCGCCCCCCCCCCCCGATCTCCCGAGGCTCGCCCCCCTATCTCCCGAGGCTCGCCCCCACCCCTCCCCGATCTCCGGAGGCCCGATCTCTGGAACCCCACCCCCCGCCCGAGCCCCGGTTGCCTTGGTAACCCTCCTCCCCTCTCCGCCTCCCGATCTCCGGGCCTGGGCCTGAGCGGCTGATTGCGTGAATAAGGACCCTCCTCACCTGTCACGGAGTTGAAGTCTCCGAAAGCGGCCACGGTGCCCCGGGCCTCTTCCCCCGCGCATTCAGGAGGCGCGGGGAAGAGAGAGAGAGACAGACTGGCGGGGGGCGGGGGAAGAGTTAGACACCGCTGCGCACCTGCTCCGGGGAGCTCCGTGACGCCACCGCCGCACCAGCCTTTACTAAGATGGCGGCGGTAGCGGCGCTCAGCTGAGGCCCGCCCCTCCAGCCTTCACAAAGTTCGCGGCGATCGGGGGCTGCTTGTTGACAGGGGCCGGGAGGTGCCTAGCTGGGGCGTGGGTGCGGAGGAGAGGCCGAGGCTTCGAGGCCTACCTGGAAAAACGGGGAAAGGTAGGAAAATTAATGAGATTAGATAAAAGGTTTAGAAAGTAATTAACTTTTTTTTAAAAGAATAAGGCCTAGAAATTCAGTGGCCTGCGTCACCAGTTTGCGCCCAAAGAGGGCTTTTGCGCCACTGTGCAAACCTACCGCGATATTTAGCGGGGCGCTAATGGCGGCGTTAGCCACTAGCGCTGCGCCGCCACCGATGACGTCATCGGTGTGCGCAGCGCCCCGCTATCGCCCCGCTGGCCATATTTGGTTGCTGCCGCCTCCCCCGCGCCGGCCGCAAACAGCGACCGGTACACGGGGCCTACCTGTGCCGGTAGTGGGGCGAGTTAAGGTGAAGGTGCGGCCGGCCGCTTTTTCGGCGGCCGCCTGCCCGCACCTCTGTCCCCGGCCTCCTACACCCCCCCCCCCCCCCGCGGCATTGCGGCTGTTTCCCGAGAGCCCGGCACTTCTCCTTGGTGCCGGGCTCATTTGCCGGCACTCGCGAGCGGGGATCGCGCTGTTGCAGGCACCTCCCCCTTAAGAGTGGGAGGAAGGCCTGCAGTACCGCAGGCTGCCGTGCCGCAGTGGGTGGCGCTGCGGCACTTTGCGCGCCGATATTCAGTTTCAGCGCCCCAAGCGGGGCGCCGAAACCCTTGTTTAGCAGCCGGCTTCCACTTGGGGCGCTGAAACTGAATATCCCGCTGGCGCAAGTGGCTCCGCGCGCAGCGGTAATTCCGGCGCCCAGGCGAGCTGGGCGCCCCAAACTGAATTTCTAGGCCTGTGTATCTATCTATCTATCTATATATAAACGGATCGTTCTGTCTGTCTGTCTATCTGTCTGTCCGTCCTCGGGTGTGCGTCTGTCCGGCTATGCGCTCGAAAGTTATAGAGCGTACCTACGCGTGCGTTACGTCGAAAGAAAGCTTACCATTCCGAAACAGTCGTAAGCGTATTTACGTTTCGGCCGGACGAAAATCGCGCCCGCGGTATCCGAAAAACATTCAACATTCCGCTCATTAGCATCTCATTATCCGCTCATTAGCGATAGAGTGACCTCGAGGTCGACCAATGGTACGCCGGGTTGCTGGCGCGTGCGGCCGGGCCCTCCTACGGTCGAGTGACGGGACGATTGACCAATCCTACGCTCCGGTCACCTGACGGTCGACCAATCGGTGCGTGTGTGGGCGGGCCTTATCGTTCTGAACCGAGGTGAGTCACCGCCATCTTGATTCCAAACTTTTCCTTTCTTTTTCCCGCTTTCTGCGTCTTTAAAAAAAAAGTTGCTTTTAAAACACATAGGCCTAGAAATTCAGTTAGGGGCGCCCAGCTCGCCTGGGCGCCGGAATTACCGCTGCGTGCGGAGCCACTTGCGCCAGTGGGAAATTCAGTTTCAGCGCCCCAAGTGGAAGCCAGCCGCTAAACAAGGGTTTCGGCGCCCCGCTTGGGGCGCTGAAACTGAATATCGGCGCGCAAAGTGCCGCAGCGCCACCCGCTGCGGCACGGCAGCCTGCGGTACTGCAGGCCTTCCTCCCACTCTTAAGGGGGAGGTGCCTGCAACAGCGCGATCCCCGCTCGCGAGTGCCGGCAAATGAGCCCGGCACCAAGGAGAAGTGCCGGGCTCTCGGGAAACAGCCGCAATGCCGCGGGGGGGGGTGTCGGAGGCCGGGGACGGAGGTGCGGGCAGGCGGCCGCCGAAAAAGCGGCCGGCCGCACCTCCACCTTAACTCGTCCCACTACCAGCACAGGTAGGCCCCGTGTACCGGTCACTGTTTGCGGCCGGCGCGGGGGAGGCGGCAGCAACCAAATATGGCCAGCGGGGCGCTGCGCACACCGAAGACGTCATCGGTGGCAGCGCAGCGCTACAGGCTAACGCCGCCATTAGCGCCCCGCTAAATATCGCGGTGGTTGTGGCCAGAGGCGCAAAAGCCCTCTTTGGGCGCAAACTGGTGGTGCAGGACACTGAATTTCTAGGCCACAGTCTTTTACCAGCAGTTTTAACTCAGTCACGAACTGTTCAAACGACTCACTAGCTCCTTGTACTTTCTCCTGAAACTTGTACCTAGCGAATATCGTATTTGTCTTGGGCATCACATATGCTTCAAAACGGTCAAAATAACTTTTCAGTACCTTTGCTTCATCCGCGGTGAGAGACCATGTGTTAAAAATGTCTCCTTCTTTTTCTTCGATCCACAGGAGTAGGTAACTGCATTTTTCTTTCTCCCCTTTGCTTTTCAGTGGACCCGAAAACATCATGCTTGAACTTGCTCCATTCTCTAGGTAAGTTCAAAGATTCCCAATTCATTCGAGGCAAGGGAGCTCCAACGATGTCCATTTCAAATCACTGTTCTGACACCATGTCTTGTTTTGCACACTTTGTACAAAAATAATAAATTGCAGGACAACGGAGTATTACAGTTTAAACACGTTTAATGAAGCATCAGGTCTGTAAGCTTTCTCAATCAATACAGCACCGTGTGGACAAGATGGAGTCAGGACCCCTGGGTCTTCTAAACAGTAGCAGCCCTTACAGATTCCTGCAGGCCAATCACAACTCAGCATGTGATCACGTGAAGATAATAGGTATTCCTTACAGATGCCTGCGGGTCAATGACAATTCAATATGCAAATGTTACAGTATGGACTGGTTGGGCCTGCTCTGTGCAGTATATCCTATGTAATCCAATGTAAATTAAAGTAAATCATAACTCTATATGTCTAAATAGGTTTGTTTGGATCAATGATCATTAATGTAATTTCTTGCAAACATTTCCTCAATGTTGCCAGTCATAGAATGTTCAGCCTATCTGGTCTGTGCTAGTGTTTTTTTTCAATTTGAGCTGTCTGGTCTAATCTCATTTTCCTGCTGCGCCCCCTTCCCCAATCATACCCTTCATCAAACTTCAAAAGGAGCAGAAAGATTTAGGGGTTCGGATACATTGTTTTTTAAACTGGGAGGACAAGTTGATAAAGCTTGTATATGGGATTCTAGATTCTATAAATCATGGCAAACAATTGAAAAGCAGACGTAATGCTAAACCTACACAAATCATTGGTTACTCACCAGTTACAATATTGCAATCAGTTTTTGGTTGCCTTATTTTAAAATGTCAAGACCATGGAGATGGTGCAAAAGAGATTCATTAAGCTGCTACCAATGATGAGGGCTCTTCAGGTTGAGAAAAAATCTGATAAATGTTCAAAATGATTTGATAAAGTTAATAAGAAAAAACAATTTCCACTGGTCACTCAGTTGGTGACTACATGGCATATATTTAAGAGCATCACCAAAATAATGAAGGGAGAGATTAGAAGAATGTTTTTTACAGAGGGTTTTTAGTACATGGAATGCTCTACCAGAAACAATGGAATGAATAATAGCTTTTAAAAGGGAAGTGGATAAATATTTGAAGAAGTTTTAAAAGGGTATGGGGAAAGGCCAGGAGAATGGGACTAAGTGAATAATTTTCTCAAAGACCCAACACAGGCGTGGTAGGCCAAATGGCCTCCTCCTGTACTGTACTATCACTTTTTACCTTGCCATAACCTTTCACGATCATGAAAACCTGTATCAAGTCAACCCCTTAACCTTTCCAGTGGAAAAAAAAAGTCTGACTTCTCAAGTAACTCTTGATACATGTAACCCTTCCTCCTCAGTAACATCTTAGTGAATCCATTGATACATGTAACCCTTCCTCCTCAGTAACATCTTAGTGAACCCATTGATACATGTAACCCTTCCTCCTCAGTAACATCTTAGTGAACCCATTGATACATGTAACCCTTCCTCCTCAGTAACATCTTAGTGAACCCATTGATACATGTAACCCTTCTTCCTCAGTAACATCTTAGTGAACCCATTGATACATGTAACCCTTCCTCCTCAGTAACATCTTAGTGAACCCATTGATACATGTAACCCTTCCTCCTCAGTAACATCTTAGTGAATCCATTGATACATGTAACCCTTCCTCCTCAGTAACATCTTAGTGAATCCATTGATACATGTAACCCTTCCTCCTCAGTAACATCTTAGTGAACCCATTGATACATGTAACCCTTCCTCCTCAGTAACATCTTAGTGAACCCATTGATACATGTAACCCTTCCTCCTCAGTAACATCTTAGTGAATCCATTGATACATGTAACCCTTCCTCCTCAGTAACATCTTAGTGAACCCATTGATACATGTAACCCTTCTTCCTCAGTAACATCTTAGTGAATCCATTGATACATGTAACCCTTCCTCCTCAGTAACATCTTAGTGAACCCATTGATACATGTAACCCTTCCTCCTCAGTAACATCTTAGTGAATCCATTGATACATGTAACCCTTCCTCCTCAGTAACATCTTAGTGAATCCATTGATACATGTAACCCTTCCTCCTCAGTAACATCTTAGTGAACCCATTGATACATGTAACCCTTCCTCCTCAGTAACATCTTAGTGAATCCATTGATACATGTAACCCTTCCTCCTCAGTAACATCTTAGTGAACCCATTGATACATGTAACCCTTCCTCCTCAGTAACATCTTAGTGAATCCATTGATACATGTAACCCTTCCTCCTCAGTAACATCTTAGTGAATCCATTGATACATGTAACCCTTCCTCCTCAGTAACATCTTAGTGAATCCATTGATACATGTAACCCTTCCTCCTCAGTAACATCTTAGTGAATCCATTGATACATGTAACCCTTCCTCCTCAGTAACATCTTAGTGAACCCATTGATACATGTAACCCTTCCTCCTCAGTAACATCTTAGTGAACCCATTGATACATGTAACCCTTCCTCCTCAGTAACATCTTAGTGAATCCATTGATACATGTAACCCTTCCTCCTCAGTAACATCTTAGTGAACCCATTGATACATGTAACCCTTCCTCCTCAGTAACATCTTAGTGAATCCATTGATACATGTAACCCTTCCTCCTCAGTAACATCTTAGTGAATCCATTGATACATGTAACCCTTCCTCCTCAGTAACATCTTAGTGAATCCATTGATACATGTAACCCTTCCTCCTCAGTAACATCTTAGTGAACCCATTGATACATGTAACACTTCTTCCTCAGTAACATCTTAGTGAACCCATTGATACATGTAACCCTTCCTCCTCAGTAACATCTTAGTGAACCCATTGATACATGTAACCCTTCCTCCTCAGTAACATCTTAGTGAACCCATTGATACATGTAACCCTTCCTCCTCAGTAACATCTTAGTGAACCCATTGATACATGTAACCCTTCCTCCTCAGTAACATCTTAGTGAACCCATTGATACATGTAACCCTTCCTCCTCAGTAACATCTTAGTGAACCCATTGATACATGTAACCCTTCCTCCTCAGTAACATCTTAGTGAATCCATTGATACATGTAACCCTTCCTCCTCAGTAACATCTTAGTGAACCCATTGATACATGTAACCCTTCCTCCTCAGTAACATCTTAGTGAATCCATTGATACATGTAACCCTTCCTCCTCAGTAACATCTTAGTGAATCCATTGATACATGTAACCCTTCTTCCTCAGTAACATCTTAGTGAACCCATTGATACATGTAACCCTTCCTCCTCAGTAACATCTTAGTGAACCCATTGATACATGTAACCCTTCCTCCTCAGTAACATCTTAGTGAACCCATTGATACATGTAACCCTTCTTCCTCAGTAACATCTTAGTGAACCCATTGATACATGTAACCCTTCCTCCTCAGTAACATCTTAGTGAATCCATTGATACACGTAACCCTTCCTCCTCAGTAACATCTTAGTGAATCCATTGATACATGTAACCCTTCCTCCTCAGTAACATCTTAGTGAACCCATTGATACATGTAACCCTTCCTCCTCAGTAACATCTTAGTGAATCCATTGATACATGTAACCCTTCCTCCTCAGTAACATCTTAGTGAACCCATTGATACATGTAACCCTTCCTCCTCAGTAACATCTTAGTGAATCCATTGATACATGTAACCCTTCCTCCTCAGTAACATCTTAGTGAATCCATTGATACATGTAACCCTTCCTCCTCAGTAACATCTTAGTGAATCCATTGATACATGTAACCCTTCCTCCTCAGTAACATCTTAGTGAACCCATTGATACATGTAACACTTCTTCCTCAGTAACATCTTAGTGAACCCATTGATACATGTAACCCTTCCTCCTCAGTAACATCTTAGTGAACCCATTGATACATGTAACCCTTCCTCCTCAGTAACATCTTAGTGAACCCATTGATACATGTAACCCTTCCTCCTCAGTAACATCTTAGTGAACCCATTGATACATGTAACCCTTCCTCCTCAGTAACATCTTAGTGAACCCATTGATACATGTAACCCTTCCTCCTCAGTAACATCTTAGTGAACCCATTGATACATGTAACCCTTCCTCCTCAGTAACATCTTAGTGAATCCATTGATACATGTAACCCTTCCTCCTCAGTAACATCTTAGTGAACCCATTGATACATGTAACCCTTCCTCCTCAGTAACATCTTAGTGAATCCATTGATACATGTAACCCTTCCTCCTCAGTAACATCTTAGTGAATCCATTGATACATGTAACCCTTCTTCCTCAGTAACATCTTAGTGAACCCATTGATACATGTAACCCTTCCTCCTCAGTAACATCTTAGTGAACCCATTGATACATGTAACCCTTCCTCCTCAGTAACATCTTAGTGAACCCATTGATACATGTAACCCTTCTTCCTCAGTAACATCTTAGTGAACCCATTGATACATGTAACCCTTCCTCCTCAGTAACATCTTAGTGAATCCATTGATACACGTAACCCTTCCTCCTCAGTAACATCTTAGTGAATCCATTGATACATGTAACCCTTCCTCCTCAGTAACATCTTAGTGAATCCATTGATACATGTAACCCTTCTTCCTCAGTAACATCTTAGTGAACCCATTGATACATGTAACCCTTCCTCCTCAGTAACATCTTAGTGAATCCATTGATACATGTAACCCTTCCTCCTCAGTAACATCTTAGTGAACCCATTGATACATGTAACCCTTCTTCCTCAGTAACATCTTAGTGAATCCATTGATACATGTAACCCTTCCTCCTCAGTAACATCTTAGTGAATCCATTGATACATGTAACCCTTCTTCCTCAGTAACATCTTAGTGAACCCATTGATACATGTAACCCTTCCTCCTCAGTAACATCTTAGTGAACCCATTGATACATGTAACCCTTCCTCCTCAGTAACATCTTAGTGAATCCATTGATACATGTAACCCTTCCTCCTCAGTAACATCTTAGTGAACCCATTGATACATGTAACCCTTCTTCCTCAGTGACATCTTAGTGAATCCATTGATACATGTAACCCTTCCTCCTCAGTAACATCTTAGTGAACCCATTGATACATGTAACCCTTCCTCCTCAGTAACATCTTAGTGAACCCATTGATACATGTAACCCTTCTTCCTCAGTAACATCTTAGTGAATCCATTGATACATGTAACCCTTCCTCCTCAGTAACATCTTAGTGAACCCATTGATACATGTAACCCTTCCTCCTCAGTAACATCTTAGTGAATCCATTGATACATGTAACCCTTCTTCCTCAGTAACATCTTAGTGAACCCATTGATACATGTAACCCTTCCTCCTCAGTAACATCTTAGTGAATCCATTGATACATGTAACCCTTCCTCCTCAGTAACATCTTAGTGAATCCATTGATACATGTAACCCTTCCTCCTCAGTAACATCTTAGTGAACCCATTGATACATGTAACCCTTCCTCCTCAGTAACATCTTAGTGAATCCATTGATACATGTAACCCTTCCTCCTCAGTAACATCTTAGTGAATCCATTGATACATGTAACCCTTCTTCCTCAGTAACATCTTAGTGAACCCATTGATACATGTAACCCTTCCTCCTCAGTAACATCTTAGTGAACCCATTGATACATGTAACCCTTCCTCCTCAGTAACATCTTAGTGAACCCATTGATACATGTAACCCTTCCTCCTCAGTAACATCTTAGTGAACCCATTGATACATGTAACCCTTCCTCCTCAGTAACATCTTAGTGAATCCATTGATACATGTAACCCTTCCTCCTCAGTAACATCTTAGTGAACCCATTGATACATGTAACCCTTCCTCCTCAGTAACATCTTAGTGAACCCATTGATACATGTAACCCTTCTTCCTCAGTAACATCTTAGTGAATCCATTGATACATGTAACCCTTCCTCCTCAGTAACATCTTAGTGAATCCATTGATACATGTAACCCTTCCTCCTCAGTAACATCTTAGTGAACCCATTGATACATGTAACCCTTCCTCCTCAGTAACATCTTAGTGAATCCATTGATACATGTAACCCTTCCTCCTCAGTAACATCTTAGTGAACCCATTGATACATGTAACCCTTCTTCCTCAGTAACATCTTAGTGAATCCATTGATACATGTAACCCTTCCTCCTCAGTAACATCTTAGTGAATCCATTGATACATGTAACCCTTCTTCCTCAGTAACATCTTAGTGAATCCATTGATACATGTAACCCTTCCTCCTCAGTAACATCTTAGTGAATCCATTGATACATGTAACCCTTCCTCCTCAGTAACATCTTAGTGAACCCATTGATACATGTAACCCTTCCTCCTCAGTAACATCTTAGTGAATCCATTGATACATGTAACCCTTCCTCCTCAGTAACATCTTAGTGAATCCATTGATACATGTAACCCTTCCTCCTCAGTAACATCTTAGTGAACCCATTGATACATGTAACCCTTCCTCCTCAGTAACATCTTAGTGAATCCATTGATACATGTAACCCTTCTTCCTCAGTAACATCTTAGTGAACCCATTGATACATGTAACCCTTCCTCCTCAGTAACATCTTAGTGAATCCATTGATACATGTAACCCTTCCTCCTCAGTAACATCTTAGTGAACCCATTGATACATGTAACCCTTCCTCCTCAGTAACATCTTAGTGAACCCATTGATACATGTAACCCTTCCTCCTCAGTAACATCTTAGTGAACCCATTGATACATGTAACCCTTCCTCCTCAGTAACATCTTAGTGAATCCATTGATACATGTAACCCTTCTTCCTCAGTAACATCTTAGTGAACCCATTGATACATGTAACCCTTCCTCCTCAGTAACATCTTAGTGAACCCATTGATACATGTAACCCTTCCTCCTCAGTAACATCTTAGTGAATCTATTGATACATGTAACCCTTCCTCCTCAGTAACATCTTAGTGAATCCACTGATACATGTAACCCTTCCTCCTCAGTAACATCTTAGTGAATCCATTGATACATGTAACCCTTCCTCCTCAGTAACATCTTAGTGAATCCATTGATACATGTAACCCTTCCTCCTCAGTAACATCTTAGTGAACCCATTGATACATGTAACCCTTCCTCCTCAGTAACATCTTAGTGAACCCATTGATACATGTAACCCTTCCTCCTCAGTAACATCTTAGTGAATCCATTGATACATGTAACCCTTCCTCCTCAGTAACATCTTAGTGAACCCATTGATACATGTAACCCTTCCTCCTCAGTAACATCTTAGTGAACCCATTGATACATGTAACCCTTCCTCCTCAGTAACATCTTAGTGAATCCATTGATACATGTAACCCTTCCTCCTCAGTAACATCTTAGTGAATCCATTGATACATGTAACCCTTCCTCCTCAGTAACATCTTAGTGAATCCATTGATACATGTAACCCTTCCTCCTCAGTAACATCTTAGTGAACCCATTGATACATGTAACCCTTCCTCCTCAGTAACATCTTAGTGAATCCATTGATACATGTAACCCTTCCTCCTCAGTAACATCTTAGTGAACCCATTGATACATGTAACCCTTCCTCCTCAGTAACATCTTAGTGAATCCACTGATACATGTAACCCTTCCTCCTCAGTAACATCTTAGTGAATCCACTGATACATGTAACCCTTCCTCCTCAGTAACATCTTAGTGAACCCATTGATACATGTAACCCTTCCTCCTCAGTAACATCTTAGTGAATCCATTGATACATGTAACCCTTCCTCCTCAGTAACATCTTAGTGAATCCATTGATACATGTAACCCTTCCTCCTCAGTAACATCTTAGTGAATCCATTGCTTTTATATATTCTTCTTATAATCAGTTTGCCCAAAACTACACATTCCTCGAACTGCGACCACGTTGGTGAGATATGACCTTTTATTCCAGAAGCCATGTTGAGAGTCTCGACTAACCCCTTCTCTGTCCAGGTAGCCATACAGAATATGTCTAATACTCTTTCCTAGCAACTTGCCGATAACCAAAGTCAAGCTAAAGGCCAATATTTTCCTGGTTCTGACTTTTTGCCTTTTTTGAACATTGGCACCACATGGGCCTCTCTGTAGTCCATGGGAACAATCCCAGACCCTAGTGAGCTGTTAAATATTATAAGATAGGGGATTGCTCCCATTCCTTTGAGCACCCTCAGGTCAATGCCGATCTGTTTTGAGACCCCTTATTCTATCCAGGACTATATCAGTATCCACTTTGACACTTACAACTTTAGAGTCAACTATACCTTGCAATATTGGTAACTGAGCATCAGCTATTGGCAGGAATACCTTTGCCATATCCTGGGAGTTCTTCTGAATGTGCCTTCAGGAATCCTTCAACGGTCCTGTGCAGTCCTTAATAGCCCTCTAACTCCTAACATAACAAAAGATTTTACTATTGCTACCACAGTTATCCACGATCATCGTCTCCAGTGACCCTTTGGCTGCTATGATACTGCAGCTTTTGTTGCCTTGAGCTGAGCTCGATGCTTACTCCTGTTCTCCTGAGAGCTATTTGTTTTCATCTTAAAAGTATTTTTGTTTAAGTCTCATTTGTCATTGCACATGACCAGTTAGCCACTTTGACTTTGGCCCTTCTTTTGCCTCTAGGGACATACATGGTTTTATTTTGCATTAGGATACGGAGTATGGTAGCATACTGGTTATGTTACTTGACTAGTAATCCAGAGACGCGAGTTCCACTCCCACCATGGTAGCTGGGGAATTTAAATTCAGTTAATTAAATAAATCTGGAATAAAAAAGCTCAGATTGGATTGTCGTAAAAACCCATCTGGTTCACTAATGTCCTAATGAAGGAAATCTGCCATCCTTACTTGGTCTGGCCTATATGTGACTCCAGACCTACAGTAATCTGGTTGACTCTTAACTGCCCTCTGAAATGGCCTAGCAAGCCACTCAGTTGTATCAAACCGCTATGAGAAACAATAATAAGAACAAAACCGGAGAGACCAGACAGCATCGACCTCGGCACCGGCTACGGACACTGCAACAACACACCTTGCCCAGTCAACCCTGCCAAGTCCTTCTCACTAATATCTGGTGACTTGTGCTAAAATTGGGAGAGCTGTCCTACAGACTAGTCAAGCAATAGCCTGGCATAGTCATATTCACAGAATCATACCTTTCAGCAGTGTCCCAGACGCCGCCATCCCTGGGTATGTCCTGACCCACCAGACAGACCCACCAGAGGTGGCAGCACAGTGGTATACAGTCAGGAGGGAGTGGCTTTGGGAGTCTTCAACATTGACTCTGGACCCCATGAAGTATATCATGTCTCAGATCAAGCATGGGCAAGAAAACCTGCTGATTACCATTTACCGCCCTCCCTCGGTAGCACCACTATTGACCGAGCTGGCCGAGTCCTAAAGGACATAGCTGCCAGACAGGGCGTGCGGCAGGTGGTAAGAGAACCAACACAAGGGGAAAAACCTACTTGACCTCGTCCTCACCAAGCTACCTGTCGCAAATGCATCTGTCCATGACAGTATTGGTAGCAGTGACCACCGCACCGTCATTGTGGAGACGAAGTCCCGTCTTCACACCCTCCAACGTGTTGTGTAGCACTACCACTGTGATAAATGGGATAGATTCAGCACAGATCTAGCAGCTCAAAACTGGGCATCCACGAGGCACTGTGGGCCATCAGCAGCAGCAGAATTGTATTCCACCACAATCTGTAACCTCATGGCCCGGCATATCCCTCACTCTACCATTACCATCAAGCCAGGGGACTAACCCTGGTTCAATAAGGAGTGTAGAAGAGCATGCCGGGAGCAGCACCAGGTGTACCTAAAAATGAGGTGCCAACCTGGGGAAGCTGCAACACAGGATTACATGCATGCTAAATAATTAAAGCAGCATGCTATAGACAGAGCTAAGCGATCCCACAACCTATGGATCAGATCAAAACTCTGCAGTCCTGCCACATCCAGCCATGAAAGGTGGTGGATAATTAAACAACTAACAGGAGGAGGAGGCTCCATGAATATCCTAAACCTCAATGATGGCGGAGCCCAGCACGTGAGTGCAAAAGACAAGGCTGATGCATTTGCAACCATCTTCAGCCAGAAGTGCTGAGTGAATGATCCATCTCAGCCTCCTCTTGAGGGCCCCACCATCACAGAAGTCAGTCTTCAGCCAATTCGATTCACTCCACGTGATATCAAGAGATGGCTGAGAGCACTGGATACAGCAAAGGCTCTGGGCCCCGACAACATCCCGGCTGTCGTGCTGACAACTTGTGCTCCAGAACTAGCCGCGCCTCTACCAAGCTGTTCCAGTACAGCAACAACACTGGCATCTAACCGACAATGTGGAAAACTGCCCAGGTATGTCCTGACCACAAAAAGCCAGACAAATCCAATCTGGCCAATTATCACCCCATCAGTCTACTCTCAATTACCAGCAAAGTCATGGAAGGTGTCGTCAACAGTGCTATCAAGTGGCACTTACTCACCAATAACTCGCTCACTGATGCTCAGTTCCGCCAGGACCACGCGACTCCCGATCTCATTACAGCCTTGGTCCAAACATGGACAAAAGAGCTGTATTCCAGAGGTGAGGTGAGGTGACTGCCCTCGACATAAAGGCAGCATTTGACCGAGTCTGGCATCAAGGAGCCCTAGTAAAATTGAAGTCAGTGGGAATCAGGGGAAAACTCTCCAATGGCTGGAGTCATACCTAGCACAAAGGAAGATGTTTGTGGTTGTTGGAGGTCAATCATCTCAGCCCCAGAACATCCCTGCAGGAGTTCCTCAGGTCAGTGTCCTAGGCCCAACTATCTTCAGCTGCTTCATCAATGACCTTTCCTCCATCATAAGGTCAGAAGTGGGGATGTTCGTTGATGACTGCACAGTGTTCAGTTCCATTCGCAACTCCTCAGATAATGATGCAGTCCATGCCCACATGACACTGAGTCATTCAAGAGTCCCATGATTTATAGAAGCTTTTTAACGTGCACGATTCGTGTGGAAAACAAAATATAGTTAAATTTCCTGTGTGAATTGTGAGTATCAATTAAAATGCTACAAATCACAAGACTCGCAAATGAAGGCAACGCTGAATGAACAAATTCCATCTAAAAACATGGGTTAGTAGAATTTCAGAACTAGATTACTGGAAGGTTTGAACCTGGCACCTTTGGTCTCTATGGCTCAGTACAGGTAGACTATCCCTTATCCGAAAACCTTGGGACCAGCTGTGTTTTGGAATTCGGAATTTTTCGGATTTCAGAAGGTATTATATTTATTATGAGACTGGGAAACTCTGAACATTAAATTAATTTGGTAATTAGTATTTGTATTTAATATAAATTTTAAAAGTTCAGGCTACCTCTTGCGACTGTTCCATGTCTCATTCCCCTTCCTGCTTCTCTGTGCTGCCGCTCACAGTCTGTTTACAGCTCCCCCTGCTCCGTATCTGAATTCCTTGACTTAGCGGGGGTCTGGGGCTCGACTGCCGCCGCCAGTTGTGGGAAAGGCAGATATCGGCTGACTCCTACGCTAAGCTGGCCCACAAATCAGGTCAGAAAAGAGGCAGCGTGCAGGAATTCTTGTTCAGGGCCCCGGAGGACCACTCCTGCTACTCTAGGGCCCACAAAATAAAAATGTTAAATTTGCTGAGCCAGTTTTTGAACAGCCTCTAGCATGCTCTTTAATGACCGCTGGTTAGACCGCTTAATGTCTGACGCCTCACACCTGCGTGGGTCAAGCATCGGCCGCGTCGGGTCATGTTTGGCGTCACTCGGGTCATGTCATGCGCACGACTTACGCTCCACGAAAAAACTTCATATCGTGCGCACGACTTATGCTCCACGAAAAAACTTTCGGTTTTCAGAGGTTTTCGGTTTTCAGAAGTGCGGATAAACGATAATCTACCTGTACCACACTAGATACTGTATTTAGCCAATGAGATAGCTACCAGAATTTTAAATCAGTTTGTTGAGATAACTCAAAATAAATGACTTTTTTTGTTATCTCCAGCATACCTCTGATCATGACTGAAGATATACAAGGATGAAAGTCAGTGGACGTGAAGACATTACCCCAAATACAAAGAAATAATTATCCCCCATGCATATGTACAAGAGTAGGCCATGCAGCCCCTCGAGCTTGTCCCACTATTCAAATCGATTATGGCTGATCTGTACATCATCTCCATTTACCCGCCCTTGTTCCATATCCCTTGATACCCTTGCCTAACAAAAATCTATCGATCGCAGTCTTGAAAATTTCAATTGACCCAGCATCCACTGCCTTTTGGGGGAGCGGGTTCCAGATTCCCACTACCCTTTGTGTGAAAATGTGTATCCTGATTTCACTCCTAAATGGCCTAGCTCTAATTCTGAGATTATGCCCCCTTGTTCTGGATTCCCCACCAGTGGAAATAGTTTATCTATATCTATCCTAACAAATCCCTTTATCATTTGAAATATCTTGATCAGATCACCCCTCAATGTTCTAAATATATGGGAACACAACCCGATTTTATGCAACATGCCCTCATAATTATCCCTTTAACTCTTGGGGGGAAAAATTCAGTTGGTTGCGCCTCCCATTAGCGCCTTAAGAAGGTGCCGAGTGGGGCACAAAGCAACTAGCGCCCGGGCGCGGCGATATCTGCGCCTCTCGCAAAATTAACTAGACATTTTGCGGCGGCGCTAAACACTACCGCCACGATCCCCTGCCCGGCAGATCGTGACGTCAGTCGAGTGCGCAACGCCCCGGACCGGATATTGAGTGGCTCCCCCTGCCTTACCACCTGCCGCTAGCAACGACAGGTTGAGGGGAGCGTTCTGCAGTCAGAAAGGGACTGAAGGAGCGCTATTTAAAGGCGACCACTTCCTGCCTTTTTTTGTTGGTGACATTTTTGCACCACTCATTCTGAGAGAGAGAGAGAGAGAGAGAGAGAGAGAGAGAGACTTCTGGAGAGATTCAACGCTGTGTGAAGGAGTTTAAGGTACTGAGCAGCACTTTGCAGGTTCATTTTGATTTGCCCTTCCTTGTATCGATTTAGAAGAGACTGTGGGGGCTGCACTGTGAGCTCTTTCCCTGGGTCTCTCCATTGTTCTTGCCAACAGATTTGATGTACAGGTCTCTCCAGGCCGAGGTTCAAGGCTGCAATGAGCAGGATGTGAATGGAGAGCAAGATCAACCCACCCCTTTAAGAAATGGCCGGTGCCATTGTGTCTGTGTTCCATTGCTGACTGACATCACATGAGCTTCGCCCGCCCTCTGAGGTAGCGCCTCGCTCCTCGGCCTTAGCGCCTTAAGAGAGTTGTGTAGCGCCTGATTTAGCACCAATCACCTCCAGGGGTGATAAAAGCCAAGTTTGCTGTCGGAGGCCATAATTAGCACCAGGTGCTAAACTTTGCGCACCGCCAATAATGGCGCCCCAAATGGGGTGATACCGAATTTTTCCCCTTTGGTATCATTATGGTGAATCTTCTTGTTTTGACCTAATTGGGAAAACATGCTGATTACACAAATAAGCAATCCATACAATATTTGCATTGTTTGTCATAACTAAATATCTGTACTAAGATTATACCACGATAATTTGATGTGAGATTTTAATTTCATCTTCCCTGCCTGGCTTATCTCTCTCCTGCTCTCCTAGATTATTTTGTATCTCCCTGCTACCCATGATTATATTTCGAGCTTGATCACTCAACAGGTCTGGTAGTGGACACTCTCGTGCTCATCCCTCTCGTGGTATAGTAGTTGTTAGGTACTCTGCACAAAATTCAGCAGTGACCAAACAGAAAACACTGCAGTTAGAATAGGAAATGGAGATTACTCAGGCTCAGTGGCTTTTGCTGGGAATATTTACTGTTGTGTGAGGTGATAAATAGTTTCTTCTACCAATTGCCATATACTGCCATTGACATGAGTGACTGCCAGATGTTCCTGTGCTATTCCAAACATACCACTAATAGAGGGCATCTCCTCATGATGTCCATTGATTTTTGCGAGCATAAAATTTGGTGGGCATCTATGAGTTTTTGAAATCCTCACCTTGGCTACCTGAAACCATTCTCCAATTGTGCTAAAGCCAATGAAGACTGCAGTCTGGAAGTTGGGCCCCAAAGCATGTATAGCAACAATAGATGCATTCATGACAGATGCTGCTGCCAAGCCAAAGACCTCGGTAACTGACGTTTCCACTACAGATGCAACTGATTTTGCCAAGTACTCACTGGGACACTGCACTGAAGACAATTGTTGGTCAAATCAAACCATTACACCTTCGAATGTGTGGATGGAAGTAAGTGACTGCTCAACATAGGCCCTATATTTATGTTGAAAGCAGGCCAACTAAGGCCTGTGTTTCCAAACAACTCAGTAGGAGCAGTGAGCATGCTGGGTCTCAGCTCTGTATCAGCTGCTCTCTCAATGTAATGGTTTATTTTAACATAGCCTATTTTAACAAAAACACTCAGAAGATTGACGGTGGAAGATGATGTAACTTACTGCATGGGGTTAGGGGAGGGAGTTGCAAAGTACAAGTCTGGGATAGTTGAAGGATTTGCCAATGATGACGAAGTGGAGGGATAGGGGATGCACAGTAGGCCAGAATTAGAAGAGCAGAGGGTGTGAACTGTGCTGCAGAGCTAAAGGAGGTTGCAGAGGTAGAGTGAGTCAAGGCTGTGCAGGGAAATGTAAATGTGAATGAAGATGTTGAAATTAAGTGTGTTCAGAAATGGGGAACCAATGGAGGTCAGTGAGGACAGGGGTAACAGCAGTACTTAGTGTGGGCTCAGATCCAGGCATAGAGTTTTGAAAGAGTTCAAATTTATTTGGGTGGAACTTGCGAAATGGGCAAGGAGAGCTGAAGAAATCTGTTACATAACTCTTTAGCTTTGCGAGCCTGAAGAAGCAACCGAGTCCTGGGCGTATATGATACTAAATATAGTGCCTTCCTTTCTATATCATGTTATTTAACATACCTTAATTGACATGAACCTTGGGCTAGAATAAGATTTGGCAAAAATGCCATTAACTACAATTACACGCTTTGGGTTCAATACCTGCATATATGAATGTGTGAGTGATAAACCATCTCCTACCACTTCTCTTCCCACTGAATGATCAGGACTGTGCACTGCACGGAAGTGGAGGGAGAAACCCGGAAATCGCGGGGACGCGGAGATCCTGCCAAATTTAACGGCAGGACCTCATTATCATTTTTTCTTCCTTTTCCCGCCTGGCAGCTGGCCAGATTGACAGGCTGGCTGGCTGCCAGGCGGGAAAACCAGTAAGAAAGTCTTACTTAGGCATACCTACAGCATGAGGAGGGTGCACAAGGCGAGGAAGTGGAACAGGAGAGCCAGAGGCCAGA
The DNA here is from genome assembly GCF_052327205.1 of Somniosus microcephalus. Lineage (NCBI taxonomy): Eukaryota > Metazoa > Chordata > Chondrichthyes > Squaliformes > Somniosidae > Somniosus > Somniosus microcephalus. The sequence goes on from NC_140988.1 coordinate 173,324,948, forward strand.
GCGAGAAGAGAACAACTGATAGCTGAGAATTTTCAATAAGTAAAGGTTGACTCACCAAATAAAGTCACTTCACACCTGCCTGTTCTCACCAACCCCCCACCACCCCACACAAAATCCTTCTCTTTCCAGGATTTCTGCCAACGTCCTTCATAAGACACAAGTCTACATTTCCACTGTCAACATCCAATTCCCAAAAGTTGAAAGCATATACAGAAATTAACTCATAACTCTATGCGATCAAGCTGTTTTTAAACAACAATATTCACCAAGAAGTACCACCAAAATCAATTCTCCCTTTCTGCAATGACTTCTTAACACCATGGCTACCCTTTGTGCTAGCTAACTTACTTGCACTAGTTCTTAATCTACTACTCCTATGAAGTGCTTCCTGGGTGAGATGGGGTTCAGTGGTGGGTGGCTGGGATAGTTCCCAAGACCCTTAAGAGATCTGAGATGACTCTCATCTCAGGGTAGCTGTTGTTCCAGAGGATCCAGCTTTATGCAACCTGGCACTTGCACTAGCAAGGTGTGCTGAGCTCATGTCTGAAACTCCCACATGTGAAGGAACTGGAGGGAGCATTAAGAAAGAAAGAAAGACTTGCATTTATATAGCGTCTTTCACAATCACTGGACATCTCAAAGCGGCTTACAAATATAACCAATCTCCAAGTAGACAGTGACATCTGCACCACTCCTTGTAGCCCACTAGTGCTGGACACAATTTCTAAGGTGCTACTGGCTGGTATCATCACAGTCTGAATAGTTTCAATTATGTCTTGGAAGCCTTGTGAAAATGTCCTATTCAAAGCATTTAGTGCAGTGCTATTAGCTGCCACTCTGGAAGTCACCAATGTCAACAGAGGCTCTTCCTGATTTCTTGATGTTGCAGCCATCTCTCAGGCTGTCACAGTCTCCAGGATGTTCTGCATGTCATGAGAAACTTCCTACAATGTGTTGCAGATGCAGCTGATGGACTCGTCCCACCATCTCAACTATATGCATGGAAACCATCTACACAGACTTTACCTGAGATCGATGCTCCCAAATCATTGTTCTTTTGAAAATTGGTCCCCTAAGATCTGGATCCCTAGGCTCCTCAGCCAAGGGTTGTTGATTCTTCCTCCTTCATGGAGGAATGGCACTCTCGCTCTCTTCCACTCCCAAGTCCTCATTCTCCCTAGTGCTCAATGACTCACTGAATGACAAACCTTCTGCCTGTCTAATTCCTCATGAGTGGATTTTTCTGTAACGGTTGTTGTGCAGGCAAGATGCCAGGACACAGTTGGTGATGATGTGGTAGCAGATGGCAGAACCGATGTCAACATTCAAAATTAGCTTGGATAAATGGATGAAGAAAAAGTGGTTGAAGGGATATGGGAACAAGGTGGATAAATGTGATTAGAGCTATTTGCTCATATGGAGGGTAAATGCCGACATGGACTGGTTGGGTCATAAAGTTATACAGCACAGAAAGAGGCCCTTCGGCCCATCGTGTCCGCACTGGCCATCAAGCCCTGTCTATTCTAATCCCATTTTCCAGCACTTGGTCCGTAGCCTTGTATGCTATGGTATTTCGAGTGCTCATCTAAATGCTTCTTGAATGTTGTGAGGGTTCCTGCCTCTACCATCCTTTCAGGCAGTGTGTTCCAGATTCCAACCACCCTCTGGGTGAAAAAGCTTTTCCTCAAATCCCCTCTAAACCTCCTGCCCCTTACCTTGAAACTATGCCCCCTGGTTATTGACCCCTCTAATAAGGGGAAAAGTTCCTTTCTATCTACCCTATCTATGCCCCTCATAATTTTGTACACCTCAATCAGGTCCCCCCCTCAGCCTTCTCTGCTCTAAGGAAAACAACCCCAGCCTGTCCAGTCTCTCTTCATAGCTGAAGCGCTCCAGCCCAGGTAACATCCTGGTGAATCTCCTCTGCACCCTCTTCAATGCAATCACATCCTTCCTATAGTGTAGCGACCAGAACTGCACACAGTATTCCAGCTGTGGCCTAACTAGCATTTTGTACAGCTCCATCATAACCTCCCTGCTCTTATATTCTATGCTTCAGCTAATGAAGGCAAGTATCCTATATGCCTTTTTAACCACCTTATCTACCTGTCCTGCTGTCTTCAGGGATCTATGTACATGTAGAAACATAGAAACATAGAAACATAGAGATAGGAACAGGAGTAGGCCATTCGGCCCTTCGAGCCTGCTCCGCCATTCAATGAGATCATGGCTGATCTTCGTCTGAGATCATAGCTGATCTTACCAGTTCAGTACCCCGTCCCCGCCTTTTCTCCGTAACCCTTAATCCCCTTAGCCTTCAGAAATATATCCAATTCTCTCTTGAAAATATTTATTGAATTAGCCTTCACAGCCCTCTGTGGCAGGGAATTCCACAGGCTCACCACTCTTTGAGTGAAGAAATTCTTCCTCATCTCTGTTTTAAATGATTTGCCCGCTATTTTTAGACTGTGGCCCCTGGTTCTGTGCTCCCCGGCCATTGGAAACATTCTCTCTGAATTCAGCCTGTCCAGGCCTGCCATAATTTTATATGTTTCGATGAGATCCCCTCTCAATCTTCTAAACTCCAGTGAGTACAAGCCCAAACTATTTAATCTCTCTTCGTAGGTCATTCCCGCCATTCCAGGTATCAGCCTGGTGAATCGCCGTTGCACTCTTTCCATGGCAAGAACATCCTTCCGCAGATGGGGCGACCAAAACTGTACACAATACTCCAGATGCGGTCTCACCAGCACCTTGTACAGCTGTAGTAAGGTATCCCTATTCCTATACTCGAACCCCCTTGATATGAAGGCCAACATACCATTTGCCTTCTTAATCGCCTGTTGCACCTGCATGCTCTCCTTCAGTGACTGGTGCACAAGAACACCCAGGTCCCTCTGCACTTCCCCATCTCCCAATCTATTGCCATTTAGATAATAATCTACCCTCCTGTTTTTACCCCCAAAGTGGATAACCTCGCATTTATCCACATTATAGTGCATCTGCCACGTATCCGCCCATTCCCCCAACCTGTCCAAATCGCACTGTAGCCTCCTGACATCCTCATCAGAGCCCACCCCTCCTCCTAGTTTAGTGTCGTCAGCGAATTTGGAAATATTGCATCCAATTCCCTGATCCAGATCATTTATATATATTGTGAACAGCTGGGGTCCCAGGACAGATCCTTGCGGCACCCCGCTGGTCACTGCCTGCCACTCCGAAAACGAGCCGTTTATTCCAACTCTCTGTTTTCTATCCGCCAGCCAGTTCTCTATCCACGTTAATACTTTGCCCCCAATCCCATGAGCCTTAATTTTGCATGATAATCTTTTGTGTGGAACCTTATCGAAGGCTTTCTGGAAGTCAAGGTACACCACATCCACTGGCTCTCCCCCATCTATTTTACCAGTTACTTCCTCAAAAAATTCCAGCAGATTAGTCAAACACGATTTACCCTTTGTAAATCCATGTTGACTCTGTCCGATCCTTTCCCCATTTGTCAAGTGCTCCGCTATTTTATCCTTAATAATGGACTCTAGCATTTTGCCCACAACCGATGTAAGGCTTACTGGTCTATAATTCCCTGCTTTCTCTCTACCCCCCTTTTTAAATATTGGGGTAACATTAGCTACCCTCCAATCCACGGGTACTGTTCCCGAGTCAATGGAGTTCCAGAAGATGATCCTTAGAGCATCTGCTATCTCCAGGGCCACCTCCTTAAGTACCCTAGGATGTAGTTTATCAGGCCCCGGGGATTTGTCGGCCTTCAGTCCCCTCAACTTACCCAACACCATATCCCTAGAGATACTAATTTCTGTCAGCTCCTCCCTCTCATTAGTCCCTATGTTTGCCAATATTCCTGGGAGGTTATTTGTGTCCTCCTTTGTGAATACAGAACCAAAGTATGAGTTTAATTGGTCTGCCATTTCCTTATTCTCCATTATATATTCTCCCGAATCGGACTGCAAGGGACCGACTTGGGATTTTACCAGTCTTTTCCTCCTGATATACCGATAAAAGCTTTTGCAGTCTGTCTTTATGTTTGCTGCAAGTTTACTTTCGTATTCTATTTTCCCCTTCCTGATTAATCCCTTTGTCCTCTTTTGCTGTATCCTGTACTGCCCCCAATCTTCCGGTCTGGTGCTTTTTTTTGCCAGTTGATATGCCCTTTCTTTTGATTTTATGCTGTCCCTAATTTCCCTCGTTATCCACGGTTGAGTCACCTTTTTAGGTTTATTTTTATGCCAAACCGGTATAAACATGTTCTGGAATTCTTCCATTCTATCTTTGAATGCTTGCCATTGTCTATCCACTGTCAATCCCCCCAGAAACACCACCCAATCAATCTTACCCAATTCCCGTCTCATACCCTCGTAATTCCCTTTATTTAAGTTCTGGACCTTAGTCTCTGATTCAATTTCCTCACTCTCCATCTCGACTGAGAGCTCGATCATATTATGATCGCTCTGACCCAAGGGGCCTCGTACAAGAAGATTGCTGATAAGTCCCTTCTCATTGCACAATACCCAGTCTAAAATGGCCTGATCTCGAGTCGGCTCCTCGACATATTGGTCCAGATAACCGTCCCGAAAACATTCCAGGAATTCCTCCTCCTCAGAATTTTTACTAATTTGGGTAGTCCAATCAATATGTAAATTAAAGTCACCCATGATGACAGCTGTGCTCTTATCGCACGCTTCTCTAATTTCCCTTTTTATGCCTTCCCTCACCTCCATATTACTATTTGGAGGCCTATATATCACACCCACTAACGTTTTCCTCCCCTTGCTATTTCTCATTTCTACCCATACAGATTCCGTTTCATCCGAGTTAATATCCTTCCTTTCCATTGCATTAATCCCCTCCTTTACCAGCAATGCTACCCCACCTCCCCTACCTTTTTGCCGATCCTTCCTAAATATTGTATATCCCTGGATGTTAAGTTCCCAGCCTTGCCCACCCTGCAGCCACGTTTCTGTAATCCCAATCAAATCATACTTGTTTACCTCTATTTCCACAACTAATTCATCCACCTTGTTCCTAATGCTTCTAGCATTAAGATACAAAGCCTTCAGGCTTGCTTTTTTCACACTCTCATTATGAATTAGTTTGGCCCTTTGTGTTTCTCTCCTTTGCTTATTGCTTCTCACCTTTCTACCATCTATTTCTGACTTCATATGACTTCCCTCTTTTCCACTACCTAGGTTCCCATCCCCCTGCCAAATTAGTTTAAATCCTCCCGAACCGCCCTAGAAAATATTACCCGAGGACATCGGCTCCCTCACAGTTCAGGTGTAGACCGTCCCCTTGGTACAGGTCACTCCTCCCCAAGAACTGGTTCCAATGCCTCAAGAATTTAAATCCCTCTCCCTTGCACCACTGCTCAAGCCACGTATTTAGCTTATCTATCTTACTCTCTCTAAACTTATTAGCTCGTGGCACTGGTAGCAATCCAGAGATTACTACCTTTGAGGTCCTACTTTTCAATTTAGCTCCTAACTCCCTAAATTCAGCTTGTAGGACCTCCTCCCTCTTTTTACCTACATCGTTGGTACCTACATGTACCACGACAACTGGCTGATCCCCCTCCCCCTTCAGAATGCTCTGCACCAAGGTCCCTCTGATCTTCTGTCCTTCCTAGGGTCCTACCATTCATTGTGTATTCCCTTGCCTTGTTAGTCCTCCCAAAATGCATCACCTCTCACTTTTCAGGGTTAAATTCCATTTGCCACTGTTCTGCCCATCTAACCAACCCATCTATATTGTCCTGTAGCCTGAGGCTTCCCTCCTTACTATTTACCACTCCACCAATTTTCGTGTCATCTGCGAACTTACTGATCATACCTCCTACATTGGCCTGTTTCCCTACTTTAATTTCTATGTACCATATAATGTAGGGAAATGTATATTACAAGTATTGTTACCTACAGGTGAGGAATACGAATAGCTGTTCTGGTAAAAAAAAAGAAATTGCATGAGTAATTTGCTTAAGGTTGTCAACACTCTACTTAATTACTGTTGCTTTTTTTAGGTGCATTAGTCAAGGCCTTTTGTTTGCACCTGAGGGTTTTTTCCTAGGTCCAGTGTCTTAGTCATGGCTCAGTGATGTCACTTTCGCCTCGGAGTCAGAAGGTTGTGAGTTCAGGTCCCACTCCAGAGACTTGAGCACAAAATGTAGGCTGACATTCCAGTGCTGCACTGTCAGAGGTGCAGTATTTTGGATGAGATATTAAACCTCACGGGTATACGTAAAAGATTCCATGGCACTATTCGAAGAGGAAGAGGGGATTTCTCTCCGGTGTCCTGTCCAATATTTATCCCTTAACCAACATCACTAAAACAATAAATGCTGGCCTTGCCAGCAATGCCCACATCCCAGGAATGAAAAAAAATGATCTGGTCATATACTGTTTACAGGACCTTGCTGTGCGCAAATTGGCTGCCGCGTTTCCAACATTACAGCAATGACTACACTTCAAATGTACTTGATTGGCTGTACAGCGCTTTGGGATGTTCTGCAGTTGTGAACAATGTTCCCTTTAAGCTCACCAGCTTTTGAATGGGCCATGCAGCCCCTTAAAGGGGCCGCGCATCCAAAAAAAATTAAAGGGAACATTGGTTGTGAAGGACGCTATATAAATGCAAGTCTTTTTTCTTCAACTGGAGAGACTAGAGAAACTGGGATTGTTCTCCTTTGAGCAGAGAACATTAAGAGGAGATTTAATAGATGTGTTCATATTTATGAAGGGTTTTGATAGAGTAAATAAGGAGAAACTGTTGCCACTGACAGGAGGGTCAGTAACCAGAGGAGACAGATTTAAGATAATTGTCAAAAGAACCAGAGGGGAGATGAGAATGTTTTTATACAGCTAGTTGCTGGATTGCATTGCCTGCAAGGGTGGTAGAAGTAGATTGAATAGTGACTTTCAAAGGGAATTGGAAATATACTTGAAAAGGAAACATTTGCAGGGCTATGGATACACACGTTACTTCTGAGGGCAACAGAGGCCATGGCCTGTCCCTTCAGAATGGCGTTCGCCCATCTAATAACAGTTAAATGGCCCCCTATGGGAATCATAAACAGACGTGGAACAATATTGTACGGTTGTGTGTCTAACTGAGGAAGTTTGCAAAAAAATCAGATTTCAAAGAGCAGAGTGACTTCTAGAAATTCCTTCCATTGTTCTGTTAGTCTGCACACACCCAGGAAAGGGGTTAATAGTCTCGGGGATGGACTTTCCAGTATTTGGTCATAACTACAGTTCATGGAATCATAAAGCACGGAAGTAGGCTATTTGGCCCATTGTGCCTGTGTCAACTCTTTGAAAGAGCAATCAAATTAGTCCCACTACCCTGCTCTCTCCCATGCCCACTCAGCCAGATTGCGCTGCAGGTCAGTTTTTAGATAAGATATATTTTTACTTGAAATTAAAAGTTTGAACATTTTAATTTTCCTTTGCTTTGTTTTATTGGCCCAGTCCTGTTGCCTCCTCTCCCAAGTGTGGTGCCTCCTGACATAGGACCCACTGCATCCCTCTCCCAGGTCCATGGCCTCCTACCTCTTGTCTGCTTCATTCCTTTGCTGGGTGCAACCCTCTCCCTCCCCTGCACCCATACCTACTTCATGTCTGTCCCAGGCTCATAACTTCCCACCTCTGTGCCTGGCCGCCGCCTCTTGCCACCACAGACAAAAAGCCAGCAAATACATCATAAACATTCATAGCACTTTGAAAATCAAAGTGCCAGTGAAACGCACAAAGATTAGGAAGAAGCCATGGAATGGCAACTTATCAATTGAAAGTTTTGGGGTGACATTGGTGGTGTGATAGGAATGGGCAGAGGACAGGAATTATAGATGAAAAACAGGAAGAGGCAAATTGGGACTGATGAAGAACAGCAGTAGGGAAGAGAAGCAAGCAAGGAGAGGGGAAGGGGGAGATAGCAAAGCATATGAGAAGAGGAGGAATGGGAAGGTTGTGGGGAGACACAGAAAGTTAGGGGGAGTGGATACGGTAATGTAATGGCTATGATACTGAACTGGCAACCATGAGTTCAAAACCCACTATGGCCATTTATGAAGTTGAATTTACTAAGTCTGGTCATTTGTGGCCTGACACCAGAAAAATTATAGCTGCTGGATTTTTGTAAAAACCCAGTAGTTCACGAATGTCCAGGGAAGCAAGCCACTCAGTTGTTTAGGGCAACTAGGATTTGGAAATAAAAGCAGCCTTGCCAGTGTACCCACATCCTGAGAACCAGCAAAGTAGAGAGGATGGGAAGGAAGAACGGTGAGAAGACAGCAAAATCAGCCCAGCCACCCAAAAGGAAAGGAGACAGAAAAAGATTAGAGAGAACCAGAAAAGTGAATGAGAGAGAAGCAAAACAGAAACAACAATATGAAGACAGACAAGAAAGAAATTTTGACTTCCCACATGCAATGACACAGGAAATCCTACAGTTCATATATTCATCAGAGGGATCCAGTCATGGATAATCCCCTGGTTGGGATATAGGTGATCAGCATGTTAGAATGGATACAGTACTCTTATGAAAGGGGTAGTTTCTTTTCAGTTTTATTCAGAAACCAGTTACACACACACAAAGCATGACCACTGGGAGAAGTACAAGACACCATATATATATTAGATAATGTATCTCAAATGAGGGCCTCATAACTGCCTTCTTTTTAGATTGTAGAACTTCATCTTCTCTAATATTTCCTTATAGCTTATCCCCAGGATGCTTGGGATCAATCTTGTCTGCAGTCTCTAACATATGTAAATGTATTTTTTGGCATATTGACTAGAATTGAACACAGTACTCCAAGGATGGTCTGTCAGTGCACCCTAATGCCTTCACGTAACCTCTGCAGACTTGTGCTCTTCAGTGTAGGTTATATATCCCAACAATCTATGACCTTTTTTAATTGCATAGCCACAATGCCAAAATATTCAAAGCGATGAATCTACCACAATAGGATTACATAGGATATACAGCACAGAAACAGACCATTCGGCCCAACCAGTCCATGCCAGCATTGATGCTCCAGTGGAGCCTCTCCCCGTCTTTCCTCATCTAACTCTATCAACATAATCCTCTATTCCCTTCTCCCTCATATGCTTATCTAGCCTCCCCTTAAATGCATCACTATTCACACTCTCCCTCACCAATTCAATTCCAGGTGATGCATTTCCAACCAATGTGAAAAACGTTAAATTTAATACTGATTAATTTAATTTGCCTGCCCAATTCCATAGCTAATCCAAATTCTGCAAATCTTTTGCTAAAATCCTGTTTCCACTGATCTCCCTATTTTAATGTCCTGAGCAAATTTGAAAACAAAAATTGATTTGGTTTCCATATCCAGCTCATTAATGTCGAATAACAAACCCGGTGTACTCTTTTGATGGGGGTGGATAAACAAATCAACTGTAACTTAATAAAACTTTAAATAAAACTTAACAAATTAAATTAAAATTTGGTTCCCGGTGGTGATAATGCACTCCAGTCCCCGCGGCATCCACCGGTCACGGAAGGCCTCAAGCGTGCCGGCGGACACCACGTGCTCCATCTCCAGGACCACCCGGGCACGAACATGGCCGCGGAAGAGAGGCAGGACAAACCCAGTGTAAGTTTTCATTCTCATATTATGCACTTTTATAATGTTTTAAGATATTAATTACTTACAAACTGCTGGCTCTACCTCCTTTAAAAAAATTCCTCCAACTTGTTCTACCTGCTTTTAGTGCATATAAAACCTGCTGACACCACAATGTTCGCATGGATAATAAGTCTGCACCGGAAACCAGATTCAGCACGTGAAAATCTACAACGTGAGCACACAACTGGAGGCGAACGTGTCATGCACACGCCTTTATAAATAAAAAGGTGCACGCAATCTCTACATGTGCTGTTTTGGGTTGAGAGCAGTGGTTACTCTGGCAGATGCAGGGCAGCGTACTTATTTTGTTTTCGGTCAGAGTTCGTCCCAGCAGTTAAAATGAGTAATACGAATATAGAAGCGCCGCGGACAGAGGGAGTCAAGACACTGATACCAACTACTAGAACTTTAAAGATGCTTGCAATAACTTCAGTCTTGGTGTTTGTTGTCATAGTGCTGGTGCTGATCGTTGTTGTATTGAGTGAGTATGATTTTTATATGGATGGGGGATTATATTTAGTGATGTCTCATGAAGCTTTAGTCTATTACAATTGTTTTAATTCAAATTTATAGATAAATGCTGTAGTTTTCATAACTATCTACTTGGTCTATTCTGGAATAGTAAATTGAGAACGTACCGAATTAGTTAGCCCTGTGCGACTGGAGAGCTGGCTTAAAAAATGGGAACTACAAATGCTGCAAATACACAGTAGCTCAGTCAGTACCTGTGAAGTGAAGACTGTTTTGGGTGTGTGCTCTTCATCAGGACAGTTCTGAGGATGGGTTTACACGTGAAACTTTACTTCAATAGCAAAATACAGTACTGCGGATGCTGGAAATCTGAAATAACAACAAAGTGCTGGAAACACTCAGCAGGTCAGGCAGCATCTGTGGAGAGAGAAAGAGTCAATGTTTCGGGTTGAAAAACGTTGACTGTTTCTCCTCTCTTCGATGCTGTCTGACCTGCTGAGTGGTTCCAGCACTCTGTTATTTGAAACTTTACTTAGTTTGTCTCACTACAGATGCTGATCTTTTGTATTTCTAACATTTCCTAAAGGCCATTGCTATTCAAGTATTTGCAAACTGTTTAATTCTGTTAGGTTTTTTTATTGCTTTACCTGTGATAATTTTAAATTAGTGAAAATTGTTTATTCTCTATTCCCAAACCAGTTTTGCTAAATACCACTTTATGAAGATAGTTGATGTAAAAAGACTACTGAGTGCTTGGTTTGAGTATAAAACACGGCTTTAATCAACTGATTCAAAACCATGAGATTTCTAGTTACATCACTAGTTCCTGGTTACAGAAACATCCTGAGCAAGCTGGGCCCACGCCTGAGTATTTATACTCCTTGGACGGTGCCACCAGCTGGCCGCCCAGTGTTACTTCATGAGTCATGATAAGATTCATGACAATAGTGCTCTAACTTTTGACTGCAGTTGAACTCACTTGCAGAGAGCCGGCACGGGCTCAACTGGCCAAATGGCGGCCTCCTGTGCTGTAACCATTCTATGAACTGACCGCATTGTGGTAAACCACTGTTTGTATTCCTGTTTGTCCTGTTTGTATTCCACTGTGTACATGCCTGGACATGCCTCGGCTGACTCCTCCCACAGGTCCTAGTATAAAGGTGACTGCTCCCCAGCCCTTTGTATCCTGGACCGGTCGACCACGCGAGGCAGACCTCCATTCTGTTGTTAATAAAAGCCTTTAGTTACTCTTCTAACTCTCAGTCTTTTATGAGTAATTGATAGCGCATCAATTTTATTAACAACATTTTTATAATGGAGAAGATCCTCACACCAGCATGCCTGGACTTAGATCATCGGGAGGCAGACTCATCCACCAAGTTTACTCACTGGCTTAAGTGTTTCGAAAAATTCCTGACCACCTCCGAAGCAATCAAATCGGACGAGGACAAACTGGATGTCCTGACCTCCAAAGTGAACCACCGAGTGTACTCGGTCATCCAAGACGCGACCTCGTACGCGGACGCTATCAAGCTCCTCAAGGACCAGTACACGCGCCCAGTGAACGAAGTGTACGCCAGGCACCTCCTGGGGAGTCGTAAACAACAACCTGGGGAATCGACCGTGGAATACCTTCAGGCACTGTCTGTGCTTGGCCGGGCCTGTGGTTGTAAGGATGTAAAGGCCGCCGTGTACACAGAGGAACTAATCCGGGACGCTTTTGTAGCGGGCCACAGATCCAATTACACCCGACAGCGACTGTTGGAGCAGAGTAACCTCGACCTCAACAAGGCCTCTGAACTCGCACTATCGTTGGATGCAGCCGACCAGGGCATGGATGCCTACTCCTCTGCACCGTGGACGCCACGGGGAATGACAGCCTGGGACACGGTAGGACCGCCTCATAGCGCCGTGCCACCCCAGCCACACCCCAACAACGGCCCAACTACCGCAGCAGTGTCCCAAGGCCAGACAGCAGTGCCCCAAGGCCAGAAATGCTACTTCTGTGGCCAGGCAAAACACCCCAGAGCGCGCTGCCCGGCGAAAAACGCGATCTGCTCGGGCTGCGGGAAGAAGGGACACTACGCTAGCGTCTGCAGGGCCAAAGCCACCCCGAACCCCAGCAGCGCCGCGTGTGGGCCATGCGGGCCGCCATCTTGGACCTCCCCGGCCATGTGCGAATCACCGGTACAGCAGCCATTTTGGACGCCTCCAGCCACATGGGGATCATGGACGCCGCCATCTTGGACGACAGCCGGGACGCAGCAGGCCCCCGACACCGCCTCATCTGATACCCGCAGCGACACACCGACCCCTACGCTGGCATCCGTTACACTGGACCAAGCGAGACCGCACCAACTGGCCAGTTCCACAATGGACATTAAGGTAAATGGTCACGATACAATCTGCCTTTTTGACTCTGGGAGCACGGAGAGCTTCATCCACCCCGACACGGTGCGGCGTTGCTCTCTCCCAGTCCTGCCTGCGCAACAGCGGATTTCTATGGCCTCCGAGTCCCAGTCGGCGGACATCGGCGGCTACTGCGTGGTGACACTCGTAGTAGACGGGACCGTGTACGATCATTTTAAACTTCTGGTCCTGCCTGACCTCTGCGCTGCCGTCCTGCTGGGGTTAGATTTTCAGTGCCACCTTAAAAGTGCTGCCCAGGAAGGGGGGAAAAAGAGTGGGAGAGCAATAGTGGTAGGGGATTCTATAGTAAGGGGAACAGATAGGCGTTTCTGTGGCCGTAGACGTGAATCCAGGATGGTTTGTTGCCTCCCTGGTGCCAGGGTCAAGGATGTCACTGAGCGGCTGCAGGGCATTCTGGAGGGGGAGGGTGAACAGCCAGTGGTCGTGGTCCACATTGGTACCAACGACATAGGTAAAAAGAGGGATGAGGTCCTGCAGCAAGAATTTAGGGAGCTAGGTGAAGGATTAAAGAGCAGGACCTCAAGGGTTGTAATCTCTGGATTACTCCCAATGCCACGTGCTAGTAAGTATAGAAATAGGAAGATAGAACAGATGAATGCGTGGCTAAAGGGATGGTGCAGGGGGGAGGGCTTTAGTTTCCTGGATCACTGGGTCTGCTTCTGGGAAAGGTGGGACTTGTACAAGTCGGACGGTTTACACCTGAACCAGAGGGGAACCAATATCCTTGCGGGGAGGTTTGCTAGCACTGCTGGGGGGGGTTTAAACTAACTTGGCAGGGGGATGGGGTACAGAGTGGAGCTATAGTAGGGGGTGATTTACAGCCAAATACAGAGGGGAAAAACAAGTCAGCTGGGAAGGCAAAGCAAATATGTGAAGGCAAAAGAGAATATGGCAGGGCTGGAAGGCATTTATTTTAATGCAAGGAGTCTTGCAAATAAGGTGGATGAACTGAAGTTGTTGTTGAACACATGGGAGTACGATATTGTTGCTATCACGGAGACATGGTTGAGGGAGGGTCAGGACTGGCAGCTCAATATTCCGGGGTATAGAATCTTCAGGCGAGACAGAGGGGGGTGTAAAAGGGGAGGGGGTGTTGCAATATTAATTAAGGAGTCAATTACTGCTGTAAGGAGGGATGATATATTAGCGGGTTCCTCTAATGAGGCCATATGGGTAGAACTTAAAAACAAAAAGGGGGCAAGCACTTTGCTGGGAGTGTACTATAGGCCCCCAAACAGTCAGGGGGAGATAGAGGAACAGATATGTAGGCAAATCTCAGAAAAGTGCGAAAGTAATAGGGTAATAATAGTGGGGGATTTCAACTTCCCCAATATAAATTGGGATAGTCAGAGTGTGAAAGGCTTAGAGGGTGCAGAATTCTTAAAGTGCATCCAGGAGAGCTTTTTGAGCCAACATGTAGAAAGTTCTACAAGAGAGGGGGCGATACTGGACCTAATTCTGGGGAATGTAGCCGGGCAAGTGGTGGAAGTGTCAGTCGGAGAGCATTTTGGCGACAGTGACCATAATTCGGTGAGATTTAAGGTGGTCATGGAAAAAGACAAAGACGGCCCGGAAATAAGGGTTCTAAATTGGGGGAAGGCCGATTTTAATATGATAAGGCAGGATCTGGCCAAAGTGGACTGGGAGCAGCTACTTATAGTGGGAGACTTTCAGAAGGGAAATAGAGAGAGTACAACGCCAACATGTTCCTGTAAAGGTCAAGGGTGGGACCAACAAGCAAAGGGAACCTTGGATGACAAGGGATATACAAAAATGCATTAGAAATAAAAGGGGGGCTTTTGGCAGTTACTAAAGACGGAAGAAGCCCTAGAGGAGTATAAAAAATGCAGGGGCATACTTAAAAAAGAAATTAGGAGGGCGAGGAGGGGCCATGAAATAACACTGGCGAGCAAAATAAAGGAAAATCCTAAGATGTTTTATAAGTATATTAAGGGCAAGAGGATAACCAGGGAAAGGGTAGGGCCCATTAGGGACCAAAGTGGCAATCTGTGTGTAGAGCCAGATGATGTAGGCGGGGTTTTAAATGAATTTTTTGCATCTGTGTTCACTATGGAGAAAGACGATGCAGACATAGAAATCGGGCAAGGGGGCTGTGACATACTTGAACATATTAGCATCGAGAGGGAGGAGGTGCTAGCGGTTTTAGCAGGCCAAAAAGTGGATAAATCCCCAGGCCCAGACGAGATGTATCCCAGGCTGCTGTGGGAGGCAAAGGAGGAGATTGCAGGGGCTCTGACACAAATTTTCAGAACCTCTCTGGCCACAGGGGATGTACCAGAGGACTGGAGAACAGCTAACGTAGTACCATTATTCAAGAAGGGTAGCAGGGATAAACCAGGGAATTACAGGCCAGTGAGCCTAACATCTGTGGTAGGGAAATTATTGGAAAAAATTCTGAGGGACAAAATTAGTCTCCACTTGGAGAGGCAAGGATTAATCGGGGATAGTCAGCATGGCTTTGTCAAGGGTAAATCATGTCTGACAAATCTGATTGAATTTTTCGAGGGGGTGACTAGGGGGGTGGATGAGGGAAATGCTGTGGATGTGGTTTACATGGACTTCAGTAAAGCTTTTGACAAAGTCCCGCATAGGAGACTGGTCAAGAAGGTAAGAGCCCATGGGATCCAGGGTGCCTTGGCGCGTTGGATCCTAAACTGGCTGAGTGGCAGGAGGCAGAGGGTGATGGTCGAAGGTTGCTTTTGTGACTGGAAGCCTGTGTCCAGTGGGGTACCTCAGGGATCGGTGCTGGGTCCCTTGTTGTTTGTGATCTACATAAATGATTTGGATGAGAATGTAAAAGGTATGATCAGTAAGTTCGCAGATGACACGAAAATTGGTGGGGTGGTAAATTGTGAGGAGGAAAGCCTCAGGCTACAGGACGATATAAACGGGTTGGTCAGATGGGCGGAAAAGTGGCAAATGGAATTTAACCCTGAAAAGTGCGAGGTGATGCATTTTGGACGGACAAATAAGGCAAGGGAATACACAATGAGTGGTAGGACCCTAGGAAGTTCAGAGGGACCTTGGTGTACATGTACATAGATCCCTGAAGGCAGCGGAACAGGTAGATAAGGTGGTTAAAAAGGCATATGGGATACTTGCCTTCATTAGCCGAGGCATAGAATATAAGAGCAGGGAGGTTATGATGGAACTGTACAAAACACTGGTGAGGCCACAGCTGGAGTACTGTGTGCAGTTCTGGTCGCCTCACTATAGGAAGGATGTGATTGCTTTGGAGAGGGTGCAGAGAAGATTCATCAGGATGTTACCTGGGATGGAGCGCCTCAGCTATGAAGAGAGGCTGGACAGGCTGGGGTTGTTTTCCTTGGAGCAAAGAAGGCTGAGGGGGGACCTGATTGAGGTGTACAAAATGATGAGGGGCATAGATAGGGTAGACAAAGAGGAACTTTTCCCCTTAGTAGGGGGGTCAATAACAAGGGGGCATAGATTCAGGGTAAGGGGCAGGAGATTTAGAGGGGATTTGAGGAGGAACTTTTTCACCCAGAGGGTGGTTGGAATGTGGAACTCAATGCCTGAAAGGGTGGTAGAGGCAGGAACCCTCACAACATTCAAGAAGCATTTGGATGAGCACTTGAAATGCCATTGCATACAAGGCTATGGACCAAATGCTGGAAAATGGGATTAGACTGGACAGGGATGGATGGGCGGCGCAGACACGATGGGCCGAAGGGCCTCTTTCTGTGCTGTAAAACTCTATGATTCTATGACTCTAAAAGTGTTACGATGGCATACGGTGGACCCCTACCCCCACTCACAGTCCGCAGCCAGCAGCTTCCAAACTGCCCGCCGCGCACCAGGTGCAACCTCTCCACACTCAGAGTCACCCCCCCCCCCCCCCCAACTGTTTGCTAACCTCACCCCCGACTGTAAGCCCATCGCCACAAAGAGCAGGCGATACAGTGCCGGGGACAGGGTTTTCATTAAAACCGAAGTGGAGCGGCTCCTGAAAGAAGGGATTATTGAGGGCAGCACCAGCCCCTGGCGAGCCCAGGTTGTGGTCGTTAAGACCGGCGAGAAGCATCGACTATAGCCAGACAATAAATCGCTACACCCTGCTGGACGCCTACCCACTCCCCCGTATAGCTGATATGGTCAACCAGATCGCGCAGTACCGCGTCTTCTCGACCATTGACCTGAAATCAGCGTACCACCAGCTCCCCATCCGCCCTGAGGACCGCCAGTACACTGCCTTTGAGGCAAACGGCCGCCTCTATCACTTCCTTAGGGTTCCCTTTGGCGTCACCAACGGGGTCTCCGTCTTCCAAAGGGAGATGGACCGGATGGTAGATCAAAATGCGTTGCAGGCCACTTTCCCATATCTGGACAATGTGACCATCTGCGGCCGTGACTTGCAGGACCATGACGCAAACCTCGAAAAATTCCTCCGCACCGCCCAACTCCTAAACCTGACATATAACAAGGAGAAGTGCATATTCCGCACAAACCGCCTCGCCATCCTTGGCTGTGTTGTGGAACACGGAGTCATCGGCCCCGACCCCGACCGGATGCGTCCCCTTATGGAACTTCCACTGCCCCACTGCCTCAAGGCCCTGAAGAGGTGCCTAGGGTTTTTCTCCTATTACGCCCAGTGGGTCCTCTACTATGCGGACAAGGCCCGTCCGCTGATCAAGTCCACCTCTTTTCCCTTGACGGCAGAGGCCCGCTTAGCCTTCCACCGTATCAAGGAGGACATTGCCAAAGCCACCATGCACGCAGTGGACGAATCCATCCCCTTCCAGGTGGAAAGCGACGCGTCCGACTTTGCCCTGGCCGCTACCCTCAATCAGGCGGGGAGACCCGTGGCCTTTTCACGAACCCTCCAAGGCCCGGAGACCAGACACTCCGCTGTTGAGAAGGAGGCCCAGGCGATTGTGGAGGCTGTGCGTCATTGGAGGCACTACCTGGCCGGAAAACGATTTACCCTGCTCACTGACCAGCGTTCAGTTGCTTTTATGTTTAACAACAAGCAGAGGGGCAAAATCAAAAATGACAAGATCTTGAGGTGGAGAATCGAACTTTCCACCTACAACTACGAGATCTTGTACCGGCCCGGGAAGCTAAATGAACCCCCGGATGCGCTATCGCGTGGCACCTGCGCCAGCGCGCAGATCGATAGACTGCGGGCCCTCCACAATGACCTCTGCCACCCGGGGGGTCACCAGGTTCTTCCACTTCATCAAGGCCCGCAACCTGCCTTACTCCATCGAGGAGGTCAGGACCATGACCAGGAACTGCCAAGTCTGCGCTGAGTGCAAACCGCACTTTTATAGACCAGACAGGGCCCACCTGATAAAAGCCACTCGCCCCTTCGAGCGCCTGAGCGTCGATTTTTAAAGGGCCTCTCCCCTCCTCCGACCGCAATGTGTACTTCCTCAATATTATTGATGAGTACTCCCGTTTCCCGTTCGCCTTCCCCTGCCCGGACATGACCAGTGCCACGGTCATTAAATGTCTGAACAACCTCTTCACCCTGTTCGGCTTCCCCAGCTATATCCATAGCGACCGGGGCTCATCGTTTGAGCGACGAACTCCGTCAGTACCTGCTAACCAGGGGTATTGCCACAAGCAGGACCACCAGTTACAACCCCCGGGGGAACAGACAGGTGGAAAGAGAAAATGCGACAGTTTGGAAGGCCGTCCTGCTAGCCTTAAAGTCTAGGGGCCTTCCAACCTCCCGCTGGCAGGATGTGCTCCCCGATGCGCTCCACTCTATTCGGTCACTGCTCTGCACTGCCACTAACGCCACCCCTCATGAGAAAATGTTTGTCTGCCCAAGGAAGTCCACATCGGGGACATCGCTACCGCCATGGCTGACGTCCCCAGGGCCGGTCCTACTGAGAAGACACGTGAGGACCCATAAAACGGACCCCCTGGTCGAGAGGGTCGACCTCCTCCACGCCAACCCCCAGTATGCTTACATCGCATACCCGGACGGGCGGGAGGACACAGTCTCCATAAGAGACCTTGCACCCTCGGGGGCCGCAGTAACCCACTACCCACTACCACCCCCCCCCCCCCCCCCCCCACGATCCGATATCCAGCCCCAGCAGACGGCAGGCCTGGGCCCCGCGACCCGCTCGACATCTACGAGGACAACACGCCTGTGCCACAGCCTACGCTGGACTCGACGCCGGAAACTTCACTACCCCTGCCGTCGCCACGCAGATCACAGCGGCAGACAAGACCTCCGGAGAGACTCCAATACACTAACTTTTAATACACTTCACCCCGCCGGACTCAATTTTAAACAAGGGGTGAATGTGGTAAACCACTGTTTGTATTCCTGTTTGTCCTGTTTGTATTCCACTGTGTACATGCCTGGACATGCCTCGGCTGACTCCTCCCACAGGTCCTAGTATAAAGGTGACTGCTCCCCAGCCCTTTGTATCATGGACCGGTCGACCACGCGAGGCAGACCTCCATTCTGTTGTTAATAAAAGCCTTTAGTTACTCTTCTAACTCTCAGTCTTTTATGAGTAATTGATAGCGCATCACGCATGCGTTAAGTTTTTTTTGTTCTTGGGCTGTAAGACTGCATTTACTGCCTATCCCTAGTTGCCCTGAGAAGGTGGTGGTGGGCCTTCTGATCAACCATTGTGGTGCTCCCACAATGGTGTGATGTTAGGGATCCTAGGATTCTCACACACTGATGAAGGAATGGCAGTGTATGTCCCAGTCAGGACGGCGTGTGACTTGGAGGTTATGGTGTTCCTTAACATTCTTGCTCTTGTTCTTCTTGATGGTATAGGTCTAAGTCACTAATGAGTTTCTACAGAGTATCCTGTAGATCTACATTGCAGCCATAGTGTACTAGTGTTGGGAGGGGATGGATATTGAGTCCAGTGGCAGGGGCGCTAATCAAGCAAACTGCTCGGTCTTGAATGGTGTCAAGCTTC
The DNA here is from genome assembly GCF_052327205.1 of Somniosus microcephalus. NCBI lineage: Eukaryota > Metazoa > Chordata > Chondrichthyes > Squaliformes > Somniosidae > Somniosus > Somniosus microcephalus. The sequence goes on from NC_140988.1 coordinate 173,344,448, forward strand.
TTACATGTTGAGTGCGTCAGTGACAAAGTTGTATAACTAAGCATGGGTGATGTACTGGTTAACTTTAATGTAAACCAAGATTAACTGGAGAAGTCTGTTTCTGGCTGTATGTATGGCTATGCGCTTATGGCGTACCTACGCGCGCGTTGCCGCCGAAGAAAGCTTACGCTTCCGGGATGCTCGTAAGCGTATTTACTTTTCGGTCGGATGAAAATTGTTTGCGCCTTATGCAAAAAACCTTCAAAATTAAACTCATTATCTGCTAGCATTGATTGACTGACGTCAAGGTTTGACCAATCCTGTGCCGTCACGATTGACCAATCCTACAGTACGGTCCCCTGATGGTTGGCCAATCGGTGTGTGTGTGTGTGTGGGCGGGACTAATCGTTTTCATCTCGGGGATGTGGCAGCCATTGTTTCACTGCCATGACTTCAGCTTCCAGCTCAAACTACTTTGAAAGTTAGTATCTCTTTTAAAAATAACATAAGATTTACCAAAAACCTTTTATAAGTACTTTCACTTTCATCTTTCAAGGTATTAAAAGGTAGTAATGTTGCCCGGCAGCAGATTCACAAAGGGACACAGACAGGGCCCGAAAGCCTGGGACTCGATTTAAAATGTTGCCCGGCAGCAGATTCACAGAGAGGCCCCAAAGCCTGGCACTCGATTTAAACCGCCTGGCCCAAAACAGCCCTGGCAAAGCCGAGCTTCCCCCAGCTAGTTTTCAATAGTGGGATCTGCATTCTGTTTTCCTGTTATGACTGATTAGACTAAAGTTACTAGTTACAAAGTGAGAGATTATTTTTGACATTAGTGGATGAACACCAGATGTGTTTGTATGACTGCAAAACCCTGCAGATGCTGGGAACGCTCAGCAGTCGAGCAGTATCTGTGGAGAAAACTGACAAGTTGCTGTTTCAAATGTGTTCACCTCTGTCAAAACTTGTTTTTGTATTCAATTCTTTGGCTATTTTCAGAGGTGTTGGCATATTTAACAGCTCTTGGATAAGTTCATCCACTAATCTTCTAACCTGTGTTTTTGAAGGGATTTTATAAATGGATCAATGTGTCAATAACATTCTTGCTGCAATAATTTGGATTGCAGGGGGAGGTGAAAACAAAACACAAGTTTACCATTCAACTGGGATAATATATGTTGCTGATTGGGTTAGAACAATTAAAGTGTGAATGTCTAATTCTTGACTCTTTTTTGCTCTATCCCCTGAAATCCAAAATCCTATAAAGAAGTAGGTCCAGTTGTGTCCTGATCTAAACTGGTTCTCCCAATACATCAACATGGTTTACTAAAGGATTTGCATGAAGGAGTGTGTTTAAAACTAATTGGTGTACATACCTATAGCTTGCCTTCTAAAATAATAAATGTTTTATTTTGCTTTGCAGGCCTTTACTTCCCACTCCAGTGTATGGATAACAATGCTTGCAAAAGATCTGATCATATAGCCTGTGGTAAGTAACAACTGCATTTCTATTTGTTAAAATATTAAAAGGAAAATTTAATTCTGGGTTTTATATACAAGGATGCTGAATACAAAAGCAAGGCAGTGAATTTGAGCTTATACAAGCTGTTAGTTGGGTTGCCACACTGGACACCTCCATTCAAGGGAGGATATTCGAGTTGTGGAAAGGGTACCATTGTTGAGATACCGCGGCAAATGTGGGAGTCGAGACCAGAGTTGGTGAAACACAACTGCTTTAATCTACATCATGGCAAAGAGAAATTGGAAAAGCCCGCGCAACCACTTAAATACTCCCCAGACAGGAAGTGCTCCCGGCAGCCTGTCCCTGTGGGAAACAAGTTGCTGGAGGAAAGGGCCCCCGGCTGGGGGTGGCTGCTGCCGGCAGTGCGCCTGCGTAAACTGTCCGTGCTGCCGTGAGTGGATTATGTCCAATGGTGGCGTGTCGCCACAGAGCTCCCCCCCCCCCCCCCCCCCCCCCCCCGCCAGAATCCGCTTAGGAGGAGTGGACGAGTCGTGACGGTGGTCTAATGGCTCTGCCGGAGCAGCTCTGAGTGGTCGCCGGTCTAGTTGGTGGGGCCGGGCGGTTCGCCGCTGGCGGGACGGCCTCTAGTTGGAGGTCGGGCCACGGGGACCTGTTCCCCTGGTTCTGTGTGTGCTGGTTTGAGCCGGTTGATGGAGACTGTTTCGACCCTGTCGCCGAGTCGCAGCTTGAAGACCTTGTCCCCGGTTTGTAGTACCTCGTACGGTCCGTCGTACGGGGGTCGCAGGGGTCCGCGGTGCGCGTCGTGTCGCACGAAGACTAAGCGTGCCTGCTGTAAGTTTGGCGGGACGTGAGGTGCGAGTTCGCAGTGTCGTTTGACCAGAAGTGGGGCGAACTGTTGAGCGGAAGAGAGTTGAGCCGCTGCTGTTCGGCCGACCAAGGCGTGGTAGCCTCCGGGAGGAATTCGCCTGGTACGCGCAGCGGTTGTCTGTAGACTAACTCCGCTGCTGAGGACTGGAGGTCTTCTTTGACCGCGGTGCGTAGGCCTAGTAGCACCCACGGTAGGCGGTCAGTCCAGGTACTGTCCTGCAGGCCGGCGCGGAGTGAGGCCTTGAGTGACCTGTGGAAGCGTTCACAAAGCCCGTTGGCCTGCGGGTGGTACGCCGTGGTTCGGTGGAGCATCACCCCGAGGTTGCGTGCTGTGGCCGTCCAGAGTTTGGAGGTGAACTGGGCGCCTCAGTTGGAGGTTATGTCGGCCGGTACGCCGAACCTCGCGACCCAGGTGTTAACGAATGCCCTGGCGATGTCGGCTGTGGTGGTGGAGGTCAGCGGCACTGCCTCAGGCCAGCGTGTGTAGCGGTCGACCATCGTGAGGAGATAAGTTTGGCCTTGCGATGGCGGCAGAGGACCGACGATGTCGACGTGTACGTGGTCGAAGCGGCGGCTGGGTACCTCGAAGTCTCCCAGGGGTGCTTTTGTGTGCAGCTGTACCTTAGCCCGTTGGCAGGAGGTGGCCCAAGTCCGAACATCTTTGCTGAGGCCGCGCCAGACGAAGCGCTGGGAGAGGGGTTTGACGGATGCGCGGGAACCCGGATGGGAGAGCCCGTGGAGCGCGTCGAAGATGCGGCGGCGCCAGGTTGCAGGGACGAACGGCCTGGGTTGGCCGAGTGAGACGTCGCAAGTGACTGCCGTGGCTTCGGGCCCGTGCGCGACCTTGGCTAGGCGTAGCCCTGGCAGGCTGGTAGCCGCCGAGAGGAGGTCTGGGTCCGTGAGCTGGGCCGCTGCTAGTTGCGCGTAGTCGACCGTGAGGTGATTCGCGCAGATGGCGGGACGGGAAAGGCAGTCGGCGACAACGTCATCTCTACCGGAGACGTGCTGGATGTCCGTAGTAAACTCTGACACGGCCGCGAGCTGGCGTTGCTGCCTAGTGGACCAGGGTTCGGTGTGCTTGGCCATCGCGTAAGTGAGCGGCTTGTGGTCCACGTACGCGGTAAAGGGACGGCCCTCCAGGAGGAACCTGAAATGGCGGACTGACCGGTGCAGCGCGAGGAGCTCGTGGTCGAAAGTAGAGTATTTGACCTCCGGCGGGCGCAGTTGGCGGCTGTAGAAGGCAAGTGGCTGCCACGCGCCATTGACCCACTGCTCGAACACGGCTCCGACCGCGTGGTCTGAGGCGTCGGTGGTGAGCGCGACCCGGGCATCGGCCCTCTGGTGTGCGAGCAGGGTGGTGTCGGCGAGCGCGTTTTTGGTGGCGTCGAAGGCGGCTGACTTGTCAGTGGTCCAGGCTACGGCCATCTTGCCAGATTTACCTCAGAGGGAGTCGTATAGGGGCTTCATGAGGGCTGCTGCTCTGGGGATGAACCTGTTGTAGAAGTTCACCATCCCGAGGAACTCCTGGAGGCCCTTGATGGTTTTGGGGCGGGGGAATTGCTGGACGGCCTGCACCTTGGGCAGGGGGACGGCCCCAGCAGAGGTGATGTGGTGGCCGAGAAAATCGATCTCGGCTAGGCCGAATTGGCACTTCGGGCTGAGGATGAGCCCGTGTTGGGCTAGGCACCCGAACAGGATGCGAAGGTGTTCCTGTTGGGAGGAGCTGGCCACGAGAATGTCATCTAGATAGACGAATAGGAAGTTCAGGTCCCGGAGGACTGAGTCCATACGGCGCTGGAAAGCCTGGGCTGCATTCTTGAGGCCGAAGGGCACTCTCAGGAACTCGAATGGGGTGATGACGGCCGTTTTGGGGATGTCCGCGGGGTGTACGGGGACCTGGTGGTAACCGCGCACCAGGTCGACCTTGGAAAAGACGGTTCGTCCGGCCAGTTGGGCCGAGAAGTCCTGGATGTGCGGCACCGGGTATCGGTCGTGGGTGGTGGCGTCGTTGAGGCGGCGGTAGTCCCCGCAGGGGCGCCAGCCTCCGCCGGGCTTGGGGGCGATGTGGAGGGGCGAGGCCCAAGGGCTGCTGGAGCGGCGGATGATGCCAAGTTGCTCCATGGTGGTGAACTCTGCCCGTGCGATTTCCAGCTTGGCCGGGTTGAGTCTGCGGGCGTGGGCAGAGACCGGGGGGCCGGTGGTGGGGATACAGTGCTCCACACCATGTTTGGCGGCTTTGGCCGAAAAGGTCGGGTTGGTGAGGGCGGGAAACTCGGCTAGAAGGGCCGAGTAGTCGTCCGTGGCTCTGGCGAGGCAGTAGGTCGTCAGGCCGGCCGAATGGGCCGGGGTGAATGCACTAGGGATGGGGGCCACAGTGTTGATGTCGACGAGGCGGTGCCTCGGAATGTCGACAAGGAGGCCGTGGGCGCGTAGGAAGTCGGCGCCGAGGAGTGGGCAGAGGCTCTTGGCTGTGAGGAACTCCCAGCCGTAGCGGCGGCCTGAGGTCAAGCGTGACCATGCGGGTGCCGTATGTGCGGATGTCAGAGCCAGTGGCTGCGGCCAGCGTGATACCCCGTGCGCCGCATTGGATTTCGGAGGCGGGGGTGATGCTGTGCTGGGCTCCTGTGTCGCACAGAAATCGGCGGTTGGTGCTGTCATCGGTGACGTACAGTAGGGGCCCCTTTTGCCCCGCGGCCATCGTGGGGGCCGGTGCGGGGGGGGGGTTTGAAAATGCATGGTGGCGTGCAGCGTTGGGCCCTAGTGCCAAAACGGGTGTGGTAGTAGCAGTGACCCGGAGTGGCAGGGCGGTTGGGCCTAGTGGGCCGGGGAGACCGCGTGGTTGTTGCCGTGAGGTCGGGCGCGACGTCGCGGGCGGTCTGCGCGGAGAGCAGCCGGTCGGCCTTTTCGGCTATCTTATTCAGGTCCGTGGAGCCAGACTCCACGATGAGCGGGCGGATGCTGGCGGGGAGCTGCCGAATGAAAAGCGTGCGAAAGAGGGCGCCGGGGTTTTTGTCATCAGAGAGGGACAGCATGTGGGAAAGCAGGTCCGACGGTGTAGCGTCACCAAGGCCTGGGAGGTCGAGGAGTTGGCAGTTGCGCTGGCAAGAGGGCGCCTGAAATTTTTTAAGAAGCGCGGCCTTCAGATGTTCGTACTTGCCTTCCACTGGTGGATCCTGCAGCGCTGCCCAAACCTTGGGGACTGTGGCGTAGGTGAGAGAGGCAACGAGGTAGTCGTACTTCGTGGCGTCGACTGTAATGCTTCTCAGCTGGAATCTGGACTCTGCTTGAACGAACCAGGCCTCGGCCAGGTTCTCCCAAAAGTCCGGTAGTTTAACTGTGACTGCGTTTGTATCCGCCATGCTAGCTTAAGATTCGTCCTGAGCGTCGGGGTCACCATTGTTGAGATACCGCGGCAAACGTGGGAGTCGAGACCAGAGTTGGTGAAACACAACTGCTTTAATCTACATCATGGCAAAGAGAAACTGGAAAAGCCCGCGCAACCACTTAAATACTCCCCAGACAGGAAGTGCTCCCGGCAGTCTGTCCTTGTGGGGAAACAAGTTGCTGGAGGAAAGGCCCCCGGCTGGGGGCGGCTGCTGCCGGCAGTGCGTCTGTGTAAACTGTCCGTGCCACTGTGAGCGGATTATGTCCAATGGTGGCGTGTCGCCACACCGTGAAGATTTACCAAAATGAAACCTGAAATGGGAGGCTATAGTTAAGATAGGCTCAAAACTTGGGGATTAAATGTAAGTTTTCTAAACTATGACAGTGAGAGGGTACAGAGGGACCATTTCCACTAGTTGATTAATTGGTAATCAGGTAGTGCAAACTCCAGATTCCCAGGGAAGTAATTAGAGGAGCAGTTGGAATGTTTTTTCCTAGAGTTTGTGCTTTATCATGGGCTTTGAATCAGCACCTGTAGCATTGGATTAGATGACTTCAGTTGAAGAGTTCACACAAGTATGATGGGCTGAATAGACTGCCCCAAGCTGTATTTTCTCATTCTATAGATAGATAAATCTATATTTTATATTCTCCCATTCTTGTTGACCTACTAAAATTACAAGAAGCAAATTCTTTGAGTAGTACATTAACAGATGCTAATAAAATTGATTATTTTGTGAAAGGTTGTGGACGACAAAAAACTGTAACTGGCAGGATTGTCAGTGGATCAAGTACAAGTGATGGCGAGTGGCCTTTTCAAGTGAGTTTGCAGCTTAATGGCCATCACATTTGTGGAGCAACCCTTGTGTCCTGTAGATGGATTATGTCTGCTGCACATTGCTTCAGGAAGAGGTAAATATCCCGCTGTTAAAAATTCAGGTATGCCGTAGATACCTTGTCACTCCCATAACTGGTCTGAGGATCTTGCTTTGAAGAATAGCATAACTCAGATGTGTTACAATAGTATTCCCTGGTGCTCTGGATTGGATATTTGTCTCTTGGAGGGGTGCTTCAATCTCTTCAAAGGCAAACCAAATAAACACTTGGTGAGCAGAGGCTTGATGCAAATCATAAGCTGCTTTAGTTTACAATAAGGTAAACATACAGAACAGTAGTTTTGATTGGACTTTAATTCAAGCAGTACTATTTTTTTTTTTAAAAAGCAAATGCCATGCAATGTTCCCTTTTTTTGTGTGCAGTCCCTTTAACTGGCTGTGCAGTCCATTCAAATTTTTGTGCCTGCACAGTATCTTCCATGTAAAAGCTGGTGAATGGCCTGTGTGGGACCGCCAGACTTGTCTGGAACGTTGATGCCATGCATCCCCCATGTCAGCGGGTTGTCGTCTTCTCCTGTATGCCAACCTTCTCATGGCATTTCTTGCCTGACTGCCTTAAAGCATTCTATTTATTTTTAAATCTCCTATTATAGCTCTGTTTACAGCCTGCATGGGGATCAAATACTTTCCATGAGGAAAATTTGTTTTACACTGCAAGTTGTTATGATCTGGAATGTACTGCCTGAAAGGGTGGTGAAAACAGATTCATTAGTAACTTTCAATGGGGAATTAGATATATACTTGAAATGGATTTTTTTTTAGGGTTGTGGGGAAAGAACAGGGTAGTGGGACTAATTTGGATAGCTCTTTCAAATAGCTGTCACAGACACGAATGGCCTCTTTCTGTGTTGTATGATTCTTTGAACACAACGGGTATGAGGAGTTGTTTTTCGGTTGCTGAGACAGAATAATAGATTGCTTATTATTTAGCCTATGAGGTACCATGAACATTTGCTCATTAGCATTTTAACTACCTATCATCACAACCTTTATTTTAAACTTGTGTGAATACACTACTTTTAAAATCGTAATATTAAAAGTCCTTTTTTTATTAAAAGGAAGAAATGATCAAAAGATCCTAAAATGTGACATCTGTCAGCCTAATTTGTCTTGGAATTTTTTTTTAAAGAAGCAAACTACAATATTGAGATGATTTGATATAACTCCAATTTGTACTTTATCTGACTAATTGAGAAATTATTCAATTTTAATATTGAAAGCTTGTGACCTTTTTTCCCTGAAGGAGTTTTGCCTGTCACCATAAGTGCTTGGCTCTTGCTGATTTTATTTCACTAGATCACAAGATGAAGGCGGCTATTTGGCCCATCTTCTTTCATTCATCCAGAAAGACCCTACAGTCTCCCCCACTGCATGATCCAATTGTTCCTTAAATGATTCTGGGGTTTCCACATCCACTACTGTATCTGGGATGACCACTGAAGAACTTCCTGATATAATTGTTAAAAGTATGTAATATGGTGATTGACTCCCATACTTTTTCCACTGTACAGTATTTTGGTAGGGAGTTAAGTAAAATTCTACACTAAAATTAAAATGAAACTGCGTGCCATTGATCTTGTTTGTGCCTTGCTGATCAGGCCAGTTAATGGTGGGTTGAATTGCTCTATCTGCCTTCCTAGGAACAGTCCAGATTGTTTGTTGGAACCCTGCTGGTGACTTTAAAAACTAACAAAGCATAGGGAAAGGAAGAGAAGGTCATTTAGTCCATCAGGCCTGTTCTTCCAGACCATGAGCCACTGGGCTCTGGCTAACTCCTTCAGTTGCTGAAGGAATTGAAGTAGACATTCAGCATATTAAATCCTTGACATCTTCGTGCCCTCACTGCCACAATTGGGCAAAGCTACAGAATTTTCATCATCCTTGTCCATGGTCACTGTGTGTACGTGAACCATCTGTTTCCATTTTGATCATGTGACTGAGCTGTTCTTTGTTACCCTTAACTTTGTCTTCAGATGCATTAATAGAAAAATATTTGTCCAGCCCTTTATTAAATGGATTGATGGCCCACAGTTAATGACCTTTCTGTTAGGAGCTTATTGTGTATGTATACCACTGAGATGTGGGGAGAGGAATCTGGACACAATTCGGTTTTGTTGGGACAAGTACAAAACTGGCAAACCTTTAAATGAGACTGATCTATTTCTACCAGTTTTATTGATCCTTTTAAAAATATGAATCTTTCCCCCCCCCCCCCCTTCTAATTGATCAGTCCCATTCTATGTTCTTGACTTGGGGAAATGAGCTAGTTTATTGGTCAATTTCTCTAAAAGAAGTCTTGTGAAGGAATGAGCCAAATAACCTATTCAGAAAAATACACCATTCTATGAAAGAACTCTGGCCTTATTAAAACATGACAAACTGGGTCTGGAAATCTAGAAACTTAACTATGTAAAAGCTGTGACTGCATTCTGGCTATTGAGATAAGATAAGTTGTTGACACTGAATCAATAACCTTATTGAAACAGAAGGTTAAAGGCTCCTGAAGTCTGAATCTTTGGGAACAAGACAATAGTTACCCGGTACAAGGTGTTCTAATTTACACCTCGTAAAGGAGCACATAAAAGCAACAAACCTCTGCCTTCATAAAAATGATACCAAGTAAAGCGCACCTGCTGATTACACCGTTTTTTATGATAAGCTTAGCACACCTAGAGAGGAGACATGGTTCTGTAGTGCTACCAGCTGAGGTGACTAAGAACTACAGGGATCAACAGAAAAATGACTAGAGATAATTAGCTTACATCAGCAGAAAACCTTAAAGGCAATACCACTGGGAAAGGGTATAAATATTGAACTCTCAAATGGGATAATAGATTTGCTTTAAAGGGGCAAAGTGATTCTCTGCTTCAGAGCTAGCTCTAAGTCTACAACTCTTTGTACCTCGGGGATCAAGGTACGGTATTTGATTTTGGTGGCTATCCTGAATAAACTTTAAGAACTGAAACTGTAGCAAAGTTAAGATTTGAGTAGGTTCTCTGCTAATAGAATTGTAAAGCTTTCTCTTTTTGGAACTGTTAATGTTGCGATTGACTCACCAACTGTAAATTATATGTAGGTTCTTGACTATATCTATTTTTTAAATTGTCTCTCATAATACTTCTGTATCAAACTCGCGAACTCAACAGTCTTTGGTAAAGAGTTGCAGAATTCTGGGAGTTTTCCAGACCCTCATAATATCCAGAATGTTAGTCTAGCTAAACTTATTAAAAGTGCTATCTGGAGGACGGTAACATTTTCAGGTTGTTCCTTTCCTACAGGGAGAGATAGTCCAGACCTTTAGATCCAATTAAGCGTCTTTAGGATTCGGCTACCTCAAACTTTAGTTGAAAGTGAACGTCTGAGGAATACGCCTGATCCAGGGTAGTCCTAAAGGGGCTAGGACTAGTAATTATACTTTCATTGTGACTTTTCCCCCCTCCTCTGTTTGGATTATAGGACTACAGCGAACTGGTCTGCAGTTCTTGGCCTACATTTCTTAGATCAGTCAACCAACCAAGAAGTCCAGAAACGAGAAATCAAGAAAATAATTATTCATCCTCAGGGAACATCTTCTTCCTTTGATTATGATGTTGCTCTGTTGGAGTTGGCACATCCAGTTCAATATACAGACTTTGTCCAACCGGCTTGTCTACCTCTAGCCACAGCAAAATTCATTTCTGGCAGAAGATGTATAACTATTGGATGGGGAAAAACAAAGGAAAATGGTACATATCTAAAGTCATAAGATGTTTTGTTAGAGTTGAAGTATAAGTTTGAATTGCAGTTCCAACTGTTATACACCTGCTTCTCTTTGGAAGGTCATCAAGATAAATTGCCTCGGAGGATTTCAGTGCTGCCCAAGAACTCCGCATGGATGTTGGAGGAGGACTTGCAATGGGTTTAGGAAAATAGGAAAGCAAGCTAGAAACTTGACTTAGAAGGGTGATTTTTAGAATCTAACTGGAAATATTAACACAAGAATGCAGAAATTTGTTTATGGACAAACTATTGAGACAACTTATTCTGGGGTTTGATAACCATTTACACAATCAACATTTCTAACTGTAAATGTGCATGTGTATACTTGACCATTTAAACTAGCTGGGGTGTTGTGATATGAAGGTAATGGGGTAACTCTGAATATGGTGCAGTCACCAAGGGTACCAATTTCACAAATAAATGGGACAGTTTTGTGCAACACAATCTTCAAAATGCTAGTAAGAATCTTTTTTCTAAAATACAATTTAACTTGGTCACAAATAGTGGCCTTGAATAACACTTTGTAGCTACATTTTATCTTGCATAATTTTGTAAATATTATACACAACAGTGCAAGCCATATCTTCATGCAATCTTGTACTGCTATAACAAAAAACTGGAACTGTTTTTTCTCCATACATGGTGTACTTCATTTCTATAGCTACTGAGCAGTAACCACAATACAGCATGCGATTACACCCTGATTTTTAACTCTGGGTGGATGGTGAGTAAGTTTTGAAACTCTGCCACTGCTACCGAAATTAGCCTCCAGCTATTTTTAATCTTGGGTTAACATGCCACTGGCTACCCAGAGTGGGCAGGAAGCCGCTGCTAGCCAAAGGAAAATCAGGTGGCCCATGGCTAACTGCCAACACTAGTTAGGTGGTGGGAATGGGTTCCAGGGATTTTGTGTTATGGAGGGTGGTGGAGTCTGGTGCAATGGGAGGCCTAAGTTTTCCTTGTGGGGGTCCAGAGTGGTGGAGTCTGGTGCAATGGGAGGCCTAAGCTTTCCTTGTGGGGGTCCAGTGGAGTAGGAGTACTCCTGGCCCCACAAAGGAAAGAAACTCCTACATAGGATACACAGCATAGAAACAGGCCATTCAGCCCAACCAGTCCATGCCGGTGTTTATGCTTGCTTACTTTTTTCAGCTTCTGGGGCTGATCATCTCTCCTGGGTTGGTCTGGCAGGAAAGCCACACAGCTTCCCCACTCAGGCCTGAGTTGAAATTGCAGTTGGGTCCTGATGATGTCATCGGGACCTGACATGCATATGTATCGAAGGGCCTTGCCAGCTTTGGGTGGGTGTCCTTGCTGCCTGCTCGGGACAGCAGGTTAAAATCATGGATGGTAGAATGCTGGTGGATTGGTGCAGTTTAACTGCTTACCTGCATAGTTTTTGCTTGCTGTTAGAGAAATGACCTTTCGTGGGGGAGAGAGGAGAGTCAACCTGTACCATAAATATTGACTTACTCCTAATGGCTGGCTAGACAGTATTGGCATAAGCCCAGGACTAAGTTGCCTTACCTGTTTCCTTTGCCAGCTAATGGCATGTGATGATCAGGGACTTAACGGGGGGGAAAATGACTAGATGTCAATCCTGTTGCATTGAAACAAGGATTCAATGTGAGCATAAGAGTCTGCTCTGTCATTCACTCTTTAAATATTGCTAATGATTTTGGCTTACAAACTTATTTTGTACAACTTTTTCACTGCCAGCAGAATCATCTAGCAATGAGCTTTTGAAGACTGAAGTGAAGGTTTTCAACAACAGCCAATGCCAAATGGTCATGCCAAATATAACTAAACAGATGATTTGTGCAGGCTTCCTGGAAGGTGGCAGAGATGCGTGCCAGGTACAGAATTGTTCTGTGCATGATCATATTAAATGTAGTATATTCCATCAGGCACCCTGTATATAAGCACCTCCAAACCATATGTAACTAGCTGAAGAGTATTACTCTACTTTGCACACAATAACTTGCATTTATATAGCTCCTTTAACATAGGAAAACATCCCGAAGCACCTGAGAAGTGTGATCAAAGGCTAGCCAAAGGGACACAGGAAGGAGTAACCAAAAACTTGATCACAGATGGGTTTTGAGGGGTTTGGGAAGGGAATGCCAAAGCATGGAGCCTAGGTGGCTAAAGGCTTGGCTGCTGATGGTTTTGGTGGGGGGAGAATGCCCAAAGGACCAGAGTTGGTATACTTTAGTTACAACCTCAAGATCAGCTCCTATTGTACTACCCACCCTTGTGGTGGTCTTGGGTGAAATTGCAAACTTGTACACATCTTGTTATAAGATGCTGGGCTGAAGCTGCTCATTTGTCCTCTTCCTTGAAGACTGACATAGCACCTTCATCCCGTCAATCTGACTAGATTCAGACTCCTCCAGGGAATGAAAGGTTAACTTGTCCCACTTT
>NC_140988.1:173357736-173400460 GCF_052327205.1 Somniosus microcephalus
AGAGAGATGAGGGGGAGAGAGAGGGTGAGAGAGAGGGGGGGGAGAGAGGAGGGGAGACAGAGAGAGGAGGGGGGTGAGTGAGAGGAGGAGGGGGACAGAGTGGAGGGGGAGAGAGAGGAGGGAGAGAGAGGAGGTGGAGAGAGAGAGTGAGGAGGAAGAGAGAGAGAGGAGGAGAGAGAGGACGGTGAGAGGAGGGGGAGAGAGAGGAGGGGGAGGGAGAGAGAGAGAGGATGGAGAGAGAGAGAGAGAGAGAGAGAGTGGAGGAGGAAGAGAGAGGAGGGGAGAGGGAATCGGAGAGGGGGAGAGAGAGGATTGACGGGCTAGAGGGGGAGAGAGAGAGGAGGGGAGGGCGAGAGAGGAGGGGAGAGAGAGAGAGAGAGGAGGGAGAGAGAGAGGAGGTGGATGTGAGGGAATTGGAGGGGGAGAGGGGGAGAGAGAGAGAGAGGATCAGAGGGGGAGAGAGGGAAAGGGGAAGAGAGAGAGAGAGGAGGAAGAGAGAGAGAGGAGGAAGAGAGAGGGAATTGGGGGAAGGGGGAGAGGGAGAGAGGATCAGAGGGGGAGAGGCGGAGAAAGAGGAGGGAGAGAGAGGGGGTTTCGGAGGGGGAGAAAGAGGGAATCGAAGGGGGAGAGAGAGAGGGGGTGAGAGAGAGAGAGAGAGAGAGAGAGAGAGAGAGGTAATTGGAGGGGGAGAGGAGGGGAGAGAGAGAGGGGGAGAGAGAGAGAGGGGGAGAGGGAATTGGAGGGGGGAGAGAGAGGAGGGGAGAGAGCGACAGGGGAGAGAGAGTAGGGGAGGGAGAGGGAATTGGAGGGGGAGAGAGGGGCGAGAGAGAGGGGAGAGAGGGAGGAGGGGGAAGTGAAGGAATCAGTGGGGGAGAGAGAGAGAAAGGAGGGGAGAGGGGGGGGTCAGGAACTCGGGTGGAGAGGTGGTCAGAAACTCAAGGGGGTGTAAAGAGCACGGAGAGCACAGTGGGGTGGGGGAAAGAACGTGATCCAGGTCTAAAGGGGGGGGGGGGGGGGGGGGGGGGGGGGTGAGAGCGAGAACGTGATCCAGATGGTTCTTCCAACCCCACCCCCTTTACACCCGCGCCATGTTCCCCTTACCTCCCCCTAGACCTGGTTGATTTTTCAGAAAGCTCGGTGCATGTATGACAATTGATATCATTGAACTGGACGAAATCCGGAAGTCATGACACCGTCACTATTCACTTCATACCCAATAAACCTGTTTAACAATCCGTAACCCACACACAATGCCCCATCTATGGAGTGGGGGAGAGAAGGTCAGGAATATGTTGGGTGCGGGGGAAAGTCATGAACCTGGGGGGTGGGGAAGGAACTTGGGCAGGGGGAGAAGGTCAGGAACTTGGGAGGGGGGGGTAGGTAAGAAACTTGGGTGGGTGGTCAGGAACTTGTTGGGGAGGGAAAAGGTCAGAAACTTGGGGGTGTGAGGAAGGTTAGGAACTTGTTTCATGGGTGGGAGACGGTTGTAACCCGTGAGGGTGTGCCCTGCCTGTTCTTTGTGAGCATTCTGTTCTGTCTGGAGCAAGGCAGTCAGAATGGCTTGAATTACATTTTGCAAAATAATTCATTACTTAGGCAGGCAGGATCTAATTACACATTCCAGAGAAACTGCTGGGTGTGTCTTGTCCTCCAAGGGGACCAATCAGATGTTGCCTTCAAGGTGACCAATCAGAGATCTGGTGTTGGAAATAAATGCAACCCTATATAAATGCAAATCTTTCTTTCACTGCTGTATACTAAGCTTTGTGTAAAGCAAAGTTTACATGTTTATTTAAACTTAGTTTATGGTGTTTTTAATATCAGCAGAGATCTGGTCCTATCGGTTCCAACATTAAATTATTGAGTTAACTCTAAATCTACTACTTGTTAAGCAGTACACCTAGAGAAGTAAATCATCAATTTGAAGTGGCATCTATACAAGAGCCCAGGGATATGTGTATTTCACCTATACAAGTTGCTGAGTAATGCAGTAATAATTTTTAATGAGGCTTAAATACCAGCCAGCACCAAGATCTATAAAGCAGCATTATAGTAATTTTTAATCTGAAACTAAATCTATCCTGTCTTTTCTGTCCACCTTATCCTAAATACTTCAGCTTATTTTTGAGCACTCTCAAAGGTGACTCTTAAATCCCTACGGTCTCAAGAATATCTTCAGGTAAGTTCTGATAGTGAGTCCAGGATAACAAACAGAAAACCTCTCTGTAAATTGCTTTAAGTACTAGAGCTATCTTGTCACATCACAGGAGCTTCCTTCTGTCTTTGAAAAGTAGCAGAGATCACCACCTCATTTTAGACCACCTTTTGCCCTATCTCCAACCTTCCTGCCTCTTTTGGAGTGCCTATTGACACCACTGTTATTGTTTTTCCTCAGCCTCAACTAACTACTTCAGAGAACTCTGCTACATGCATATATTTACTCTGGGGAGGGATTGCAAGTGGCAGAAGGGAGCACTTTGTGAAGTGCAGAGTGTGAGGAGGAGCAATTGCAGGAGATGTAACCAGTTGGTTAGATACAAGTTAGTTCCTCGAGCTGCTAAGCCCAAGGTTTTGTACCTCACAGGATCTCCCAATAAATGCACTTCAGTTGCTCATCAGCAGCATGGAGTCAATTAAGATTTTGCGAAGCCCCCTCTACAATCGGAGGGCATTAATGGAGGATTGCACAACCCATATCTTTGCAGTGCTGCATGACAATCTGACTGAGTTGCAGGCCACCGCTGAAATTATGAGAGATGCAGTCTAAGTGTGGCTGGGGTCTATGGAGGCAACGCTCTGGGTACAAGTTCAAGCCCCATTCCAGAGTGTCTTGAGCACACAACGTAGGCTGGCACTTCAGTGCTGTACGGAGGGAGTGTTGCACTCAGAGGTACCATCTTTTGGATGGCCAAAGTCCAGACTTTCATGCTGTGTTTGATGAATTGGAAGGTTGAGTTTCCTCCCCCCCACCCCCCAAATCAACTTAATGTTTGTGGTTTTACCAGCTTAGTGTATGTTACATTTAGTGCAGTATGTGGATGCACATTTTTTGGAAAGTAAATGATAAAGCTACCTAGAGTTACTGTAGGAATGCATGTAAAGCACTCTACATTGCCCTTTGCAATTGTGAAACAATGTTTTACATTAAAGACAAAAATCTCAACTTGAACAGGGATTTAAAAAAGTTCAAATTTTATTGCAAACTTAGTTTATCACATGATTTCATTACAACAATGAGTACAGTATATACTTTGTCTTTTCATACTGAAATATTCAGTCACATTTGTAACATACAAAATTCCACCATTCCTGATGGGTACTTGGCTCAGATGTGCCATGTTAAAATCAAGAGTGCAAACTATTACAGGCTCAACAGATCCAAGTTAAAAAAAAACCCTACAAGTTAAGAGTTCCAATGGAGCCCAACTTAATAGATTAGACAAATTCTACACAGGCTGGTTTAGTACATAGCCATAATACAGTGGAACATATTGCAAATGTGAGAAAAAAAAAGACATTACCATTTGCATCTCAGGCAAAGCAGAATAGTGGTGTTAAATAATTACATTAACTTAAACCATCAAAGCTAGTGGTGGAATACAATAAAAAGGTGAACTTGTTTTAAGAAACCATCTAGGTCTCATTTAAGGTGAGAAACAGCAATCTGGTCTGAGTGCTGAAAGATTTTTCAAAGCATTCTATGTTCAGTCACACTTCGATATAACATGAAGAAACTATTAAACGGTCAACCAGAAAACCATTTACTGTTATTATTTGTTGTAATAAATTTGTGCATATCACCAGCAACCAGACAAGATCTCTAGCATCACCATAACTAAGACTGGCAGCATCACTTCAGCCATTTATTTTTTCCCCTATCCATTTCTGGAAGGCTGTTGTCCTTGCATATACCCCTAGATGATTAAGTCTTCCACAGCCCACTCCGAAAGAAACAATTCCTGCCACCATCCATGCCTGAGAATTCTCATCTTGGCACAGCAAGGGTCCTCCAGAATCTCCCTAGAACCAAGGCAGAAAACAAGGGTCATGTGATTTGTGGTAGTGTAATGGTTTTAGTACTGGACTAGCAATCCAGAGGTCAGGTTGTCAAATCCACTCATGGCAAGTTGTGAAATTGACTTACATATCTGCTAATTTGTAGTGTAGGCTGGCAGAAAAAAAAAGTAACTATGAAAGCTGCTGTATTGTTGCACAAAAAAACATGACTGGTTTACTAATATTGTCCAAGGAAGGAAACCGGCCACCCCCACCTAGCCTAGATACGATTCCAGTCCCACATTATATAGTTGAATCAATGCCCTCAAGGTAACAAATTCTTTGCACCTATCCTGGGAAGAAAAAATT
Source organism: Somniosus microcephalus (assembly GCF_052327205.1). Lineage (NCBI taxonomy): Eukaryota > Metazoa > Chordata > Chondrichthyes > Squaliformes > Somniosidae > Somniosus > Somniosus microcephalus. The sequence goes on from NC_140988.1 coordinate 173,362,102, forward strand.
GATCTGCATTAGTTTCTACAAAATCTCATTCTGGAAGTTTGGTGCAACAATCCAGTTAGTTAGTTGTGTGTAAAATATCATGCATTTGGGGTTAAACTTTGTTTGACAATTTCTTCTGCCCACTTCCATCAAATTTGATCTAAGAAATTGATTGAGTCAATCTTGGGAAAATTCCATAAAATGCTACTTTGCAGCATCCCATTTTCTTCTCATTTAGATGAGCATAAACCAAATATTAAAAAGAACTAGCAGCCATGCTGAGAAGGAAAAAAAATCCTATGTTTTATATGCACTTAATCTGAAGTTCTTGTTTAATTGCTTGCAGGAGTTCCTAAATAGAGCACATCATATTGCCCGGGATCCAATTCTCAGCTGTACCTAGTGACCACCAGCTTCCATTCATACAAAAGGCAATCTCGGGGAAAGCTGGTAAAGTGGGACAAGTTAACCTTTCATTCCCTGGAGGAGTCTGAATCTAGTCAGATTGACGGGATGAAGGTGCTATGTCAGTCTTCAAGGAAAAGGACAAATGAGCAGCTTCAGCCCAGCATCTTATAACAAGATGTGTACAAGTTTGCAATTTCACCCAAGACCACCACAAGGGTGGGTAGTACAATAGGAGCTGATCTTGAGGTTGTAGCTAAAGTATACCAACTCTGGTCCTTTGGGCATTCTCCCCCCACCAAAACCATCAGCAGCCAAGCCTTTAGCCACCTAGGCTCCATGCTTTGGCATTCCCTTCCCAAACCCCTCAAAACCCATCTGTGATCAAGTTTTTGGTTACTCCTTCCTGTGTCCCTTTGGCTAGCCTTTGAGCACACTTCTCAGGTGCTTCGGGATGTTTTCCTATGTTAAAGGAGCTATATAAATGCAAGTTACTGTGTGCAAAGTAGAGTAATACTCTTCAGCTAGTTACATATGGTTTGGAGGTGCTTATATACAGGGTGCCTGATGGAATATACTACATTTAATATGATCATGCACAGAACAATTCTGTACCTGGCACGCATCTCTGCCACCTTCCAGGAAGCCTGCACAAATCATCTGTTTAGTTATATTTGGCATGACCATTTGGCATTGGCTGTTGTTGAAAACCTTCACTTCAGTCTTCAAAAGCTCATTGCTAGATGATTCTGCTGGCAGTGAAAAAGTTGTACAAAATAAGTTTGTAAGCCAAAATCATTAGCAATATTTAAAAAGTGAATGACAGAGCAGACTCTTATGCTCACATTGAATCCTTGTTTCAATGCAACAGGATTGACATCTAGTCATTTTTCCCCCTGTTAAGTCCCTGATCATCACATGCCATTAGCTGGCAAAGGAAACAGGTAAGGCAACTTAGTCCTGGGCTTATGCCAATACTGTCTAGCCAGCCATTAGGAGTAAGTCAATATTTATGGTACAGGTTGACTCTCCTCTCTTCCCCCCCCACACCCTTAGAGAAAGGTCATTTCTCTAACAGCAAGCAAAAACTATGCAGGTAAGCAGTTAAACTGCACCAATCCACCAGCATTCTACCATCCATGATTTTAACCTGCTGTCCCGAGCAGGCAGCAAGGACACCCACCCAAAGCTGGCAAGGCCCTTCGATACATATGCATGTCAGGTCCCGATGGCATCATCAGGACCCAACTGCAATTTCAACTCAGGCCTGAGTGGGGAAGCTGTGTGGTTTTCCTGCCAGACCAACCCAGGAGAGATGATCAGCCCCAGAAGCTGAAAAAAGTAAGCAAGCATAAACACCGGCATGGACTGGTTGGGCTGAATGGCCTGTTTCTATGCTGTGTATCCTATGTAGGAGTTTCTTTCCTTTGTGGGGCCAGGAGTACTCCTACTCCGCTGGACCCCCACAAGGAAAGCTTCGGCCTCCCACTGCACCAGACTCCACCACCCTCCATAACACAAAATCCCTGGAACCCATTCCCACCACCTAACTAGTGTTGGCAGTTAGCCATGGGCCACCTGATTTTCCTTTGGCTAGCAGCGGCTTCCTGCCCACTCTGGGTAGCCAGTGGCATGTTAACCCAAGATTAAAAATAGCTGGAGGTTAATTTCGGTAGCAGTGGCAGAGTTTCAAAACTTACTCACCATCCACCCAGAGTTAAAAATCAGGGTGTAATCGCATGCTGTATTGTGGTTACTGCTCAGTAGCTATAGAAATGAAGTACACCATGTATGGAGAAAAAACAGTTCCAGTTTTTTGTTATAGCAGTACAAGATTGCATGAAGATATGGCTTGCACTGTTGTGTATAATATTTACAAAATTATGCAAGATAAAATGTAGCTACAAAGTGTTATTCAAGGCCACTATTTGTGACCAAGTTAAATTGTATTTTAGAAAAAAGATTCTTACTAGCATTTTGAAGATTGTGTTGCACAAAACTGTCCCATTTATTTGTGAAATTGGTACCCTTGGTGACTGCACCATATTCAGAGTTACCCCATTACCTTCATATCACAACACCCCAGCTAGTTTAAATGGTCAAGTATACACATGCACATTTACAGTTAGAAATGTTGATTGTGTAAATGGTTATCAAACCCCAGAATAAGTTGTCTCAATAGTTTGTCCATAAACAAATTTCTGCATTCTTGTGTTAATATTTCCAGTTAGATTCTAAAAATCACCCTTCTAAGTCAAGTTTCTAGCTTGCTTTCCTATTTTCCTAAACCCATTGCAAGTCCTCCTCCAACATCCATGCGGAGTTCTTGGGCAGCACTGAAATCCTCCGAGGCAATTTATCTTGATGACCTTCCAAAGAGAAGCAGGTGTATAACAGTTGGAACTGCAATTCAAACTTATACTTCAACTCTTAACAAAACATCTTATGACTTTAGATATGTACCATTTTCCTTTGTTTTTCCCCATCCAATAGTTATACATCTTCTGCCAGAAATGAATTTTGCTGTGGCTAGAGGTAGACAAGCCGGTTGGACAAAGTCTGTATATTGAACTGGATGTGCCAACTCCAACAGAGCAGCATCATAATCAAAGGAAGATGTTCCCTGAGGATGAATAATTATTTTCTTGATTTCTCGTTTCTGGACTTCTTGGTTGGTTGACTGATCTAAGAAATGTAGGCCAAGAACTGCAGACCAGTTCGCTGTAGTCCTATAATCCAAACAGAGGAGGGGGGAAAAGTCACAATGAAAGTATAATTACTAGTCCTAGCCCCTTTAGGACTACCCTGGATCAGGCATATTCCTCAGACGTTCACTTTCAACTAAAGTTTGAGGTAGCCGAATCCTAAAGACGCTTAATTGGGTCTAAAGGTCTGGACTATCTCTCCCTGTAGGAAAGGAACAACCTGAAAATGTTACCGTCCTCCAGATAGCACTTTTAATAAGTTTAGCTAGACTAACATTCCGGATATTATGAGGGTCTGGAAAACTCCCAGAATTCTGCAACTCTTTACCAAAGACTGTTGAGTTCGCGAGTTTGATACAGAAGTATTATGAGAGACAATTTAAAAAATATAGATATAGTCAAGAACCTACATATAATTTACAGTTGGTGAGTCAATCGCAACATTAACAGTTCCAAAAAGAGAAAGCTTTACAATTCTATTAGCAGAGAACCTACTCAAATCTTAACTTTGCTACAGTTTCAGTTCTTAAAGTTTATTCAGGATAGCCACCAAAATCAAATACCGTACCTTGATCCCCGAGGTACAAAGAGTTGTAGACTTAGAGCTAGCTCTGAAGCAGAGAATCACTTTGCCCCTTTAAAGCAAATCTATTATCCCATTTGAGAGTTCAATATTTATACCCTTTCCCAGTGGTATTGCCTTTAAGGTTTTCTGCTGATGTAAGCTAATTATCTCTAGTCATTTTTCTGTTGATCCCTGCAGTTCTTAGTCACCTCAGCTGGTAGCACTACAGAACCATGTCTCCTCTCTAGGTGTGCTAAGCTTATCATAAAAAACGGTGTAATCAGCAGGTGCACTTTACTTGGTATCATTTTTATGAAGGCAGAGGTTTGTTGCTTTTATGTGCTCCTTTACGAGGTGTAAATTAGAACACCTTGTACCGGGTAACTATTGTCTTGTTCCCAAAGATTCAGACTTCAGGAGCCTTTAACCTTCTGTTTCAATAAGGTTATTGATTCAGTGTCAACAACTTATCTTATCTCAATAGCCCGAATACTTTCACAGCTTTTACATCGTTCGGTTTCTAGATTTCCAGACCCAGTTTGTCATGTTTTAATAAGGCCAGAGTTCTTTCATAGAATGGTGTCTTTTTCTGAATAGGTTATTTGGCTCATTCTTTCACAAGACTTCTTTTGGAGAAATTGACCAATAAACTAGCTCATTTCCCCAAGTCAAGAACATAGAATGGGACTGATCAATTAGAAGGGGGGGGGGGGATGATTCATATTTTTAAAAGGATCAATAAAACTGGTAGAAATAGATCAGTCTCATTTAAAGGTTTGCCAGTTTTGTACTTGTCCAAACAAAACCGAATTGTGTCCAGATTCCTCTCCCCACGTCTCAGTGGTATACATACACAATAAGCTCCTAACAGAAAGGTCATTAACTGTGGGCCATCAATCCATTTAATAAAGGGCTGGACAAATATTTTTCTATTAATGCATCTGAAGACAAAGTTAAGGGTAACAAAGAACAGCTCAGTCACATGATCAAAATGGAAACAGATGGTTCACGTACACACAGTGACCATGGACAAGGATGATGAAAATTCTGTAGCTTTGCCCAATTGTGGCAGTGAGGGCACGAAGATGTCAAGGATTTAATATGCTGAATGTCTACTTCAATTCCTTCAGCAACTGAAGGAGTTAGCCAGAGCCCAGTGGCTCATGGTCTGGAAGAACAGGCCTGATGGACTAAATGACCTTCTCTTCCTTTCCCTATGCTTTGTTAGTTTTTAAAGTCACCAGCAGGGTTCCAACAAACAATCTGGACTGTTCCTAGGAAGGCAGATAGAGCAATTCAACCCACCATTAACTGGCCTGATCAGCAAGGCACAAACAAGATCAATGGCACGCAGTTTCATTTTAATTTTAGTGTAGAATTTTACTTAACTCCCTACCAAAATACTGTACAGTGGAAAAAGTATGGGAGTCAATCACCATATTACGTACTTTTAACAATTATAATCAGGAAGTTCTTCAGTGGTCATCCCAGATACAGTAGTGGATGTGGAAACCCCAGAATCATTTAAGGAACAATTGGATCATGCAGTGGGGGAGACTGTAGGGTCTTTCTGGATGAATGAAAGAAGATGGGCCAAATAGCCGCCTTCATCTTGTGATCTAGTGAAATAAAATCAGCAAGAGCCAAGCACTTATGGTGACAGGCAAAACTCCTTCAGGGAAAAAAGGTCACAAGCTTTCAATATTAAAATTGAATAATTTCTCAATTAGTCAGATAAAGTACAAATTGGAGTTATATCAAATCATCTCAATATTGTAGTTTGCTTCTTTAAAAAAAAATTCCAAGACAAATTAGGCTGACAGATGTCACATTTTAGGATCTTTTGATCATTTCTTCCTTTTAATAAAAAAAGGACTTTTAATATTACGATTTTAAAAGTAGTGTATTCACACAAGTTTAAAATAAAGGTTGTGATGATAGGTAGTTAAAATGCTAATGAGCAAATGTTCATGGTACCTCATAGGCTAAATAATAAGCAATCTATTATTCTGTCTCAGCAACCAAAAAACAACTCCTCATACCCATTGTGTTCAAAGAATCATACAACACAGAAAGAGGCCATTCGTGTCTGTGACAGCTATTTGAAAGAGCTATCCAAATTAGTCCCACTACCCTGTTCTTTCCCCACAACCCTAAAAAAAAATCCATTTCAAGTATATATCTAATTCCCCATTGAAAGTTACTAATGAATCTGTTTTCACCACCCTTTCAGGCAGTACATTCCAGATCATAACAACTTGCAGTGTAAAACAAATTTTCCTCATGGAAAGTATTTGATCCCCATGCAGGCTGTAAACAGAGCTATAATAGGAGATTTAAAAATAAATAGAATGCTCTAAGGCAGTCAGGCAAGAAATGCCATGAGAAGGTTGGAATACAGGAGAAGACGACAACCCGCTGACATGGGGGATGCATGGCATCAACGTTCCAGACAAGTCTGGCGGTCCCACACAGGCCATTCACCAGCTTTTACATGGAAGATACTGTGCAGGCACAAAAATTTGAATGGACTGCACAGCCAGTTAAAGGGACTGCACACAAAAAAAAGGGAACATTGCATGGCATTTGCTTTTAAAAAAAAAAAATAGTACTGCTTGAATTAAAGTCCAATCAAAACTACTGTTCTGTATGTTTACCTTATTGTAAACTAAAGCAGCTTATGATTTGCATCAAGCCTCTGCTCACCAAGTGTTTATTTGGTTTGCCTTTGAAGAGATTGAAGCACCCCTCCAAGAGACAAATATCCAATCCAGAGCACCAGGGAATACTATTGTAACACATCCGAGTTATGCTATTCTTCAAAGCAAGATCCTCAGACCAGTTATGGGAGTGACAAGGTATCTACGGCATACCTGAATTTTTAACAGCGGGATATTTACCTCTTCCTGAAGCAATGTGCAGCAGACATAATCCATCTACAGGACACAAGGGTTGCTCCACAAATGTGATGGCCATTAAGCTGCAAACTCACTTGAAAAGGCCACTCGCCATCACTTGTACTTGATCCACTGACAATCCTGCCAGTTACAGTTTTTTGTCGTCCACAACCTTTCACAAAAGAATCAATTTTATTAGCATCTGTTAATGTACTACACAATCAAAGAATTTGCTTCTTGTAATTTTAGTAGGTCAACAAGAATGGGAGAATATAAAATATAGATTATCTATCTATAGAATGAGAAAATACAGCTTGGGGCAGTCTATTCAGCCCATCATACTTGTGTGAACTCTTCAACTGAAGTCATCTAATCCAATGCTACAGGTGCTGATTCAAAGCCCATGATAAAGTACAAACTCTAGGAAAAAACATTCCAACTGCTCCTCTAATTACTTCCCTGGGAATCTGGAGTTTGCACTACCTGATTACCAATTAATCAACTAGTGGAAATGGTCCCTCTGTACCCTCTCACTGTCATAGTTTAGAAAACTTACATTTAATCCCCACGTTTTGAGCCTATCTTAACTATAGCCTCCCATTTCAGGTTTCATTTTGGTAAATCTTCACTGTGTGGCGACACGCCACCATTGGACATAATCCACTCAGTGGCACGGACAGTTTACACAGGCGCACTGCCGGCAGCAGCCGCCCCCAGCCAGGGGCCCTTTCCTCCAGCAACTTGTTTCCCCACAGGGACAGGCTGCCGGGAGCACTTCCTGTCTGGGGAGTATTTAAGTGGTTGCGCAGGCTTTTCCAGTTTCTCTTTGCCATGATGTAGATTAAAGCAGTTGTGTTTCACCAACTCTGGTCTCGACTCCCACGTTTGCCGCGGTATCTCAACAATGGTGACCCCGACGCTCAGGACGAATCTTAAGCTAGCATGGCGGATACAAACGCAGTCACGGTTAAACTACCGGACTTTTGGGAGAACCTGGCCGAGGCCTGGTTCGTTCAAGCAGAGTCCAGATTCCAGCTGAGAAGCATTACAGTCGACGCCATGAAGTACGACTACCTCGTTGCCTCTCTCACCTACGCCACAGTTCCCAAGGTTTGGGCAGCGCTGCAGGATCCACCAGTGGAAGGCAAGTACGAACATCTGAAGGCCGCGCTTCTTAAAAAATTTCAGGCGCCCTCTTACCAGCGCAACTGCCAACTCCTCGACCTCCCAGGCCTTGGTGACGCTTCACCGTCGGACCTGCTTTCCCACATGCTGTCCCTCTCTGATGACAAAAACCCCGGCGCCCTCTTTCGCACGCTTTTCATTCGGCAGCTCCCCGCCAGCATCCGCCCGCTCATCGTGGAGTCTGGCCCCACGGACCTGAATAAGATAGCCGAAAAGGCCGACCGGCTGCTCTCCGCGCAGACCGCCCGCGACGTCGCGCCCGACCTCACGGCAACAACCACGCGGTCTCCCCGGCCCACTAGGCCCAACCGCCCTGCCACTCCGGGTCACTGCTACTACCACACCCGTTTTGGCACTAGGGCCCAACGCTGCACGCCACCGTGCACTTTCAAACCCCCCCCCCGATGGCCGTGGGGCAAAAGGGGCCCCTACTGTACGTCACCGACGACAGCACCAACCGCCGATTTCTGTGCGACACAGGAGCCCAGCACAGCATCACCCCCGCCTCCGCCCTCGAAATCCAACGCGGCGCACGGGGTATCACGCTGGCCGCAGCCAATGGCTCTGACATCCGCACATACGGCACCCACATGGTCACGCTTGACCTCGCAGGCCGCCGCTACGGCTGGGAGTTCCTCACAGCCAAGATCCTCTGCCCACTCCTCGGCGCCGACTTCCTACGCGCCCACGGCCTCCTCGTCGACATCAACACTATGGCCCCCATCCCTAGTGCATTCACCCCGGCCTGTTCGGCCGGCCTGACAACCTACTGCCTCGCCAGAGCCACGGACGACTACTCGGCCCTTCTAGCTGAGTTTCCCGCCCTCACCAACTCGACCTTTTCGGCCAAAGCCGCCAAACACGGTGTGGAGCACTGTATCCCCACCACCGGCCCCCCGGTCTCTGCCCACGCCCGCAGACTCAACCCGGCCAAGCTGGAAATCGCGCGGGCTGAGTTCACCACCATGGAACAACTCGGCATCATCCGCCGCTCCAGCAGCCCTTGGGCTTCGCCCCCCTACATCGCCCCCAAGCCCAGCGGAGGCTGGTGCCCCTGCGGGGACTACCGCCGCCTCAACGACGCCACCACCCACGACCGATACCCGGTGCCGCACATCCAGGACTTCTCGGCCCAACTGGCCGGACGAACCGTCTTTTCCAAGGTCGACCTGGTGCGCGGTTACCACCAAGTCCCCGTACACCCCGCGGACATCCCCAAAACGGCCGTCATCACCCCATTCGGCCTGTTCGAGTTCCTGAGAATGCCCTTCGGCCTCAAGAATGCAGCCCAGGCTTTCCAGCGCCGTATGGACTCAGTCCTCTGGGACCTGAACTTCCTATTCGTCTATCTAGACGACATTCTCGTGGCCAGCTCCTCCCAACAGGAACACCTTCGCATCCTGTTCGGGTGCCTAGCCCAACACGGGCTCATCTTCAGCCCGGCGAAGTGCCAATTCGGCCTAGCCGAGATCGATTTTCTCGGCCACCACATCACCCCTGCTGGGGCCGTCCCCATGCCCAACAAGGTGCAGGCCGTCCAGCAATTCCCCCGCCCCACAACCATCAAGGGCCTCCAGGAGTTCCTCGGGATGGTGAACTTCTACAACAGGTTCATCCCCAGAGCAGCAGCCCTCATGAAGCCCCTATACGACTCCCTCCAAGGTAAATCCGGCAAGATGGCCGTAGCCTGGACCACTGACAAGTCAGCCGCCTTCGACGCCACCAAAAACACGCTCGCCGACACCACCCTGCTCGCGCACCCGAGGGCCGATGCCCGGGTCGCGCTCACCACCGACTCCTCCGACCACGCGGTCGGAGCCGTGTTCGAGCAGTGGGTCAATGGCGCGTGGCAGCCACTGGCCTTCTACAGCCGCCAACTGCGCCCCCCGCAGGTCAAATACTCTACTTTCGACCGCGAGCTCCTCACGCTGCACCGGTCAGTCCGCCATTTCAGGTTCCTCCTGGAGGGCCGTCCCTTTACCGCGTACGTGGACCACAAGCCGCTCACATACGCGATGGCCAAGCACACCGAACCCTGGTCCGCTAGGCAGCAACGCCAGCTCGCGGCCGTGTCCGAGTTTACCACGGACATCCAGCACGTCTCCGGTAGAGACAACGTTGTCGCCGACGGCCTTTCCCGTCCCACCATCTGCGCGAATCACCTCGCGGTCGACTACGCGCAACTAGCAGCGGCCCAGCTCACGGACCCAGACCTCCTCTCGGCGGCTACCAGCCTGCCAGGGCTACGCCTAGCCAAGGTCGCGCACGGGCCCGAAGCCACGGCAGTCACTTGCGACGTCTCACTCGGCCAACCCAGGCCGTTCGTCCCTGCAACCTGGCGCCGCCGCATCTTCGACGCGCTCCACGGGCTCTCCCATCCGGGTTCCTGCACATCCGTCAAACCCCTCTCCCAGCGCTTCATCTGGCGCGGCCTCAGCAAAGATGTTCGGACTTGGGCCACCTCCTGCCTCGCCTGCCAATGGGCTAAGGTACAGCTGCACACAAAAGCACCCCTGGGAGACTTCGAGGTACCCAGCCGCCGCTTCGACCACGTACACGTCGACATCGTCGGTCCTCTGCCGCCATCGCAAGGCCAAACTTATCTCCTCACGATGGTCGACCGCTACACACGCTGGCCTGAGGCAGTGCCGCTGACCTCCACCACCACAGCCGACATCGCCAGGGCATTCGTTAACACCTGGGTCGCGAGGTTCGGCGTACCGGCCGACATAACCTCCAACTGAGGTGCCCAGTTCACCTCCGAACTCTGGACGGCCACAGCACGCAACCTCGGGGTGATGCTCCACCGAACCACGGCGTACCACCCGCAGGCCAACGGGCCTTGTGAACGCTTCCACAGGTCACTCAAGGCCTCACTCCGCGCCGGCCTGCAGGACAGTACCTGGACTGACCGCCTACCGTGGGTGCTACTAGGCCTACGCACCGCGGTCAAAGAAGACCTCCAGTCCTCAGCAGCGGAGTTAGTCTACAGACAACCGCTGCGCGTACCAGGCGAATTCCTCCCGGAGGCTACCACGCCTTGGTCGGCCGAACAGCAGCGGCTCAACAGTTCGCCCCACTTCTGGTCAACCGACACTGCGAACTCGCACCTCCCGCCAAACTTACAGCAGGCACGCTTAGACTTCGTGCGACACGACGCGCACCCCTGCGACCCCCGTACGAGGTACTACAAACCGGGGACAAGGTCTTCAAGCTGCGACTCGGCGACAGGGTCGAAACAGTCTCCATCAACCGGCTCAAACCAGCACACACAGAACCAGGGGAACAGGTCCCCATGGCCCGACCTCCAACTAGAGGCCGTCCCGCCAGCGGCGAACCGCCCGGCCCCACCAACTAGACCGGCGACCACTCAGAGCTGCTCCGGCAGAGCCATTAGACCACCGTCACGACTCGTCCACTCCTCCTAAGCGGATTCTGGGGGGGGGGGGGGGGGGGAGGAGCTCTGTGGCGACACGCCACCATTGGACATAATCCGCTCACGGCAGCACGGACAGTTTACGCAGGCGCACTGCCGGCAGCAGCCGCCCCCAGCCGGGGGCCCTTTCCTCCAGCAACTTGTTTCCCCACAGGGACAGGCTGCCGGGAGCACTTCCTGTCTGGGGAGTATTTAAGTGGTTGCACGGGCTTTTCCAGTTTCTCTTTGCCATGATGTAGATTAAAGCAGTTGTGTTTCACCAACTCTGGTCTCGACTCCCACGTTTGCCGCGGTATCTCAACAATGGTACCCTTTCCACAACTCGAATATCCTCCCTTGAACGGAGGTGTCCAGAGTGGCAACCCAACTAACAGCTTGTATAAGCTCAAATTCACTGCCTTGCTTTTGTATTCAGCATCCTTGTATATAAAACCCAGAATTAAATTTTCCTTTTAATATTTTAACAAATAGAAATGCAGTTGTCACTTACCACAGGCTATATGATCAGATCTTTTGCAAGCATCGTTATCAATACACTGGAGTGGGAAGTAAAGGCCTGCAAAGCAAAATAAAACATTTATTATTTTAGAAGGCAAGCTATAGGTACGTCCACCAATTAGTTTTAAACACACTCCTTCATGCAAATCCTTTAGTAAACCATGTTGATGTATTGGGAGAACCAGTTTAGATCAGGACACAACTGGACCTACTTCTTTATAGGATTTTGGATTTCAGGGGATAGAGCAAAAAATGAGAGTCAAGAATTAGACATTCACACTTTAATTGTTCTAACCCAATCAGCAACATATATTATCCCAGTTGAATGGTAAACTTGTGTTTTGTTTTCACCTCCCCCTGCAATCCAAATTATTGCAGCAAGAATGTTATTGACACATTGATCCATTTATAAAATCCCTTCAAAAACACAGGTTAGAAGATTAGTGGATGAACTTATCCAAGAGCTGTTAAATATGCCAACACCTCTGAAAATAGCCAAAGAATTGAATACAAAAACAAGTTTTGACAGAGGTGAACACATTTGAAACAGCAACTTGTCAGTTTTCTCCACAGATACTGCTCGACTGCTGAGCGTTCCCAGCATCTGCAGGGTTTTGCAGTTATACAAACACATCTGGTGTTCATCCACTAATGTCAAAAATAATCTCTCACTTTAACTAGTAACTTTAGTCTAATCAGTCATAACAGGAAAACAGAATGCAGATCCCACTATTGAAAACTAGCTGGGGGAAGCCCGGCTTTGCCAGGGCTGTTTTGGGCCAGGCGGTTTAAATCGAGTGCCAGGCTTTGGGGCCTCTCTGTGAATCTGCTGCCGGGCAACATTTTAAATCGAGTCCCAGGCTTTCGGGCCCTGTCTGTGTCCCTTTGTGAATCTGCTGCCGGGCACATTACTACCTTTTAATACCTTGAAAGATGAAAGTGAAAGTACTTATAAAAGGTTTTTGGTAAATCTTATGTTATTTTTTAAAAGAGATACTAACTTTCAAAGTAGTTTGAGCTGGAAGCTGAAGTCATGGCAGTGAAACAATGGCTGCCACATCCCCGAGATGAAAACAATTAGTCCCGCCCACACCGATCGGTCCCCTGATGGTTGGCCATACTGTAGGATTGGTCAATCGTGACGGCACAGGATTGGTCAAACCTTGACGTCAGTCAATCAATGCTAGCAGATAATGAGTTTAATTTTGAAGGTTTTTTGCATAAGGCGCGAACAATTTTCATCCGACCGAAAAGTAAATACGCTTACGAGCATCCCGGAAGCGTAAGCTTTCTTCGGCGGCAACGCGCGCGTAGGTACGCCATATAACTTTCGAGCGCATAGCCGGACAGACAGAAGGACAGCATATATATTAGCCAGAAACAGACTTCTCCAGTTAATCTTGGTTTACATTAAAGTTAACCAGTACATCACCCATGCTTAGTTATACAACTTTGTCACTGACGCACTCAACATGTAAGAAGCTTGACACCATTCAAGACCGAGCAGTTTGCTTGATTAGCGCCCCTGCCACTGGACTCAATATCCATCCCCTCCCAACACTAGTACACTATGGCTGCAATGTAGATCTACAGGATACTCTGTAGAAACTCATTAGTGACTTAGACCTATACCATCAAGAAGAACAAGAGCAAGAATGTTAAGGAACACCATAACCTCCAAGTCACACACCATCCTGACTGGGACATACACTGCCATTCCTTCATCAGTGTGTGAGAATCCTAGGATCCCTAACATCACACCATTGTGGGAGCACCACAATGGTTGATCAGAAGGCCCACCACCACCTTCTCAGGGCAACTAGGGATAGGCAGTAAATGCAGTCTTACAGCCCAAGAACAAAAAAAACTTAACGCATGCGGTCAGTTCATAGAATGGTTACAGCACAGAAGGAGGCCATTTGAGCCCGTGCCGGCTCTCTGCAAGTGAGTTCAACTGCAGTCAAAAGTTAGAGCACTATTGTCATGAATCTTATCATGACTCATGAAGTAACACTGGGCGGCCAGCTGGTGGCACCGTCCAAGGAGTATAAATACTCAGGCGTGGGCCCAGCTTGCTCAGGATGTTTCTGTAACCAGGAACTAGTGATGTAACTAGAAATCTCATGGTTTTGAATCAGTTGATTAAAGCCGTGTTTTATACTCAAACCAAGCACTCAGTAGTCTTTTTACATCAACTATCTTCATAAAGTGGTATTTAGCAAAACTGGTTTGGGAATAGAGAATAAACAATTTTCACTAATTTAAAATTATCACGGGTAAAGCAATAAAAAAAAACTTTCAACAGAATTAAACAGTTTGCAAATACTTGAATAGCAATGGCCTCTAGGAAATGTTAGAAATACAAAAGATCAGCATCTGTAGTGAGACAAACTAAGTAAAGTTTCAAATAACAGAGTGCTGGAACCACTCAGCAGGTCAGACAGCATCGAAGAGAGGAGAAACAGTCAACGTTTTTCAACCCGAAACATTGACTCTTTCTCTCTCCACAGATGCTGCCTGACCTGCTGAGTGTTTCCAGCACTTTGTTGTTATTTCAGATTTCCAGCATCCGCAGTACTGTATTTTGCTATTGAAGTAAAGTTTCATGTGTAAACCCATCCTCAGAACTGTCCTGATGAAGAGCACACACCCAAAACAGTCTTCACTTCACTGGTACTGACTGAGCTACTGTGTATTTGCAGCATTTGTAGTTCCCATTTTTTAAACCAGCTCTCCAGTCGCACAGGGCTAACTAATTCGGTACGTTCTCAATTTACTATTCCAGAATAGACCAAGTAGATAGTTATGAAAACTACAGCATTTATCTATAAATTTGAATTAAAACAATTGTAATAGACTAAAGCTTCATGAGACATCACTAAATATAATCCCCCATCCATATAAAAATCATACTCACTCAATACAACAACGATCAGCACCAGCACTATGACAACAAACACCAAGACTGAAGTTATTGCAAGCATCTTTAAAGTTCTAGTAGTTGGTATCAGTGTCTTGACTCCCTCTGTCCGCGGCGCTTCTATATTCGTATTACTCATTTTAACTGCTGGGACGAACTCTGACCGAAAACAAAATAAGTACGCTGCCCTGCATCTGCCAGAGTAACCACTGCTCTCAACCCAAAACAGCACATGTAGAGATTGCGTGCACCTTTTTATTTATAAAGGCGTGTGCATGACACGTTCGCCTCCAGTTGTGCGCTCACGTTGTAGATTTTCACGTGCTGAATCTGGTTTCCGGTGCAGACTTATTATCCATGCGAACATTGTGGTATCAGCAGGTTTTATATGCACTAAAAGCAGGTAGAACAAGTTGGAGGAATTTTTTTAAAGGAGGTAGAGCCAGCAGTTTGTAAGTAAATAATATCTTAAAACATTATAAAAGTGCATAATATGAGAATGAAAACTTACACTGGGTTTGTCCTGCCTCTCTTCCGCGGCCATGTTCGCGCCCGGGTGGCCCTGGAGATGGAGCACGCGGTGTCCGCCGGCACGCTTGAGTATTTCCGCGACCGGTGGGCGCCGCGGGGACTGCAGTGCATCGCCAACCCCGGACAATCAAATTCTAATTTAATTTGTTAAGTTTTATTTAAAGTTTTATTAATTTACAGACCAATTGTTTAACCACCCAATCCAAAAGAATACACTGGGTTTGTCCTGCCTCTCTTCCGCGGCCATGTTCGTGCCCGGGTGGTCCTGGAGATGGAGCACGTGGTGTCCGCCGGCACGCTTGAGGCCTTCCGTGACCGGTGGATGCCGCGGGGACTGGAGTGCATTATCACCACCGGGAACCAAATTTTAATTTAATTTGTTAAGTTTTATTTAAAGTTTTATTAAGTTACAGTTGATTTGTTTATCCACCCCCATCAAAAGAGTACACCGGGTTTGTTATTCGACATTAATGAGCTGGATATGGAAACCAAATCAATTTTTGTTTTCAAATTTGCTCAGGACATTAAAATAGGGAGATCAGTGGAGACAGGATTTTAGCAAAAGATTTGCAGAATTTGGATTAGCTATGGAATTGGGCAGGCAAATTAAATTTAATACTGATTAATTTAACGTTTTTCACATTGGTTGGAAATGCATCACCTGGAATTGAATTGGTGAGGGAGAGTGTGAATAGTGATGCAATTAAGGGGAAGCTAGATAAGCATATGAGGGAGAAGGGAATAGAGGATTATGTTGATAGAGTTAGATGAGGAAAGACGGGGAGAGGCTCCACTGGAGCATCAATGCTGGCATGGACTGGTTGGGCCGAATGGTTTGTTTCTGTGCTGTATATCCTATGTAATCCTATTGTGGTAGATTCATCACTTTGAATATTTTGGCATTGTGGCTATGCAATTAAAAAAGGTCATAGATTGTTGGGATATATAACCTACACTGAAGAGCACAAGTCTGCAGAGGTTACGTGAAGGCATTAGGGTGCACTGACAGACCATCCTTGGAGTACTGTGTTCAATTCTAGTCAATATGCCAAAAAATACATTTACATATGTTAAAGAGACTGCAGACAAGATTGATCCCAAGCATCCTGGGGATAAGCTATAAGGAAATATTAGAGAAGATGAAGTTCTACAATCTAAAAAGAAGGCAGTTATGAGGCCCTCATTTGAGATACATTATCTAATATATATATGGTGTCTTGTACTTCTCCCAGTGGTCATGCTTTGTGTGTGTGTGGAACTGGTTTCTGAATAAAACTGAAAAGAAACTACCCCTTTCATAAGAGTACTGTATCCATTCTAACATGCTGATCACCTATATCCCAACCAGGGGATTATCCATGACTGGATCCCTCTGATGAATATATGAACTGTAGGATTTCCTGTGTCATTGCATGTGGGAAGTCAAAGTTTCTTTCTTGTCTGTCTTCATATTGTTGTTTCTCTCTGTTTTGCTTCTCTCTCATTCACTTTTCTGGTTCTCTCTAATCTTTTTCTGTCTCCTTTCCTTTTGGGTGGCTGGGCTGATTTTGCTGTCTTCTCACCGTTCTTCCTTCCCATCCTCTCTACTTTGCTGGTTCTCAGGATGTGGGTACACTGGCAAGGCCGCTTTTATTTCCAAATCCTAGTTGCCCTAAACAACTGAGTGGCTTGCTTCCCTGGACATTCGTGAACTACTGGGTTTTTACAAAAATCCAGCAGCTATAATTTTTCTGGTGTCAGGCCACAAATGACCAGACTTAGTAAATTCAACTTCATAAATGGCCATAGTGGGTTTTGAACTCATGGTTGCCAGTCCAGTATCATAGCCATTACATTACCGTATCCACTCCCCCTAACTTTCTGTGTCTCCCCACAACCTTCCCATTCCTCCTCTTCTCATATGCTTTGCTATCTCCCCCTTCCCCTCTCCTTGCTTGCTCCTCTTCCCTACTGCTGTTCTTCATCCGTCCCAATTTGCCTCTTCCTGTTTTTCATCTATAATTCCTGTCCTCTGCCCATTCCTATCACACCACCAATGTCACCCCAAAACTTTCAATTGATAAGTTGCCATTCCATGGCTTCTTCCTAATCTTTGTGCGTTTCACCGGCACTTTGATTTTCAAAGTGCTATGAATGTTTATGATGTATTTGCTGGCTTTTTGTCTGTGGTGGCGAGAGGCGGCGGCCAGGCACAGAGGTGGGAAGTTATGAGCCTGGGACAGACATGAAGTAGGTATGGGTGCAGGGGAGGGAGAGGGTTGCACCCAGCAAAGGAATGAAGCAGACAAGAGGTAGGAGGCCATGGACCTGGGAGAGGGATGCAGTGGGTCCTATGTCAGGAGGCACCACACTTAGGAGAGGAGGCAACAGGACTGGGCCAATAAAACAAAGCAAAGGAAAATTAAAATGTTCAAACTTTTAATTTCAAGTAAAAATATATCTTATCTAAAAACTGACCTGCAGCGCAATCTGGCTGAGTGGGAATGGGAGAGAGCAGGGTAGTGGGACTAATTTGATTGCTCTTTCAAAGAGTTGACACAGGCACAATGGGCCAAATAGCCTACTTCCGTGCTTTATGATTCCATGAACTGTAGTTATGACCAAATACTGGAAAGTCCATCCCCGAGACTATTAACCCCTTTCCTGGGTGTGTGCAGACTAACAGAACAATGGAAGGAATTTCTAGAAGTCACTCTGCTCTTTGAAATCTGATTTTTTTGCAAACTTCCTCAGTTAGACACAACCGTACAATATTGTTCCACGTCTGTTTATGATTCCCATAGGGGGCCATTTAACTGTTGTTAGATGGGTGAACGCCATTCTGAAGGGACAGGCCATGGCCTCTGTTGCCCTCAGAAGTAACGTGTGTATCCATAGCCCTGCAAATGTTTCCTTTTCAAGTATATTTCCAATTCCCTTTGAAAGTCACTATTCAATCTACTTCTACCACCCTTGCAGGCAATGCAATCCAGCAACTTGCTGTATAAAAACATTCTCATCTCCCCTCTGGTTCTTTTGACAATTATCTTAAATCTGTCTCCTCTGGTTACTGACCCTCCTGTCAGTGGCAACAGTTTCTCCTTATTTACTCTATCAAAACCCTTCATAAATATGAACACATCTATTAAATCTCCTCTTAATGTTCTCTGCTCAAAGGAGAACAATCCCAGTTTCTCTAGTCTCTCCAGTTGAAGAAAAAAAACTTGCATTTATATAGCGTCCTTCACAACCAATGTTCCCTTTAATTTTTTTTGGATGCGCGGCCCCTTTAAGGGGCTGCATGGCCCATTCAAAAGCTGGTGAGCTTAAAGGGAACATTGTTCACGACTGCAGAACATCCCAAAGCGCTGTACAGCCAATCAAGTACATTTGAAGTGTAGTCATTGCTGTAATGTTGGAAACGCGGCAGCCAATTTGCACACAGCAAGGTCCTGTAAACAGTAATGTGATAATGACCAGATCATTTTTTTTCATTCCTGGGATGTGGGCATTGCTGGCAAGGCCAGCATTTATTGTTTTAGTGATGTTGGTTAAGGGATAAATATTGGACAGGACACCGGAGAGAAATCCCCTCTTCCTCTTCGAATAGTGCCATGGAATCTTTTACGTATACCCGTGAGGTTTAATATCTCATCCAAAATACTGCACCTCTGACAGTGCAGCACTGGAATGTCAGCCTACATTTTGTGCTCAAGTCTCTGGAGTGGGACCTGAACTCACAACCTTCTGACTCCGAGGCGAAAGTGACATCACTGAGCCATGACTAAGACACTGGACCTAGGAAAAAACCCTCAGGTGCAAACAAAAGGCCTTGACTAATGCACCTAAAAAAAAGCAACAGTAATTAAGTAGAGTGTTGACTACCTTAAGCAAATTACTCATGTAATTTCTTTTTTTTTTACCAGAACAGCTATTCGTATTCCTCACCTGTAGGTAACAATACTTGTAATATACATTTCCCTACATTATATGGTACATAGAAATACATAGAAATTAAAGTAGGGAAACAGGCCAATGTAGGAGGTATGATCAGTAAGTTCGCAGATGACACGAAAATTGGTGGAGTGGTAAATAGTAAGGAGGGAAGCCTCAGGCTACAGGACGATATAGATGGGTTGGTTAGATGGGCAGAACAGTGGCAAATGGAATTTAACCCTGAAAACTGAGAGGTGATGCATTTTGGGAGGACTAACAAGGCAAGGGAATACACAATGAATGGTAGGACCCTAGGAAGGACAGAAGATCAGAGGGACCTTGGTGTACATGTACATAGATCCCTGAAGACAGCAGGACAGGTAGATAAGGTGGTTAAAAAGGCATATGGGATACTTGCCTTCATTAGCTGAGGCATAGAATATAAGAGCAGGGAGGTTATGATGGAGCTGTACAAAATGCTAGTTAGGCCACAGCTGGAATACTGTGTGCAGTTCTGGTCGCTACACTATAGGAAGGATGTGATTGCATTGAAGAGGGTGCAGAGGAGATTCACCAGGATGTTACCTGGGCTGGAGCGCTTCAGCTATCAAGAGAGACTGGACAGGCTGGGGTTGTTTTCCTTAGAGCAGAGAAGGCTGAGGGGGGGACCTGATTGAGGTGTACAAAATTATGAGGGGCATAGATAGGGTAGATAGAAAGGAACTTTTCCCCTTTATTAGAGGGGTCAATAACCAGGGGGCATAGTTTCAAGGTAAGGGGCAGGAGGTTTAGAGGGGATTTGAGGAAAAGCTTTTTCACCCAGAGGGTGGTTGGAATCTGGAACTCACTGCCTGAAAGGATGGTAGAGGCAGGAACCCTCACAACATTCAAGAAGCATTTAGATGAGCACTCGAAATACCATAGCATACAAGGCTACGGACCAAGTGCTGGAAAATGGGATTAGAATAGACAGGGCTTGATGGCCAGTGTGGACACGATGGGCCGAAGGGCCTCTTTCTGTGCTGTATAACTCTATGACCCAACCAGTCCATGTCGGCATTTACCCTCCATATGAGCAAATAGTTCTAATCACATTTATCCACCTTGTTCCCATATCCCTTCAACCACTTTTTCTTCATCCATGTATCCAAGCTAATTTTGAATGTTGACATCGGTTCTGCCATCTGCTACCACATCATCACCAACTGTGTCCTGGCATCTTGCCTGCACAACAACCGTTACAGAAAAATCCACTCATGAGGAATTAGACAGGCAGAAGGTTTGTCATTCAGTGAGTCATTGAGCACTAGGGAGAATGAGGACTTGGGAGTGGAAGAGAGCGAGAGTGCCATTCCTCCATGAAGGAGGAAGAATCAACAACCCTTGGCTGAGGAGCCTAGGGATCCAGATCTCAGGGGACCAATTTTCAAAAGAACAATGATTTGGGAGCATCGATCTCAGGTGAAGTCTGTGTAGATGGTTTCCATGCATATAGTTGAGATGGTGGGACGAGTCCATCAGCTGCATCTGCAACACATTGTAGGAAGTTTCTCATGACATGCAGAACATCCTGGAGACTGTGACAGCCTGAGAGATGGCTGCAACATCAAGAAATCAGGAAGAGCTTCTGTTGACATTGGTGACTTCCAGAGTGGCAGCTAATAGCACTGCACTAAATGCTTTGAATAGGACATTTCACAAGGCTTCCAAGACATAATTGAGACTATTCAGACTGTGATGATACCAGCCAGTAGCACCTTAGAAATTGTGTCCAGCACTAGTGGGCTACAAAGAGTGGTGCAGATGTCACTGTCTACTTGGAGATTGGTTATATTTGTAAACCGCTTTGAGATGTCCAGTGATTGTGAAAGACGCTATATAAATGCAAGTCTTTCTTTCTTTCTTAATGCTCCCTCCAGTTCCTTCACATGTGGGAGTTTCAGACATGAGCTCAGCACACCTTGCTAGTGCAAATGCCAGGTTGCATAAAGCTGGATCCTCTGGAACAACAGCTACCCTGAGATGAGAGTCATCTCAGATCTCTTAAGGGTCTTGGGAACTATCCCAGCCGCCCACCACTGAACCCCATCTCACCCAGGAAGCACTTCATAGGAGTAGTAGATTAAGAACTAGTGCAAGTAAGTTAGCTAGCACAAAGGGTAGCCATGGTGTTAAGAAGTCATTGCAGAAAGGGAGAATTGATTTTGGTGGTACTTCCTGGTGAATATTGTTGTTTAAAGACAGCTTGATCGCATAGAGTTATGAGTTAATTTCTGTATATGCTTTCAACTTTTGGGAATTGGATGTTGACAGTGGAAATGTAGACTTGTGTCTTATGAAGGACGTTGGCAGAAATCCTGGAAAGAGAAGGATTTTGTGTGGGGTGGTGGGGGGTTGGTGAGAACAGGCAGGTGTGAAGTGACTTTATTTGGTGAGTCAACCTTTACTTATTGAAAATTCTCAGCTATCAGTTGTTCTCTTCTCGCTCTGGCCTCTGGCTCTCCTGTTCCACTTCCTCGCCTTGTGCACCCTCCTCATGCTGTAGGTATGCCTAAGTAAGACTTTCTTACTGGTTTTCCCGCCTGGCAGGCAGCCAGCCAGCCTGTCAATCTGGCCAGCTGCCAGGCGGGAAAAGGAAGAAAAAATGATAATGAGGTCCTGCCGTTAAATTTGGCAGGATCTCCGCGTCCCCGCGATTTCCGGGTTTCTCCCTCCACTTCCGTGCAGTGCACAGTCCTGATCATTCAGTGGGAAGAGAAGTGGTAGGAGATGGTTTATCACTCACACATTCATATATGCAGGTATTGAACCCAAAGCGTGTAATTGTAGTTAATGGCATTTTTGCCAAATCTTATTCTAGCCCAAGGTTCATGTCAATTAAGGTATGTTAAATAACATGATATAGAAAGGAAGGCACTATATTTAGTATCATATACGCCCAGGACTCGGTTGCTTCTTCAGGCTCGCAAAGCTAAAGAGTTATGTAACAGATTTCTTCAGCTCTCCTTGCCCATTTCGCAAGTTCCACCCAAATAAATTTGAACTCTTTCAAAACTCTATGCCTGGATCTGAGCCCACACTAAGTACTGCTGTTACCCCTGTCCTCACTGACCTCCATTGGTTCCCCATTTCTGAACACACTTAATTTCAACATCTTCATTCACATTTACATTTCCCTGCACAGCCTTGACTCACTCTACCTCTGCAACCTCCTTTAGCTCTGCAGCACAGTTCACACCCTCTGCTCTTCTAATTCTGGCCTACTGTGCATCCCCTATCCCTCCACTTCGTCATCATTGGCAAATCCTTCAACTATCCCAGACTTGTACTTTGCAACTCCCTCCCCTAACCCCATGCAGTAAGTTACATCATCTTCCACCGTCAATCTTCTGAGTGTTTTTGTTAAAATAGGCTATGTTAAAATAAACCATTACAATGAGAGAGCAGCTGATACAGAGCTGAGACCCAGCATGCTCACTGCTCCTACTGAGTTGTTTGGAAACACAGGCCTTAGTTGGCCTGCTTTCAACATAAATATAGGGCCTATGTTGAGCAGTCACTTACTTCCATCCACACATTCGAAGGTGTAATGGTTTGATTTGACCAACAATTGTCTTCAGTGCAGTGTCCCAGTGAGTACTTGGCAAAATCAGTTGCATCTGTAGTGGAAACGTCAGTTACCGAGGTCTTTGGCTTGGCAGCAGCATCTGTCATGAATGCATCTATTGTTGCTATACATGCTTTGGGGCCCAACTTCCAGACTGCAGTCTTCATTGGCTTTAGCACAATTGGAGAATGGTTTCAGGTAGCCAAGGTGAGGATTTCAAAAACTCATAGATGCCCACCAAATTTTATGCTCGCAAAAATCAATGGACATCATGAGGAGATGCCCTCTATTAGTGGTATGTTTGGAATAGCACAGGAACATCTGGCAGTCACTCATGTCAATGGCAGTATATGGCAATTGGTAGAAGAAACTATTTATCACCTCACACAACAGTAAATATTCCCAGCAAAAGCCAGAGCCTGAGTAATCTCCATTTCCTATTCTAACTGCAGTGTTTTCTGTTTGGTCACTGCTGAATTTTGTGCAGAGTACCTAACAACTACTATACCACGAGAGGGATGAGCACGAGAGTGTCCACTACCAGACCTGTTGAGTGATCAAGCTCAAAATATAATCATGGGTAGCAGGGAGATACAAAATAATCTAGGAGAGCAGGAGAGAGATAAGCCAGGCAGGGAAGATGAAATTAAAATCTCACATCAAATTATCGTGGTATAATCTTAGTACAGATATTTAGTTATGACAAACAATGCAAATATTGTATGGATTGCTTATTTGTGTAATCAGCATGTTTTCCCAATTAGGTCAAAACAAGAAGATTCACCATAATGATACCAAAGGGGAAAAATTCGGTATCACCCCATTTGGGGCGCCATTATTGGCGGTGCGCAAATTTTAGCACCTGGTGCTAATTATGGCCTCCGACAGCAAACTTGGCTTTTATCACCCCTGGAGGTGATTGGTGCTAAATCAGGCGCTACACAACTCTCTTAAGGCGCTAAGGCCGAGGAGCGAGGCGCTACCTCAGAGCGCTGGCGAAGCTCATGTGATGTCAGTCAGCAATGGAACACAGACACAATGGCACCGGCCATTTCTTAAAGGGGTGGGTTGATCTTGCTCTCCATTCACATCCTGCTCATTGCAGCCTTGAACCTCGGCCTGGAGAGACCTGTACATCAAATCTGTTGGCAAGAACAATGGAGAGACCCAGGGAAAGAGCTCACAGTGCAGCCCCCACAGTCTCTTCTAAATCGATACAAGGAAGGGCAAATCAAAATGAACCTGCAAAGTGCTGCTCAGTACCTTAAACTCCTTCACACAGCGTTGAATCTCTCCAGAAGTCTCTCTCTCTCTCTCAGAATGAGTGGTGCAAAAATGTCACCAACAAAAAAAGGCAGGAAGTGGTCGCCTTTAAATAGCGCTCCTTCAGTCCCTTTCTGACTGCAGAACGCTCCCCTCAACCTGTCGTTGCTAGCGGCAGGTGGTAAGGCAGGGGGAGCCACTCAATATCCGGTCCGGGGCGTTGCGCACTCGACTGACGTCACGATCTGCCGGGCAGGGGATCGTGGCGGTAGTGTTTAGCGCCGCCGCAAAATGTCTAGTTAATTTTGCGAGAGGCGCAGATATCGCCGCGCCCGGGCGCTAGTTGCTTTATGCCCCACTCGGCACCTTCTTAAGGCGCTAATGGGAGGCGCAACCAACTGAATTTTTCCCCCCAAGAGTTAAAGGGATAATTATGAGGGCATGTTGCATAAAATCGGGTTGTGTTCCCATATATTTAGAACATTGAGGGGTGATCTGATCAAGATATTTCAAATGATAAAGGGATTTGTTAGGATAGATATAGATAAACTATTTCCACTGGTGGGGAATCCAGAACAAGGGGGCATAATCTCAGAATTAGAGCTAGGCCATTTAGGAGTGAAATCAGGATACACATTTTCACACAAAGGGTAGTGGGAATCTGGAACCCGCTCCCCCAAAAGGCAGTGGATGCTGGGTCAATTGAAATTTTCAAGACTGCGATCGATAGATTTTTGTTAGGCAAGGGTATCAAGGGATATGGAACAAGGGCGGGTAAATGGAGATGATGTACAGATCAGCCATAATCGATTTGAATAGTGGGACAAGCTCGAGGGGCTGCATGGCCTACTCTTGTACATATGCATGGGGGATAATTATTTCTTTGTATTTGGGGTATTGTCTTCACGTCCACTGACTTTCATCCTTGTATATCTTCAGTCATGATCAGAGGTATGCTGGAGATAACAAAAAAAGTCATTTATTTTGAGTTATCTCAACAAACTGATTTAAAATTCTGGTAGCTATCTCATTGGCTAAATACAGTATCTAGTGTGGTACAGGTAGATTATCGTTTATCCGCACTTCTGAAAACCGAAAACCTCTGAAAACCGAAAGTTTTTTCGTGGAGCATAAGTCGTGCGCACGATATGAAGTTTTTTCGTGGAGCGTAAGTCGTGCGCATGACATGACCCGAGTGACGCCAAACATGACCCGACGCGGCCGATGCTTGACCCACGCAGGTGTGAGGCGTCAGACATTAAGCGGTCTAACCAGCGGTCATTAAAGAGCATGCTAGAGGCTGTTCAAAAACTGGCTCAGCAAATTTAACATTTTTATTTTGTGGGCCCTAGAGTAGCAGGAGTGGTCCTCCGGGGCCCTGAACAAGAATTCCTGCACGCTGCCTCTTTTCTGACCTGATTTGTGGGCCAGCTTAGCGTAGGAGTCAGCCGATATCTGCCTTTCCCACAACTGGCGGCGGCAGTCGAGCCCCAGACCCCCGCTAAGTCAAGGAATTCAGATACGGAGCAGGGGGAGCTGTAAACAGACTGTGAGCGGCAGCACAGAGAAGCAGGAAGGGGAATGAGACATGGAACAGTCGCAAGAGGTAGCCTGAACTTTTAAAATTTATATTAAATACAAATACTAATTACCAAATTAATTTAATGTTCAGAGTTTCCCAGTCTCATAATAAATATAATACCTTCTGAAATCCGAAAAATTCCGAATTCCAAAACACAGCTGGTCCCAAGGTTTTCGGATAAGGGATAGTCTACCTGTACTGAGCCATAGAGACCAAAGGTGCCAGGTTCAAACCTTCCAGTAATCTAGTTCTGAAATTCTACTAACCCATGTTTTTAGATGGAATTTGTTCATTCAGCGTTGCCTTCATTTGCGAGTCTTGTGATTTGTAGCATTTTAATTGATACTCACAATTCACACAGGAAATTTAACTATATTTTGTTTTCCACACGAATCGTGCACGTTAAAAAGCTTCTACAAATCATGGGACTCTTGAATGACTCAGTGTCATGTGGGCATGGACTGCATCATTATCTGAGGAGTTGCGAATGGAACTGAACACTGTGCAGTCATCAACGAACATCCCCACTTCTGACCTTATGATGGAGGAAAGGTCATTGATGAAGCAGCTGAAGATAGTTGGGCCTAGGACACTGACCTGAGGAACTCCTGCAGGGATGTTCTGGGGCTAAGATGATTGACCTCCAACAACCACAAACATCTTCCTTTGTGCTAGGTATGACTCCAGCCATTGGAGAGTTTTCCCCTGATTCCCACTGACTTCAATTTTACTAGGGCTCCTTGATGCCAGACTCGGTCAAATGCTGCCTTTATGTCGAGGGCAGTCACCTCACCTCACCTCTGGAATACAGCTCTTTTGTCCATGTTTGGACCAAGGCTGTAATGAGATCGGGAGTCGCGTGGTCCTGGCGGAACTGAGCATCAGTGAGCAAGTTATTGGTGAGTAAGTGCCACTTGATAGCACTGTTGACGACACCTTCCATGACTTTGCTGGTAATTGGAGTAGACTGATGGGGTGATAATTGGCCAGATTGGATTTGTCTGGCTTTTTGTGGTCAGGACATACCTGGGCAGTTTTCCACATTGTCGGTTAGATGCCAGTGTTGTTGCTGTACTGGAACAGCTTGGTAGAGGCGCGGCTAGTTCTGGAGCACAAGTTGTCAGCACGACAGCCGGGATGTTGTCGGGGCCCAGAGCCTTTGCTGTATCCAGTGCTCTCAGCCATCTCTTGATATCACGTGGAGTGAATCGAATTGGCTGAAGACTGACTTCTGTGATGGTGGGGCCCTCAAGAGGAGGCTGAGATGGATCATTCACTCAGCACTTCTGGCTGAAGATGGTTGCAAATGCGTCAGCCTTGTCTTTTGCACTCACGTGCTGGGCTCCGCCATCATTGAGGTTTAGGATATTCATGGAGCCTCCTCCTCCTGTTAGTTGTTTAATTATCCACCACCTTTCATGGCTGGATGTGGCAGGACTGCAGAGTTTTGATCTGATCCATAGGTTGTGGGATCGCTTAGCTCTGTCTATAGCATGCTGCTTTAATTATTTAGCATGCATGTAATCCTGTGTTGCAGCTTCCCCAGGTTGGCACCTCATTTTTAGGTACACCTGGTGCTGCTCCTGGCATGCTCTTCTACACTCCTTATTGAACCAGGGTTAGTCCCCTGGCTTGATGGTAATGGTAGAGTGAGGGATATGCCGGGCCATGAGGTTACAGATTGTGGTGGAATACAATTCTGCTGCTGCTGATGGCCCACAGTGCCTCGTGGATGCCCAGTTTTGAGCTGCTAGATCTGTGCTGAATCTATCCCATTTATCACAGTGGTAGTGCTACACAACACGTTGGAGGGTGTGAAGACGGGACTTCGTCTCCACAATGACGGTGCGGTGGTCACTGCTACCAATACTGTCATGGACAGATGCATTTGCGACAGGTAGCTTGGTGAGGACGAGGTCAAGTAGGTTTTTCCCCTTGTGTTGGTTCTCTTACCACCTGCCGCACGCCCTGTCTGGCAGCTATGTCCTTTAGGACTCGGCCAGCTCGGTCAATAGTGGTGCTACCGAGGGAGGGCGGTAAATGGTAATCAGCAGGTTTTCTTGCCCATGCTTGATCTGAGACATGATATACTTCATGGGGTCCAGAGTCAATGTTGAAGACTCCCAAAGCCACTCCCTCCTGACTGTATACCACTGTGCTGCCACCTCTGGTGGGTCTGTCTGGTGGGTCAGGACATACCCAGGGATGGCGGCGTCTGGGACACTGCTGAAAGGTATGATTCTGTGAATATGACTATGCCAGGCTATTGCTTGACTAGTCTGTAGGACAGCTCTCCCAATTTTAGCACAAGTCACCAGATATTAGTGAGAAGGACTTGGCAGGGTTGACTGGGCAAGGTGTGTTGTTGCAGTGTCCGTAGCCGGTGCCGAGGTCGATGCTGTCTGGTCTCTCCGGTTTTGTTCTTATTATTGTTTCTCATAGCGGTTTGATACAACTGAGTGGCTTGCTAGGCCATTTCAGAGGGCAGTTAAGAGTCAACCAGATTACTGTAGGTCTGGAGTCACATATAGGCCAGACCAAGTAAGGATGGCAGATTTCCTTCATTAGGACATTAGTGAACCAGATGGGTTTTTACGACAATCCAATCTGAGCTTTTTTATTCCAGATTTATTTAATTAACTGAATTTAAATTCCCCAGCTACCATGGTGGGATTTGAACTCGCGTCTCTGGATTACTAGTCAAGTAACATAACCAGTATGCTACCATACTCCGTATCCTAATGCAAAATAAAACCATGTATGTCCCTAGAGGCAAAAGAAGGGCCAAAGTCAAAGTGGCTAACTGGTCATGTGCAATGACAAATGAGACTTAAACAAAAATACTTTTAAGATGAAAACAAATAGCTCTCAGGAGAACAGGAGTAAGCATCGAGCTCAGCTCAAGGCAACAAAAGCTGCAGTATCATAGCAGCCAAAGGGTCACTGGAGACGATGATCGTGGATAACTGTGGTAGCAATAGTAAAATCTTTTGTTATGTTAGGAGTTAGAGGGCTATTAAGGACTGCACAGGACCGTTGAAGGATTCCTGAAGGCACATTCAGAAGAACTCCCAGGATATGGCAAAGGTATTCCTGCCAATAGCTGATGCTCAGTTACCAATATTGCAAGGTATAGTTGACTCTAAAGTTGTAAGTGTCAAAGTGGATACTGATATAGTCCTGGATAGAATAAGGGGTCTCAAAACAGATCGGCATTGACCTGAGGGTGCTCAAAGGAATGGGAGCAATCCCCTATCTTATAATATTTAACAGCTCACTAGGGTCTGGGATTGTTCCCATGGACTACAGAGAGGCCCATGTGGTGCCAATGTTCAAAAAAGGCAAAAAGTCAGAACCAGGAAAATATTGGCCTTTAGCTTGACTTTGGTTATCGGCAAGTTGCTAGGAAAGAGTATTAGACATATTCTGTATGGCTACCTGGACAGAGAAGGGGTTAGTCGAGACTCTCAACATGGCTTCTGGAATAAAAGGTCATATCTCACCAACGTGGTCGCAGTTCGAGGAATGTGTAGTTTTGGGCAAACTGATTATAAGAAGAATATATAAAAGCAATGGATTCACTAAGATGTTACTGAGGAGGAAGGGTTACATGTATCAATGGATTCACTAAGATGTTACTGAGGAGGAAGGGTTACATGTATCAATGGGTTCACTAAGATGTTACTGAGGAGGAAGGGTTACATGTATCAATGGATTCACTAAGATGTTACTGAGGAGGAAGGGTTACATGTATCAATGGGTTCACTAAGATGTTACTGAGGAGGAAGGGTTACATGTATCAATGGGTTCACTAAGATGTTACTGAGGAGGAAGGGTTACATGTATCAATGGGTTCACTAAGATGTTACTGAGGAGGAAGGGTTACATGTATCAATGGATTCACTAAGATGTTACTGAGGAGGAAGGGTTACATGTATCAATGGGTTCACTAAGATGTTACTGAGGAGGAAGGGTTACATGTATCAATGGGTTCACTAAGATGTTACTGAGGAGGAAGGGTTACATGTATCAATGGGTTCACTAAGATGTTACTGAGGAGGAAGGGTTACATGTATCAATGGATTCACTAAGATGTTACTGAGGAGGAAGGGTTACATGTATCAATGGATTCACTAAGATGTTACTGAGGAGGAAGGGTTACATGTATCAATGGGTTCACTAAGATGTTACTGAGGAGGAAGGGTTACATGTATCAATGGGTTCACTAAGATGTTACTGAGGAGGAAGGGTTACATGTATCAATGGATTCACTAAGATGTTACTGAGGAGGAAGGGTTACATGTATCAATGGGTTCACTAAGATGTTACTGAGGAGGAAGGGTTACATGTATCAATGGGTTCACTAAGATGTTACTGAGGAGGAAGGGTTACATGTATCAATGGGTTCACTAAGATGTTACTGAGGAGGAAGGGTTACATGTATCAATGGGTTCACTAAGATGTTACTGAGGAGGAAGGGTTACATGTATCAATGGATTCACTAAGATGTTACTGAGGAGGAAGGGTTACATGTATCAATGGGTTCACTAAGATGTTACTGAGGAGGAAGGGTTACATGTATCAATGGATTCACTAAGATGTTACTGAGGAGGAAGGGTTACATGTATCAATGGGTTCACTAAGATGTTACTGAGGAGGAAGGGTTACATGTATCAATGGATTCACTAAGATGTTACTGAGGAGGAAGGGTTACATGTATCAATGGATTCACTAAGATGTTACTGAGGAGGAAGGGTTACATGTATCAATGGATTCACTAAGATGTTACTGAGGAGGAAGGGTTACATGTATCAATGGATTCACTAAGATGTTACTGAGGAGGAAGGGTTACATGTATCAATGGATTCACTAAGATGTTACTGAGGAGGAAGGGTTACATGTATCAATAGATTCACTAAGATGTTACTGAGGAGGAAGGGTTACATGTATCAATGGGTTCACTAAGATGTTACTGAGGAGGAAGGGTTACATGTATCAATGGATTCACTAAGATGTTACTGAGGAGGAAGGGTTACATGTATCAATGGGTTCACTAAGATGTTACTGAGGAGGAAGGGTTACATGTATCAATGGATTCACTAAGATGTTACTGAGGAGGAAGGGTTACATGTATCAATGGGTTCACTAAGATGTTACTGAGGAGGAAGGGTTACATGTATCAGTGGATTCACTAAGATGTTACTGAGGAGGAAGGGTTACATGTATCAATGGGTTCACTAAGATGTTACTGAGGAGGAAGGGTTACATGTATCAATGGATTCACTAAGATGTTACTGAGGAGGAAGGGTTACATGTATCAATGGATTCACTAAGATGTTACTGAGGAGGAAGGGTTACATGTATCAGTGGATTCACTAAGATGTTACTGAGGAGGAAGGGTTACATGTATCAATGGGTTCACTAAGATGTTACTGAGGAGGAAGGGTTACATGTATCAATGGATTCACTAAGATGTTACTGAGGAGGAAGGGTTACATGTATCAATGGATTCACTAAGATGTTACTGAGGAGGAAGGGTTACATGTATCAATGGGTTCACTAAGATGTTACTGAGGAGGAAGGGTTACATGTATCAATGGGTTCACTAAGATGTTACTGAGGAGGAAGGGATACATGTATCAATAGATTCACTAAGATGTTACTGAGGAGGAAGGGTTACATGTATCAATGGGTTCACTAAGATGTTACTGAGGAGGAAGGGTTACATGTATCAATGGGTTCACTAAGATGTTACTGAGGAGGAAGGGTTACATGTATCAATGGATTCACTAAGATGTTACTGAGGAGGAAGGGTTACATGTATCAATGGGTTCACTAAGATGTTACTGAGGAGGAAGGGTTACATGTATCAATGGGTTCACTAAGATGTTACTGAGGAGGAAGGGTTACATGTATCAATGGATTCACTAAGATGTTACTGAGGAGGAAGGGTTACATGTATCAATGGATTCACTAAGATGTTACTGAGGAGGAAGGGTTACATGTATCAATGGATTCACTAAGATGTTACTGAGGAGGAAGGGTTACAGGTATCAATGGGTTCACTAAGATGTTACTGAGGAGGAAGGGTTACACGTATCAATGGGTTCACTAAGATGTTACTGAGGAGGAAGGGTTACATGTATCAATGGGTTCACTAAGATGTTACTGAGGAGGAAGGGTTACATGTATCAATGGGTTCACTAAGATGTTACTGAGGAGGAAGGGTTACATGTATCAATGGATTCACTAAGATGTTACTGAGGAGGAAGGGTTACATGTATCAATGGATTCACTAAGATGTTACTGAGGAGGAAGGGTTACATGTATCAATGGATTCACTAAGATGTTACTGAGGAGGAAGGGTTACATGTATCAATGGGTTCACTAAGATGTTACTGAGGAGGAAGGGTTACATGTATCAATGGGTTCACTAAGATGTTACTGAGGAGGAAGGGTTACATGTATCAATAGATTCACTAAGATGTTACTGAGGAGGAAGGGTTACATGTATCAATGGGTTCACTAAGATGTTACTGAGGAGGAAGGGTTACATGTATCAATGGGTTCACTAAGATGTTACTGAGGAGGAAGGGTTACATGTATCAATGGATTCACTAAGATGTTACTGAGGAGGAAGGGTTACATGTATCAATGGGTTCACTAAGATGTTACTGAGGAGGAAGGGTTACATGTATCAATGGATTCACTAAGATGTTACTGAGGAGGAAGGGTTACATGTATCAATGGATTCACTAAGATGTTACTGAGGAGGAAGGATTACATGTATCAATGGATTCACTAAGATGTTACTGAGGAGGAAGGGTTACTGAGGAGGAAGGGTTACTGAGGAGGAAGGGTTACATGTATCAATGGATTCACTAAGATGTTACTGAGGAGGAAGGGTTACATGTATCAATGGGTTCACTAAGATGTTACTGAGGAGGAAGGGTTACATGTATCAATGGGTTCACTAAGATGTTACTGAGGAGGAAGGGTTACATGTATCAATGGATTCACTAAGATGTTACTGAGGAGGAAGGGTTACATGTATCAGTGGATTCACTAAGATGTTACTGAGGAGGAAGGGTTACATGTATCAATGGGTTCACTAAGATGTTACTGAGGAGGAAGGGTTACATGTATCAATGGATTCACTAAGATGTTACTGAGGAGGAAGGGTTACATGTATCAATGGATTCACTAAGATGTTACTGAGGAGGAAGGGTTACATGTAGCAATGGGTTCACTAAGATGTTACTGAGGAGGAAGGGTTACATGTATCAATGGATTCACTAAGATGTTACTGAGGAGGAAGGGTTACATGTATCAATGGATTCACTAAGATGTTACTGAGGAGGAAGGGTTACATGTATCAATAGATTCACTAAGATGTTACTGAGGAGGAAGGGTTACATGTATCAATGGATTCACTAAGATGTTACTGAGGAGGAAGGGTTACATGTATCAATGGATTCACTAAGATGTTACTGAGGAGGAAGGGTTACATGTATCAATAGATTCACTAAGATGTTACTGAGGAGGAAGGGTTACATGTATCAATAGATTCACTAAGATGTTACTGAGGAGGAAGGGTTACATGTATCAGTGGATTCACTAAGATGTTACTGAGGAGGAAGGGTTACATGTATCAATGGATTCACTAAGATGTTACTGAGGAGGAAGGGTTACATGTATCAATGGATTCACTAAGATGTTACTGAGGAGGAAGGGTTACATGTATCAATGGGTTCACTAAGATGTTACTGAGGAGGAAGGGTTACATGTATCAATGGGTTCACTAAGATGTTACTGAGGAGGAAGGGTTACATGTATCAATGGATTCACTAAGATGTTACTGAGGAGGAAGGGTTACATGTATCAATGGATTCACTAAGATGTTACTGAGGAGGAAGGGTTACATGTATCAATGGATTCACTAAGATGTTACTGAGGAGGAAGGGTTACATGTATCAATGGGTTCACTAAGATGTTACTGAGGAGGAAGGGTTACATGTATCAATGGGTTCACTAAGATGTTACTGAGGAGGAAGGGTTACATGTATCAAGAGTTACTTGAGAAGTCAGACTTTTTTTTTCCACTGGAAAGGTTAAGGGGTTGACTTGATACAGGTTTTCAAGATCGTGAAAGGTTATGGCAAGGTAAAAAGTGATAGTACAGTACAGGAGGAGGCCATTTGGCCTACCACGCCTGTGTTGGGTCTTTGAGAAAATTATTCACTTAGTCCCATTCTCCTGGCCTTTCCCCATACCCTTTTAAAACTTCTTCAAATATTTATCCACTTCCCTTTTAAAAGCTATTATTCATTCCATTGTTTCTGGTAGAGCATTCCATGTACTAAAAACCCTCTGTAAAAAACATTCTTCTAATCTCTCCCTTCATTATTTTGGTGATGCTCTTAAATATATGCCATGTAGTCACCAACTGAGTGACCAGTGGAAATTGTTTTTTCTTATTAACTTTATCAAATCATTTTGAACATTTATCAGATTTTTTCTCAACCTGAAAAGAGCCCTCATCATTGGTAGCAGCTTAATGAATCTCTTTTGCACCATCTCCATGGTCTTGACATTTTAAAATAAGGCAACCAAAAACTGATTGCAATATTGTAACTGGTGAGTAACCAATGATTTGTGTAGGTTTAGCATTACGTCTGCTTTTCAATTGTTTGCCATGATTTATAGAATCTAGAATCCCATATACAAGCTTTATCAACTTGTCCTCCCAGTTTAAAAAACAATGTATCCGAACCCCTAAATCTTTCTGCTCCTTTTGAAGTTTGATGAAGGGTATGATTGGGGAAGGGGGCGCAGCAGGAAAATGAGATTAGACCAGACAGCTCAAATTGAGAAAAAACACTAGCACAGACCAGATAGGCTGAACATTCTATGACTGGCAACATTGAGGAAATGTTTGCAAGAAATTACATTAATGATCATTGATCCAAACAAACCTATTTAGACATATAGAGTTATGATTTACTTTAATTTACATTGGATTACATAGGATATACTGCACAGAGCAGGCCCAACCAGTCCATACTGTAACATTTGCATATTGAATTGTCATTGACCCGCAGGCATCTGTAAGGAATACCTATTATCTTCACATGTGATCACATGCTGAGTTGTGATTGGCCTGCAGGAATCTGTAAGGACTGCTACTGTTTAGAAGACCCATGGGTCCTGACTCCATCTTGTCCACACGGTGCTGTATTGATTGAGAAAGCTTACAGACCTGATGCTTCATTAAACGTGTTTAAACTGTAATACTCCGTTGTCCTGCAATTTATTATTTTTGTACAAAGTGTGCAAAACAAGACATGGTGTCAGAACAGTGATTTGAAATGGACATCGTTGGAGCTCCCTTGCCTCGAATGAATTGGGAATCTTTGAACTTACCTAGAGAATGGAGCAAGTTCAAGCATGATGTTTTCGGGTCCACTGAAAAGCAAAGGGGAGAAAGAAAAATGCAGTTACCTACTCCTGTGGATCGAAGAAAAAGAAGGAGACATTTTTAACACATGGTCTCTCACCGCGGATGAAGCAAAGGTACTGAAAAGTTATTTTGACCGTTTTGAAGCATATGTGATGCCCAAGACAAATACGATATTCGCTAGGTACAAGTTTCAGGAGAAAGTACAAGGAGCTAGTGAGTCGTTTGAACAGTTCGTGACTGAGTTAAAACTGCTGGTAAAAGACTGTGGCCTAGAAATTCAGTGGCCTGCACCACCAGTTTGCGCCCAAAGAGGGCTTTTGCGCCTCTGGCCACAACCACCGCGATATTTAGCGGGGCGCTAATGGCGGCGTTAGCCTGTAGCGCTGCGCTGCCACCGATGACGTCTTCGGTGTGCGCAGCGCCCCGCTGGCCATATTTGGTTGCTGCCGCCTCCCCCGCGCCGGCCGCAAACAGTGACCGGTACACGGGGCCTACCTGTGCTGGTAGTGGGACGAGTTAAGGTGGAGGTGCGGCCGGCCGCTTTTTCGGCGGCCGCCTGCCCGCACCTCCGTCCCCGGCCTCCGACACCCCCCCCCGCGGCATTGCGGCTGTTTCCCCGAGAGCCCGGCACTTCTCCTTGGTGCCGGGCTCATTTGCCGGCACTCGCGAGCGGGGATCGCGCTGTTGCAGGCACCTCCCCCTTAAGAGTGGGAGGAAGGCCTACAGTACCGCAGGCTGCCGTGCCGCAGCGGGTGGCGCTGCGGCACTTTGCGCGCCGATATTCAGTTTCAGCGCCCCAAGCGGGGCGCCGAAACCCTTGTTTAGCGGCTGGCTTCCACTTGGGGCGCTGAAACTGAATTTCCCACTGGCGCAAGTGGCTCCGCACGCAGCGGTAATTCCGGCGCCCAGGCGAGCTGGGCGCCCCTAACTGAATTTCTAGGCCTATGTGTTTTAAAAGCAACTTTTTTTTTAAAGACGCAGAAAGCGGGAAAAAGAAAGGAAAAGTTTGGAATCAAGATGGCGGTGACTCACCTCGGTTCAGAACGATAAGGCCCGCCCACACACGCACCGATTGGTCGACCGTCAGGTGACCGAAGCGTAGGATTGGTCAATCGTCCCGTCCACTCGACCGTAGGAGGGCCCGGCCGCACGCGCCAGCAACCCGGCGTACCATTGGTCGACCTCGAGGTCACTCTATCGCTAATGAGCGGATAATGAGATGCTAATGAGCGGAATGTTGAATGTTTTTCGGATACCGCGGGCGCGATTTTCGTCCGGCCGAAACGTAAATACGCTTACGACTGTTTCGGAATGGTAAGCTTTCTTTCGACGTAACGCACGCGTAGGTACGCTCTATAACTTTCGAGCGCATAGCCGGACAGACGCACACCCGAGGACGGACAGACAGATAGACAGACAGACAGAACGATCCGTTTATATATAGATAGATAGATAGATACACAGGCCTAGAAATTCAGTTTGGGGCGCCCAGCTCGCCTGGGCGCCGGAATTACCGCTGCGCGCGGAGCCACTTGCGCCAGCGGGATATTCAGTTTCAGCGCCCCAAGTGGAAGCCGGCTGCTAAACAAGGGTTTCGGCGCCCCGCTTGGGGCGCTGAAACTGAATATCGGCGCGCAAAGTGCCGCAGCGCCACCCACTGCGGCACGGCAGCCTGCGGTACTGCAGGCCTTCCTCCCACTCTTAAGGGGGAGGTGCCTGCAACAGCGCGATCCCCGCTCGCGAGTGCCGGCAAATGAGCCCGGCACCAAGGAGAAGTGCCGGGCTCTCGGGAAACAGCCGCAATGCCGCGGGGGGGGGGGGGGGTGTAGGAGGCCGGGGACAGAGGTGCGGGCAGGCGGCCGCCGAAAAAGCGGCCGGCCGCACCTTCACCTTAACTCGCCCCACTACCGGCACAGGTAGGCCCCGTGTACCGGTCGCTGTTTGCGGCCGGCGCGGGGGAGGCGGCAGCAACCAAATATGGCCAGCGGGGCGATAGCGGGGCGCTGCGCACACCGATGACGTCATCGGTGGCGGCGCAGCGCTAGTGGCTAACGCCGCCATTAGCGACCCGCTAAATATCGCGGTAGGTTTGCACAGTGGCGCAAAAGCCCTCTTTGGGCGCAAACTGGTGACGCAGGCCACTGAATTTCTAGGCCTTATTCTTTTAAAAAAAAGTTAATTACTTTCTAAACCTTTTATCTAATCTCATTAATTTTCCTACCTTTCCCCGTTTTTCCAGGTAGGCCTCGAAGCCTCGGCCTCTTCCTCCGCACCCACGCCCCAGCTAGGCACCTCCCGGCCCCTGTCAACAAGCAGCCCCCGATCGCTGCGAACTTTGTGAAGGCTGGAGGGGCGGGCCTCAGCTGAGCGCCGCTACCGCCGCCATCTTAGTAAAGGCTGGTGCGGCGGTGGCGTCACGGAGCTCCCCGGAGCAGGTGCGCGGCGGTGTCTAACTCTTCCCCCGCCCCCCGCCAGTCTGTCTCTCTCTCTCTTCCCCGCGCCTCCTGAATGCGCGGGGGAAGAGGCCCGGGGCACCGTGGCCGCTTTCGGAGACTTCAACTCCGTGACAGGTGAGGAGGGTCCTTATTCACGCAATCGGCCGCTCAGGCCCAGGCCCGGAGATCGGGAGGCGGAGAGGGGAGGAGGGTTACCAAGGCAACCGGGGGCTCGGGCGGGGGGTGGGGTTCCAGAGATCGGGCCTCCGGAGATCGGGGAGGGGTGGGGGGCGAGCCTCGGGAGATAGGGGGGCGAGCCTCGGGAGATCGGGGGGGGGGGGCGAGCCTCGGGAGATCGGGGGGGGGCGAGCCTCGGGAGATCGGGGGGGGGGGGCGAGCCTCGGGAGATCGGGGGGGGGAGCGAGCCTCGGGAGATCGGGGGGGGGCGAGCCTCGGGAGATCGGGGGGGGCGAGCCTCGGGAGATCGGGGGGGGGCGAGCCTCGGGAGATCGGGGGGAGGGGGGCGAGCCTCGGGAGATCGCGGGGGGGGGGGGGCGAGCCTCGGGAAATCGCGGGGGGGGGCGAGCCTCGGGAGATCGGGGGGGGGGGAGCGAGCCTCGGGAGATCGGGGGGGGGCGAGCCTCGGGAGATCGGGGGGGGGGCGAGCCTCGGGAGATCGCGGGGGGGGGGGGGGACGAGCCTCGGGAGATCGGGGGGGGGGCGAGCCTCGGGAGATCGGGGGGGGCGGTGAGCCTCGGGAGATCGGGGGGGGGGCGAGCCTCGGGAGATCGCGGGGGGGTGGGGACGAGCCTCGGGAGATCGGGGGGGGGGCGAGCCTCGGGAGATCGGGGGGGGGCGGTGAGCCTCGGGAGATCGGGGGGGGGCGAGCCTCGGGAGATCGCGGGGGGGGTGGGGGGGCCGAGCCTCGGGAGATGGGGGGGGGGGCGAGCCTCGGGAGAATCGGGGGGGGGCGAGC
>NC_140988.1:173400960-173602617 GCF_052327205.1 Somniosus microcephalus
CATG
This sequence comes from Somniosus microcephalus, assembly GCF_052327205.1. Taxonomy (NCBI): domain Eukaryota; kingdom Metazoa; phylum Chordata; class Chondrichthyes; order Squaliformes; family Somniosidae; genus Somniosus; species Somniosus microcephalus. The sequence continues at coordinate 173,400,965 of NC_140988.1, forward strand.
CAGGTGCAGCAGGTGGTTAAGAAGGCAAATGGTATGCTGGCCTTCATAGCGAGAGGATTCGAGTACAGGAGCAATGATGTCTTGCTGCAGTTGTACAGGGCCTTGGTGAGACCACACCTTGAGTATTGTGTGCAGTTTTGGTTGCCTTATCTGAGGAAGGATGTTCTTGCCATAGAGGGAGAGCAGCGAAGATTCTCCAGACTGATAGCTGGGATGGCAGGAATGATGTATGAGGAGAGATTGGGTTGATTGGGCTTATACTCGCTGGAGTTTAGAAGAATGAGAGGGGATCTCATTGAAACTTATAAAATTCTAACAGGACTAGACAGACTAGATGCAGGAAGGATGTTCCCGATGGTCGGGGAGTCCAGAACCAGGGGTCATAGTCTAAGGATAAGGGGTAGGCCATTTAGGACAGAAATGAGGAGGAATTTCTTCACCCAGAGAGTGGTGAACCTGTGGAATTCTCTACCACAGAAGACAGTTGAGGCCAATTCATTAAATATATTCAAGAAGGAGTTAGATATATTTCTTAAGGCTAAGGGGATCAAGGGTTGTGGGGAGAAGGCAGGGACAGGGTACTGAATTTGGATGATCAGCCATGATCGCATTGAATGGCGGAGCAGGCTCGAGGTGCCGAATGGCCTACTCCTGCTCCTATCTTCTATGTTTCTATGTTTAGTGCTCTGCTCTCTCCCCATGCTCTGCTCTCCCCCCATGCTCTGCTCTCTCCTCATGCTCTGCTCTCCCCCCATGCTCTGCTCTCTCCCCATGCTCTGCTCTCCCCCATGCTCTGCTCTCTCCTCATGCTCTTCTCTCTCCCCATGCTCTGCTCTCTCCCCATGCTCTGCTCTCCCCATGCTCTGCTCTCTCCCCATGCTCTCCTATCTCCCCATGCTCTGCTCTCTCCCCGTGCTCTGCTCTCTCCCCATGCTCTGCTCTCTCCCCATGCTCTGCTCTCTCCCCATGCTCTCCTATCTCCCCATGCTCTGCTCTCTCCCCGTGCTCTGCTCTCTCCCCATGCTCTGCTCTCTCCCCATGCTCTGCTCTCTCCCCATGCTCTGCTCTCTCCCCGTGCTCTGCTCTCCCCCCATGCTCTGCTCTCTCCCCATGCTCTGCTCTCCCCCATGCTCTGCTCTCTCCCCATGCTCTGCTCTCTCCCCATGCTCTGCTCTCTCCCCGTGCTCTGCTCTCTCCCCATGCTCTGCTCTCTCCCCATGCTCTGCTCTCTCCCCGTGCTCTCCTATCTCCCCATGCTCTGCTCTCTCCCCATGCTCTGCTCTCCCCCTTTGGTCTGCTCTCTCCCCATGCTCTGCTCTCCCCCATGCTCTGCTCTCTCCCCATGCTCTGCTCTCTCCCCCCATGCTCTGCTCTCTCCCCATGCTCTGCTCTCTCCCCATGCTCTGCTCTCTCCCCATGCTCTGCTCTCTCCCCGTGCTCTGCTCTCCCCCCATGCTCTGCTCTCTCCCCATGCTCTGCTCTCCCCCATGCTCTGCTCTCTCCCCATGCTCTGCTCTCTCCCCATGCTCTGCTCTCTCCCCGTGCTCTGCTCTCTCCCCATGCTCTGCTCTCTCCCCATGCTCTGCTCTCTCCCCGTGCTCTCCTATCTCCCCATGCTCTGCTCTCTCCCCATGCTCTGCTCTCCCCCTTTGGTCTGCTCTCTCCCCATGCTCTGCTCTCCCCCATGCTCTGCTCTCTCCCCATGCTCTGCTCTCTCCCCCCATGCTCTGCTCTCTCCCCGTGCTCTGCACTCTCCCCATGCTTTGCTCTCTCCCCATGCTCTGCTCTCTCCCTGTGCTCTCCTATCTCCCCATGCTCTGCTCTCTCCCCATGCTCTGCTCTCCCCCTTTGGTCTGCTCTCCCCCTATTGTCTGCTCTCTCCTCATGCGCTGCTCTCTCCTTGTGCACTGCTCTCTCCCCGTGCTCTGCTCTCTCCCCGTGCTCTGCTCTCTCCCCGTGCTCTGCTCTCTCCCCGTGCTCTGCTCTCTCCCCGTGCTCTGCTCTCTCCCCGTGCTCAGCTCTCTCCCCGTGCTCTGCTCTCTCCCCGTGCTCTGCTCTCTCCCCGTGCTCTGCTCTCCCCCCGTGCTCTGCTCTTTCCCCATGCTCTGCTCTCTCCCCATGCTCTGCTCTCTCCCCATGCTCTGCTCTCTCCTCATGCTCTGCTCTCTCCTCATGCTCTGCTCATTCCCCATGCTCTGCTCTCTCCTCATGCTCTTCCCCGTCCCTTTGGGCCCCGTGCTGCATTTCACAGGATCACAGAATCACAGAATCCCCACAGTGCAGATAGAGGCCATTTCGGCCCATCGAGCCTGCACCGACACATATCCCACCAGATCCCCGTAACCCCTACACCAACACATATCCCACCCTATCCCCGTAACCCCACGTATTTAATCCCCCTAACACTAATGGTCAATTTATCATAGCCAATCAACCTAACCCGCACATCTTTGGACTGTGGGAGGAAACCGGAGCACCCGGAGAAAACCCACGCAAACACGGGGAGAATGTGCAAACTCCACACAGACAGTCACCCGAGACCGGATTCGAACCCGGGTCTCTGGCGCTGTGAGGCAACAGTGCTAACCGTACCTGCAGTTGCCGTTCTGCAATACACATACATGTCAGGCAAAACTTTGAAAACTGGAAGTTCTCGTTCCCTGGCAATATTCACTTCCCAATTTAAATTCCTTTTCTGGAGTTGTGTTTGATGGGATAAATTGGCTAATTGCACTGAAAATGCTCCTGCATTTTATCATTATATTTTCTCTTTCAATAAGCACTTTTACAGTTTTGGCAATTTTTATTTTATTCACAGGTTAATTCGATTTTGTACATCTCGGAATACTCTTTCAAAATAAGTGAAGGGGAAGTTAAAGAATTCCTTCTTCGCAGTGGGTTTCTGGAAAAATGTGTGACCAATGTGGAAGATCAAAAACTATTTCTTGTTGCATACCCTGAAAAGGTATTTATTGTTTTTAGTATATTACTTTTTGAATTAATTAATTCACATGTGTAATTCATGCTTTTGAAAAAAATAGCTCTAGTGGTAAAAGGTACATTTTTCAGGTTTCAGCTGGAAGGAGTAGCTTCCCATCTTTGTGTTTATGTCAGGGAGTCTTCCTCACTGTCAGTGCACATCAAAAATTCGGGTGTTGATTTTCAAACCATTTATATTCCAACCGTTTAAATTAGTTGTCAGAAAATCATGTGCAGCGCATGATCGAATTTCCGACTTGCACTTCTGGAGGCCAAAGTTGGGAAATTGCCCCTGTAGTATATGCATTGTTTTCTAATTAAATTATCTTGCACATTATATAGATTAGTTCATTGTTTAAAAGAGGAAAATTTGGAAGATACACGATCCCTTTAAGAGTCACACATTAATAGCCTTGTATGCATCATGTGCCATCTCCTGTTCTCTGCATTATAACTGCTGTGTCCCATGAGACTTTCCCCTTTCACCTTTAATTTTCCAGTAGGGCCTCAGTATTTGTGAAAAATAAGTTCTGAGTTTTGGTAAAGGTTAACTTGTTTTACTTTAACGGTCTTGTTTCGTCCCCATTTCATAATTTAAAGATAGTATACATAGTGCAAGAGAAGACTGTGAGGCAGACTTCTTTCTTAAGCATGTTCATCTAAAGCATTGCCTCGGAGGTGCGTACTTGGGAAAATCAGGCAGGCTCCATTATTGGTGTGTGATCCTCCCCACTTGATATTTCTCTATGCACTCCACCCAGGTGATGCTTTGCACTCAAGTGCTAAAGAGAAATTCTGCCCCTATTTGTCCCATCAAGGCTGCTGATTCTGCAGGCTAGGTACAATATATCCTTACAATGGACTCTACTCCATACTATTTAATTTCTTAAGGAAAAGTTCTGCATAAATTCTCTCAGACCCCCAGGGTAACTACAGTGCATATTAAGTGAAAAATAAAACAGACATCATGGGCTCAGCTAACACCAGCTTTATTTTATCAAGTGTATCAAGAACTGACTCCAAACTCTACACAAAAGAGACTCTAATCGTGTGCATCCCAGAATTCTGAGGGGAGATAGAGAGGAAATAGCAGAGGCTATGATCCCAATCTTTCAAACATGCTTGGATATGGCAATTGTGGCAGAGGAGTGGAGTGTTGCTAATGTAATGCCTCTGCTCAAAAAGGGAGAAAGGAATAACTATAGTCCAGTCGGAAGAGATTTACTAAAATTTTACTGGGAAGTAGAAGCTTTAGTTATGAGTAAAGACCAGACAAACTGGGGCATTTTTCACTAGAACAGATAAGATTAAGAGGAGATCTTCAGATGTTTAAAATTATAAGCGGTTTTGGCAAGGTAAATACAGGAAAACTATTTCCCCTGGTCAGTAAGTTGGTAACTAGAGAGCATAAATTTAAGAATTCTATGACCTTGCAATCTTCGAGAAGTCAAACTGCTGAGAAATCCAGTGAGATGTGGCAAATTGTAAACCAACAAACTGGTTTATTTTACGTGAAATTTTACGACTGAATGGAATACTATTATTGCAGCAAGGTTTATATATTTCCTATTGCTCTTCTTAACATCAAAAATAATGGAATACACAAACTTTGCCTTTGGTACAAGCCTACTTTCACTTTGCTGTCAGTATTGGTGAACTGACTGGTACTCTCGTAGAAAGAGTATTCTCTGCCTTCCTGACGGTTTGAAACTCAAACTTACTGCAAACTGCCTTCTTCTAGTGCGAGGAAGCCAAAAAAACTTGACCTCTGACACTCCTGCAGCTCACCGAGTTGCCAGTCAAACTATCATCTTAGATCAGAAGCATCCGTGTTTAGCTAAGCCTTCTGCTGTGCTTAGTGAATTAAATCAATCTAACATTACAGCTGCAAATTTCTCTAAGAAGTATTGGAAAAATCTTATTGGGGATAATTTTCAAGTTCTGTGCCTGGGCGGTAACCTCACAGAATGGATTGCCCATCCATTATAGAACCCACCCGATTGGAAATAAAAATCAGGGTGGGTTCTACAATGGGCGAGGGATCTGTTTCACCAGTTTACTGCCCAAGCGATGAAAGTGAATATTACCACCCCCCCTCCCTTATCACAAACTAATCTCGAATACGAAAAACACAGTTTTGTCAACAAGTTCTTGATCTTCAGTTCGGTCCCAGCTGGACGATTGTGTCTAATTCTGGACACCACACTTTAGGACGTGAATGTTTTAGAGAGGGAACAGAAGAGATTTACTAGAATGGTTCCAGGGATGAAGGAATTACAGTTACGTGGATAGACTGGAGAAGCTGGGGTTGTTCTTCTTGGAGCAGAAAAGGCTAAGAGGAGATTTGATAGAGGTGTTTAAAATCATGAAGGGTTTAGATAAAGTAAACAAAGAGAAACTGTTTCCAATGGCTGAAGTGTCGATAACCAGTGGGCACAGATTTAAGGTGATTGGCAAAAGAACCAGAGGCGACACGAGGAAACATTTTTTTATGCAACAAGTTGTTAGGATTTGGAATGCACTGCCTGGTGGAAACAGATTCAATAGTAGCTTTCAAAAGGGAATTGGATAAATACTTGAAGGAGAAAATATTGCAGGGATATGGAGAAAGAGCGGGGAAGTAGGACTAACTGGATTGCTCTTCGAAAGAGCCGGCTGAGACTCGATGGGCTGAATGGCCTCCTTCTGTGCTGTAGTATTCTATGATTCTATGATCTTGTGCCCCAGCTAAGGGACCTAATCCAGCACCTGAGTAGCTTGTGTTCCTGTGATTTAATCGCCTGTGGACCCAAGTTAACTTTGTATTAAACATCAAAATATAAATTAATCCAAAATCACTTCTGGGCCAAATTTGCAAAAATCTCAAAATGTGACAGCGTCCAAAGCTGGACACAATATTCTAACTGTGGCCTAGCAATGACTTGTGTGTAAGCTATCATTATCTTTTTGCTTTTGTACTCTGACCTTATTTATAAAATCAAATCGCATTTGCTTTTTTTTAACAGCTTTATCAACTTGTAGTCCCACTTTTAAAGATTTCTGAACCCCTAACTCTGTGTCCTACACATTTAAAATGTTTTACTATTTACTCTATATTTCCTCTTATTCTTCCTCCCAAAATGTATCACCTCATATTTCTCTGCTCTAAACTCTGTCCGGTTTTGATTCCCCCTCTCCAACCAACCTTTGGCAACATCATGTTTCCCCTTTTACAAAACACACAGGGGGTGAATTTCTGTGAAGGTTCTCCTGCTTGTCTGCCGTAACATTGGTGGAAGAGCCCTGGAAAAAATGGCATTAATAAAGTTATGGTGGATGAGTGAGAGAACCACTGTGCAAATTCACCCCACGCTGTATGGTATCAATAGGGAAATCATTGATTTACATTTGGTGATGATAAGCCACAGGACAACAAACGCAGCTTAATGTCTGAGAAATGTTAAGCTCAATTGTGTTTCCGACAATGGATAACAGATGTAAGCTAAGACTACCTCCCAGCTTCTTACCCATTTCCCTGATTTGCTTCTCAATAGGGAACTATCTTGAACAAAAATCAAAAACTGTAGATGCTGGAAATTTAAAGCATCAGAAACAATCAGCAGGTCGGGCAGCATCTGCACAAACAAGTTAAATGTTTCAAGTGTGCAAACCCTTTGTCAGATTAAAAGCTTTCAGAAAGGAACAGGACAACAGGAAGTGGGAGTGAAAAAAACCCACACACACAGAGGAAAAGAAATAGAATGACCTGTAAATGCTTAAATAGAGAACAGGAGGTGGTTAAATGGCAGAGGTGATATTTGCAAAAGAGGGATAATGAAATAAATAAAAGAAAAAAAGTCCTGTGTGAGTCAGAGGTTGTGTGAATAGCTAAAAGGATGGGGGGTATGCAGGTGAAAGGGAAATATGAAAAACAGACAAGCAGAGTAGGTTCCAGTCTCCCAGGAGCCTGGTAGAAGAAAAAGAAGCAGGTTGACACCAAGGCCGTAAATTTAATTAAGGAGGTAGGATGGGGCTGGGACAGCTGGTTTCCGGGTTCCGGTCCCGCTCCCTGCTGCATCCGCTATGCAGAAGTGATTTCCCTTGATTGGCCTTGGTAAGCCCGGCCAATTAACAGGAAGCGGGTCTGATGAGGTCATTTGATGACACGTCATCAGCCAGTTTCCTTAAAGGGACCACGTCCACATGGAGTTTGACAGTTGTTCTGTCAGTGTTTGACAGTATTGAGGTGCTGCAAACACTGACAATCACTGCACAAAGGTGAACACTTGCACCCAGGCTCTCTAGTGACTCCCTCCATATGCATATGGAGGGAGTCACAGCACGCAGGGAGGTTCTCTTCCCTTCTAAGGGCAGAAGAGACCTCCCAGGACACCAACTTACCTTGCACCTCCACCCAACCTTCTCTATCTACTTTATCACTTCCCCATCTCACTAGCCACCCCTCACACACACCCTTATCCTACTGCAAGCATACCAACTAACAACACACAAGGGTAGGCACTTGAGAGGTTTAGCCAATGTCCATGTGAAGTTTCTGGTAATGTGTTGTCATACAGTGAAATCTATTTTTCCAAAAGCGCCCCTTATTGGACAGATCTGAGCGCAACTTGAGAAGTGTTTTATTGAGTTCCAGTGATTGTCCAGTCATAACTTCCCCCCGCCCCGCTATAGTAATATGAGTGCATGGAATGGCTTGGACATTACATAGAAACATAGAAGATAGGAGCAGGAGTAGGCCATTCGGCCCCTCAAACCTGCTCCGCCATTTAATGAGATCATGGCTGATCATCCAAACTCAGTACACTGTCCCTGCCTTCTCCCCATATCCCTTGATCCCTTTAGCCTTAAGAAATATATCTAACTCCTTCTTGAATATATTTAACGAATTGGCCTCAACGGCCTTCTGTGGTAGAGAATTCTACAGGTTCACCACTCTCTGGATGAAGAAATTCCTCCTCATCTCTGTCCTAAATGGCTTACCCCTTATTCTTAGACTGTGACCCCTGGTTCTGGACTCCCCCGCCATCGGGAACTTCCTTCCTGCATCTAGTCTGTCTAGTCCTGTTAGAATTTTATAAGTTTCAATGAGTTTTCTAAGTTTCACGGTGCTGGTGTGGGATGGTGTCAACTTGGCGCATCATGTGGCAGCCAGGGTTTACAGCATCAATGAAGAAAATCTGGCCATGGTGATGCCATCTCTGGCCTCTCGGGCAGCAATTTTGTCAGGGGCTGATGCCCTGTGTCCAGTACAGCATCAGGTGATGGCAGAGAAGGTTGGTAATGTTGTTGGTGATGTTGGTGGGCCTGGTGATGTTGTTGTTGGGGCTGATCGTGGAAGGATTCGGAAGACTAAGGTCTGATTGTTTCAATGGCTTCGATGTTGCTGCAATAGATGGCAGCTGCAGGTGAGATGACAGAAGCGATCTGTCAATGGTGAGTGAAGTTCTCCCAACGAGGTAGCACTGGCCATACAGTTGAATCTAAAAACTTGTAAGCTAAAGAAATCTCTATATGTATTAAAAATGCAGTAACCAACATTTTCTATGCTCTGAAACTCACCATCAGCAACATGGCATCCTTGACACCACTTCTGCAGCTGTCAGCTTTTCACAAACATCAGAGCAGACTCAAAACACGACAGGTTGAGCTGGTGTGTTCCCCGAACTGCGGGTAACCTGTGGGGAAGAATGTAAAATTAGGGCCTAGAAATTCAGTGGGCTGCGCCACCCGTTAGCGCCCAAAGAGGGCACTTAGTGGGTTTTATGCCACTGGCCACGCCTCCCGCTAAATTTAGCAGGACACTAATGGCAGTGCTAGCCGTTAGCGCTGCGCCGCTACCGATGACGTCATCGGTGTGCGCAGCGCCCCGCTACCATCCCAATCGCGAAATTTGGTAGCGCCCCCTGCTGTAACGCTGGTCGCAATTTGCGACCGGTTCAGGGGGGCCTACCTGCGGCGGTAGAGGCGCTGAGGTGCGGGGCGGCCATTTTTTTTGCTGGCCGCCTGCCAGCACCTTTCCGCGCTGCCATCCCCGGCCTCCTAAGCCCCCTGCCCCGCGGAGTGCCAGCTGTGTCCCAAGAGCCCGGCACTTCTCCTCTTTTGCCGGCACTCGCGCTCTTCGAGCGCGCTGCAGCAGGCCCCTCCCCTTTAAGAAGGGGAGGAAGGCCTGCAGTACCGCAGCGCACTGTGCCGCAGCGTGTGGCGCTGCGGCACGTTGCGCTGCGAACTTCAGTTGCAGCGCCTGAAGAGGGATGCGAGGCGCCTCGAGTAGCGCCGCACTTCCCTCTGGGGCGTGCAAACTGAATTTGCGGCGGCCGGCCGCGACTTTTTCTGGGGCGCTACTTCCGGCGCCTTGGCGAGGCTGGTAAGTTTCTAGGCCTAGAAGTAAGCCTCAAAAAAGACTTAAATTGGCTCTTAACAAGCCATTTAACCAGCTGAATTGTATCCTACCCGCTGTCAATCTTTGCTATTTTGACAGCGGACCCGCCCCCTCAGCGCTATTAAATTCACGGCCCAAAAGTGCCTCATCCCTCGAAGCTGTCTTTGGGTAGGTTCATACAATGTGGAATAATTCACTTCCCCTCACACGTCTCCAGTACTCTGAAGATTGTGAAGGATTTATTTGATGCTGACAGGTATTGTTGTGTCCGTGTGTTGATAGAGACACTGAAGACAGGAGCTGGTTTCACAGGTGTTTACTAAACAAAGTCTGGAGGGGAACTAACTGATACAACACAATATACAGGCTTATATAGGCCGAGTGGCCATTACCGGCATTACAGTACACATGGGGCTCTTAAAGGCACATACACTACAATTCCTCCCCTTTTAGCCAACCAGCACATAATATTTTAAGTAATCATTAATTACATGTTACAAGAAAAAATAATCTACACATTGCGGCAGTTAATTAATTATAAGTCAGTCTCTCTGGAGGCTTCCTGACTCGGTCCGGATAATGCCTCGGTGATGTAATAGTTTCTGGTGGTGTAGTAGGTTCTTTTGGCAAGGCTGATTCGGCTTGAATGCCAGTGTCGTGTTCATCGGGTTCCAGTATCACTGGATCGGAGGTAGATATGGGTATCTCTACTTCATCATTAGGCGTATAGAGTTGTGGTGTAGGTTGTCCCTTTTCGGATGACTCTATGATTTGGTCAGCATGGCGCCTTATTATGCTTTCTCCGATGTCTACGGTATACATCAGCGGTCCTGGTCATGTGCAGATAGTTCCAGGCTGCCATTTCTCGGTACGGTAGTCCTGGGCCAAAACTTGTTGACCTATCTGGAAGGTTCTAGTTGGCCTTTCATTCATGCCTTGAAATTGCCGGTTCTCCACGTCCCTTCTGATGTTTGGCTTGATCAAATCCAGCCGGCATCTTAGGTTTCTATTGAAGAACATCATGGCGGGAGTTTGGTTTGTAACCATATGTGTTGCATTCCTGTATGCGAACAAGAAGTTATTCACCTTGTGCTGAAGTTTTATGTCTTCATTACCCATGGCCTTTATGGCCTTCTTGAAGGTCTGGACAAACCTTTCAGCCAATCCATTGGTGGCGGGATGGTATGGGGCGGACGTGTAGTGCTTAACCCCATTGTTTTTTAAGAACTTCCTGAATTCTTCGGACACAAATTGCGGTCCATTATCAGAACAGATCTGTTCCAGCAGCCCATTCCTGGCAAATATGGTCCTTAATACTGTGATGGTTTTTTCCGTGGTGGTGGAGGACATCTTTATTACCTCCGGCCACTTGGAGTGTGCATCAACCGCGATTAAGAACATTGAGTCCATAAATGGACCAGCAAAGTCAATGTGCACCCTTTGCCAGGGGGATGAGGGCCACTCCCATGGATGTAGAGGGGCTTGTGGTGGAGCGTTTTGGACCTTCTGGCACCCGAGGCAGCTCTTGGCCATTTCTTCGATGTCTCCATCGATACCTGGCCACCATACAAACGCCCTGGCTAGGTTCTTCATTTTCACTCCACCCAGATGCCCCTCGTGAAGCTCCTTTAGAACTTTATCCTGGAGTTTGGGTGGAATCACCACTCGGGATCCACACATCAAGGTTCCTCGGCACACTGACAGCTGTTCTCTTCTTTGCGAGAATGCTGGTAACAGTGGTTCACCATGTGCTGGCCATCCCTTCACTGTTAAATCGTAGACTCGTGAGAGAGTCGGGTCATTTCTAGTTTCCCTTTCAATGGCAGAATTTGTTACTGGTAGACATTCGACTATGGTAGAGTGGAAAATCTCCACTGGGTCTACGGTAGGTGCTTCTTCTACCGTTGGCAACGGTAGGCGCGATAACCCGTCAGCATTCCCATGCTGTTTTGATCCTTTGTATTCTATGTTGTATTGGTGTGCCCCTAGAAAAAGGGACCACCTCTGTAGCCTTTGCGCTGTCATAATGGGAACACCCTTTTTAGGTTTGAATATGGAGATGAGTGGTTGATGGTCAGTCAACAAGGTAAATTTTTGTCCGTGTAGGTAATGGTTGAATTTCTTCACTCCCCATACCAGGCTGAGTGCTTCCCTGTCGATTTGGGCATAGTTACGCTCAGCTGAGTTCAATGAGCGTGACGCAAAAGCTATCGGCCGTTCCGAGCCATCAGGGAATTTATGCGATAATACTGCTCCTACGCCGTAAGGGGATGCATCGCACGCCAGTCTGATTGGCAGTGATGGGTTGTAATGAGCCAAAACTTCTTTGGACGTGATTAAGTCTTTGCATTTATGGAAGGCACGTTTACAGTCTTCGCTCCATTTCCAAATTACTCCTGTTTGTAGCAGTTCATTAAGAGGGTGTAGAAGAGTTGATAAGTTCGGTAAAAATTTATGATAGTAATTTATTAATCCCAGGAACAACCTTAATTGTGAAACATTTTCAGGTGCTGGGGCTTTTATGACCGCTTCAATTTTTTCAGGTGACTTATGCAACCCTTTCTTATTAATTATGTGGCCACAATATGATATTTGATTCTGGAAAAATTCGCACTTGGGGCAATTTGCTCGTAGGCCCTGTTCTCTCAGCCTAGTGAGCACCTGCTCCAAATTGGCAAGGTGCTCGTTGTCGTTTTCTCCTGTTACAAGGATGTCGTCTAGGTAGCATTGAGTCCCCGGAATCCCTTGGAGGACTTGCTCCATAGCTCTTTGCCAGATAGCTGGAGCGGATGCTACTCCGAAAACCAGTCGATTGTACTGGTATAGGCCTTTGTGTGTATTTATCGTGAGATACTTTTTAGAGGCCTCTTCAACCTCCACCTGTAGATATGCCTGTGCCAAGTCAATTTTGGTGAAACGTTTCCCTCCGGATAGTGAGGCGAAAATATCTTCTATCCTCAGAAGAGGATACTGTACCATGTGAAGGACCGGGTTTACAGTCACCTTGAAGTCTCCACAGATGCGAATTTTTCTCTGTTCTTCAGATTTATCATTATTCAACGTTTTCTTCATGACCAGGACGATGGGTGTTGCCCACTCGCTCCAATCTATTTTGGATAATACGCCTGCCTTTTCCAAATTCTCCAGCTCTGCCTCGACTGCTGGACGAATTGCGTATGGCACCGGCCTTGCCTTAAAAAACTTGGGAATTGCCGCATCTTCCACTTTTATTGAGGCGGTGATGCCTTTCAAGGTTCCTAGTTTCTCTTGAAACACTTCCTTGGCGTTGGCCAAGATGCCTTTTAATCGTTCAGGTATGACGTCATCATCATTTTTTTCCTTACTGGTCACCGTCAGTGCCTGAATGGAGTGCCAGTCTAAACGTATTTTCCTGATCCATTCACGTCCCAACAGCGGTGGACCACCATCTTGTAGAACGTATAAATACAACTTCTGTATTTCCTTGCCGTTGTATACAACAGGCACCCTTATTTTTCCTTTGGGGTATACTTTCTGCCCCGTATATGTTTTCAAGATAATGGATGTGTCTTTTAGAGGTATATGCGGAAATAGCCGCTCGTAATCCCGTCGATTTATGACGGTCAGAGCTGATCCTGTATCTAGCTCCATTTTAACTGGGGACCCTGCTATTGTGAGGGTAACCCAAATGATCTGGTAATCTTCTTTGGCAATTACATTATGTAATTTGAGAGAGCTTAGTCTCTTGTTTCCGGAGTCGCTATCGCTCTTCTGGTCTTCGGAGCTACTGTCTGTCATCATTTGTACCTTTCTGTGCTTTTCCTTATTGATTTTTTTTCTGTTAGTGGATTTTTTGTTTCCAGATCGGCATACACGTGTAATGTGTCCCATCTTTCCGCATTGCCTGCATGCTTTGTCCTTGAACCAGCAGTCCCTCTGGTCATGGGTGGATCTGCCGCAGCGATAACATCTCTCGAAACCCCGTGTCATTTCATGGGTGCCGAAGTCCTGTGGCTTTTGCTGTACTTCTGCAGCTCCTCTTGCACTGAAAGCCTTGTCCAGTGTCAAATCTTTCTCAGAAAGTAGCCTTTTTTGAGTTCCTTCATTTAGGAGACCGCAGACGAATTTGTCTCGTAGAGAATCTGCCAGTCCTGCCCCGAATTGGCAGTGTAGGGTATCAACAATCTCCTTAAAATTCTTGTCCATTGGTTCGGCTGGAGTGATTAAGTTTCGTAACAGCTTATATGTCTTTGCGCCCATTAGATTTAGAAGTACTGAAGATTTTTTTCATCTTCTATTCCATTTGCGGTGCAATATACCGCCACTCTTTCCACATATGTGGTCCAATCCTCTATCTTGTTATCAAAAGGATCAATATTGCCAGACTTAGGCATCCTAGAAAAAAAATGGCGCTTCCCGTGCTTCCCCGCCGCTGCTGCCGATGACAACGCTGTTTCCCGTGGTTTCCGTTCTTTTTATTTATTTATTTACAGTTGGAGACTCGTTCCCGCCGGACTCTCTCTCTAGGTCTGAACGCCGACCTGCTTGCAGCGCCGGCCGTCTCCCGAGTGCTCCCTCCCCGTCTGTTACTGCTTGCCTCCGCTTTCGCTGCTTGGCCTAGCTGCAGAGCCAGCCGCTGGAACCCCAGCCCGACGCCCAAGAAGGATTATTGCAGTACCTGCCACCAGCTTGGCTAGCTGGTGAAACCACAGCTTTTTCTTTTTCTTTTCAACTTTGGACGCCAGAGGAATCGATGTCCTTGAGGTGCTGCCGAATTGCAGGTAAGTCCATTTCCAATTCGTCGCCACTGTTGTGTCTGTGTGTTGATAGGGACACTGAAGACAGGAGTTGGTTTCACAGGTGTTTACTAAACAAAGTCTGGAGGGGAACTAACTGATACAACACAATATACAGGCTTATATAGCCCGAGTGGCCATTACCGGCATTACAGTACACATGGGGCTCTTAAAGGCACATACACTACAGGTATACCGTGTGTATTCTTAGTTGTATGCACCAGAGGCTGTCCACGTTTAATCTGCTGTTTTAACAAACTATAACAGGAATTACCTAGTAAATTATTTCCACCCATTTAATGTATGTACTTATTACTGAATCGAGACCTACCGGTTATTCTTTATAGATTCTAGAAACCAAATACAATTTATGACTTTCTACATGCATCTAACACTCAAACTGTGCAATATCCAGGGGATGAACATAGTCTACGCCAATAGCGTGAAATGGACTCATAGCGAATCGGCAGCAAATTTTACTCTGTGCCCGGTTTACTTTTCCATTGAATTCCATGAATAAGAAAATGGGCGCATTGCAAACAGGCGGTAATTCACTACGTACCCGAATCGTGGACCAATTTCACCCCGCCTATCCCATGGTCCTGCTACACAAACATATATCCAATCTTAAAATGATGAACAATTGGAATTTTTTAAACCATGATTCCCTCTAAGCTAATCAAAGATATTACTTGTCCTCGTACCAATTTGATTAGAATCAGAACAGTATTCGAAAAGACGTTTCAAAATAATGAATGCTTTAATTTTCTTTTTACAGAATTCTTCCTTGCAATTTTCACTTGATGAAGAAAACTTTACTGCTAAAGAATCATTTACTGAGCAACAAAAAGAAAAGCGACAAAAGGACCTTGCTGCATTAGAGCGATTGTTTAAGGTTTTAATTTTGCTGATAATTTTACATCTTGTTAATTGTTGTGATGAAGTTTTGGGCTTGCTAAGAACACAGTATTACTAATGGCATTGTGAAAATACCTGCACTGCACTTAGAAATGGATCTGTACACTCCATCGATGGCTCAGTGAGATTCCCAATTATCTCCATCCTCCTTCCTGGCCACTGTCTGAAGCTGACCCAGACTGTTCGCAACCTTCACATCCTATTTGCCCCTGAGCTGAGCTTCCAACCCCATATCCTCACCATCACCAAGAGTGCCTACATCCACCTCCGTAATATCGCCTGTCTCTACCCCGCCTCAGCTCATCTGCTGCTGAAACCCTCATCCATGCCTTTGTTACCTCCAGACTTGACTATTCCAACACACTCCTGGTCGGCCTCCCATCTTCCACCCTCCGTTATCTTGAGTTTATCCAAAATTCTCATCTTGTGTTCAAATCCCTCCATGGTCTCGCCCCTTCCATCTTTGTAAGCTGTTCCAACCCTACAACCCTCTGAGATCTCAGTGCTCCTCCAATTCTGGCCTCTTGCAATCCCTGATCTTCATCACTCCACCATTGGCGGCTGTGCCTTCATCTGACTAGGTCCTAAGCTCTGCAATTCCGTCCCTAAATCTCTCCACATCTCTCCCTCTCTCTCCTTGAAGTTGCTCCTTAAAATATATCTCTTTGACCAAGATTTTGTTACGTACCCTTACATCTCTTTATGAGACTTGGTGTCAAATTTGTCTGCTAAGCGCTCCTGTGAAACACCATGGGACATTTTTACTGTGTTAAAGGTGCTATATAAATGCAAGTTGTTGTTGTTGTTGTGTAGGTTTGCCACCTGGCTAGCTTTTCACTGGTCCAAACAGATTTTCATAATTGCTTGCAGTTGCTTGTTGACTGTTTTAACCAGAAATACAGTGCTTGTGTTCTGTAAATAACGTGTGGTAAGCCTTTATAAAATGGCCACGATACCATTAGTCAACAGTGGCAATTTTAAAAACCGGTCAGTTGTCAACACTACTGGTGAAGAGCTGAGCTCTACAGATCAGGAAGGCCCCAGTTTCAACAACATCTGTACTGAGTTAGCTGATCTCAGCTCGGGCTGTGACGCAGGTGCCATAATGAAGGCTTCTGTTAACACAGGCTCCCATACATAGGATCATAGAATGGTATAGCACAGAAGGAGGCCATTCGGCCCATTGTGCCTGTACTAGCCCTCTGAAAGAGCCATCCAGTTAGTTCCATTCCCCTGCCCTTTCCCCATAGCCCTGCAAATTATTCCCTTCAAGTATCTATCCAATTACCTTTTGAAAGTTATTATTGAATCTGTTTCCCACAGCCCTTCAAGAAAAACTTCCGCAGCGACTGGCTAACGCCCCCTCCCCCCACTCTAAACCCACGCGCTGTCCTGGTCCCCCTTTCTCCTGATTGCCGGTCTGATACCCTCCACCAACCCCACGATCTTTGCCAGTTGCCGGGGACCTTTTCCAACGTTACCCGGCTACGACCTTCTGTCACTGTGATTCCTGCCCAGCAGCCTCTCAATCTGGCCGGCTGCTGGGGTGGAAATGGAGTAAATAAATGAAAATCAGGTCCTGCCATTAAAATCGACAGGACCTCTGTGGTCCTGGCATTTCTGGGATTCCCTCCCTGCAAACACGCGCCCCCGCTCCTTTCCCGCCTCCCCATAAATATCAGGGACTAAGCCTTTCTTTATAAAGCCAAGGATCCCGTATGATTTTTTAACAGCCTTCTCAACTTGTCCTGCCACCTTCAAAGATTTGTTTACATACACCCCCAGGTCTCTCTGTTCCTGCACCCCCTTTAAAATTGTACCATTTAGTTTATATTGCCTCTCCTCACTTGTCCAACTAATATAACAGCAGTCATTGAATGATGATCAGGGTTGGGGAGATGTAAATGGATTAACTGTTCACAGTTGTACAGCGGAGGCAATGTGGACAATATCCCTGCCTTTGGTGTTGAAAATTTGGAGGTCTTGCTACAGGAGGTGTACCACAGAATGGTGGCTATATGTGGGGCTAAAGGCTGTCTGGTATCTTATTTAAAATTTGTAATATGTGTTCTTAGTGGGTGAGGTTCGCCACTGGAAGTGTGAAGTCAGAAAATTTACCCTTTGATTGCTACGAAAGATCACATTCAGTCTCAAATATCCATATATGCATTAGGGCAAGACTATAAACTCATATTTTCATAATTTTCATTTGTAACCATGTACATTTATCATCTTAAAATCATGTCTTGTATCAAATAATTTTATTTCTCTTTCTTTCCCTCCCCAGCAAAAAAAATTATCTGATGAATTTGAAAAGAGTGTGAGCACACCAACTTTATACCCAGTTTTCCATGCATCTGTTCTCATGAAGAATGTAAGTTTTCTTTGTTGCCCACTTTGCAAAACTTTGGCCTGAATTTTAATGGGGAGCTAGGTTGGGAGTGGGGAGGCTCCAAAGTGGTCTGGAAATCCAGGAGAACCGGGATTGATCATTGGAGGTCCAGGGAGGGCGGGGGGGGGGGGTGGTGATCATCAGAGGGCTGGGAGCTGCTGATGATCAGGGCCAGGAACAGCACCGGGGGGCAGGAGCAGCATGGGGGTGGGGGGGTGGGGGGAAGGCCTCGTTGTGGGGAGGGGGGGTGTTGGAGGCCTGGGGGAGGGATTGGAGGCATCGTGGGGGGATGGGTTAGGCAGGGAAATTGGATCCAGGAGGTAAGTGCAAAGGCATTTACCTCCTGGATCCAGCAGTCCTCGCCTTACTTTCGCTGGCGTGTTTCACGAGGCCTGGAAAACCCGATCAGCTAAAGTTAAATTCAAAATGTAGGCTAAATCAGAGGCTGCCTGCCTCATATTTAAATGGATGACCCGTCTCCTGGGAGCGGGTTGGCTGCCTGTCCCCAGTTCCACCTCCGTTAAAACCAGAAGTGGGTGGGTTGGAGGCGGGTTCTGTTTGGGATTCAAACTTTTAACACTTTGGGGGAGAAATTTGGTTGGTAGCGCCAGCGATTAGCGCCTAAAGAGCCCGAGATTTGGGGCGTTACCCAATTTTCGGGCGGGCGCAGTGAACCCAGTGCTTCCTGCCATATTGAGTAGCCTTTTAGCGCCGGCGCTAACTCTTTGCGCCCGCGAGCGGGCGCAGGCAGATCATGACGTCATTTCAGTGTGCAACGCCTTTTTGGCACCCCGGACCGGAAATTCAGTGGCGCCCCCCTCCGTTCCGCCTGGCGCTATTAGTGACAGTTGGATGGAACATTACCAGGTCCTTCTCGGACTCGGGGGGCGCTCTTTAAAGGGGACAGCACTAGTATAAAAGCAGCAGCCATTTGGGCTGGCCATCCTGCTCGCTGCTGGAGAGAGTTGCAGACCTTCAGTTGCAGAGAGTTCTTCTCATTGAGCCAGCGGAGCCTTGGGACCTTCAGCCCTGTCCAGAACAGTTTGATCGTGAGAGATTACTGCGTCTTACTCGTCTGACATAATAATGGGAGCTGCTTTGGAGGGGAACGTCCTCCTGGCTGAACAACTGGCAAGGGCACAGAGACGGAGGGAGAGAGGGCCGGGATTGACCAGAAGGAGGAGGGCCAATGGACGTCGCCAAATCTGACCATATGCTACCAGGGTTTTCAGGCAGCAGGTCTCATACCTTGCCATGTCCGAGGAGCAGTGTCTGCGAAGGCTCAGATTTGGTAAGGGTGTTGTGACTGAGCTGTGCCACCTACTTGCTGAAGATCTGCAGCCGCGGTTACGGTGCAGGACCTCTCTGTTGGTGGCCGTCAAAGTCACTGTTGCCCTCAACTTTTTCACCAGCGGCTCGTTTCAGGCAGCAACTGGGGACATAGCAAATATTTCACAATTTGCGGTGCATTGCTGCATCCGGCAAGTGACAGCTGCCCTCTATAGAAGGAGGCGTGAATTAATCACCTTCCCTGTGACCCTGGAGAAGCAGGGGGAGCGCGCGCAGGGCTTCGCGGCTATTGCGGACTTCCCCATGGTGCAGGGGGCCATTGATTGCACACACGTGGCTTTGCGGGCGCCATTACAGAATCCTGAGGAGTTCCGCAACCGCAAGGGGTTCCACTCCCTCAATGTGCAGCTGGCCTGTGATCACCGGCAGATGATCATGGCGGTCAACGCACAATTCCCTGGCAGCAGCTACGACACGTTCATCTTGCGGCAGACCTCAGTGGCTGACCTTTTTGAGGCCCCAGCTCACCCACGAGGCTGGCTTCTTGGCGACAAGGGCTATCCTCTCTGCCCATGGCTCATGACCCCGCTCCGTTTGCCCAGCACCCCGGCAGAAGAGCATTACAACAACAGCCATCAGGCGACCAGGAACATTGTGGAGCACACAATTGGTGTGCTGAAGCAGCGTTTCCGTTGTCTCGACCATTCGGGGGGCACCCCACAGTACTCGCCGGAGCATGTGGCGCGTATCGTCGTTGTCTGCTGCATGCTCCACAACCTGGCCATTCGACGCACCCAGCCAATGCCAGCCGACCCTCAAGGTCCAGCAGAACAGGCGGACGAGGAGGAGGAGGAGGAGGAGGAGCATGCAGACGAGGAGGAGCAGGAGGAGGAGGAGGAGGAGGAACATGGGTGGGCTCCAGAAACTGGAAGGGCCGTTCGTCAGAGGCTCATAAGGACTCGGTTCTAGGCCCCTCTGACGGAATGCTGGCTGTGATTGGAACAGCGCCCTTCGGTTCGCAGTAAGCCTATGAAGGCCATCACGATTGTAAATAGTCTACAGCTCCATTGTAAATAAACCATTTTCTTTATTTTCAAAAAAGTGCTTCCTTCCAGCATGACAACGTAATGGCAACAGAAAGCATAACTAACAAACTAACAGATAACTGTCTGGCAAGCCGGCGAGACTAACCAAAACATAACAAACAAACACAGCAGGTGTGGACGGCCTTGAATTCGAAAAAGGAGACGTCTTAGCACCTCCCTCTACTGTTGACCCCTTGATGGAGACCGACTTCTCTTACGAGGTCGGCCCCTTCCCTCCCTGCAGCTCCTCCGTAATTGGACCCCAGTGGCTGCGTCAAGGCTGGGGGACGCCTGCTGAGTGTCTGGAAGCGCTGAAGCCCCTGAGGGACGGCCTGGACGACCTCTGGGCTTGGAGGGCCCGCAAGCTGGCTGCTCCAACTGGGCATGTCTGGAAGCAGTCTGCCGTGCAGGTGGTGGCAGCTGCACTGCTGACGTTCCAGCGGTGGCATCAGGAATGCTCACATGCCGAGAGAGGACACCTGCACCGTGGTCGGCCGACACACTGGCACTCTGATGGGGCCGCACCGGATCATCCGCCACAATCGACTGCTCCACAGATTCATGGCCTGCTGTGGTGCTGCAAGGGCCTGGGGTGATCCTGCCTGATGCAGCTAGGGTGGCAGCAGTGAGTGTTCGCGTGGCCTCAATTTGCGTGTGGACGAGGCCAGCAAGTGACTGCGTGGCAGCAGTGAGGACCTGCGTGGCAGGTGCCAGTGCTTCGGAGAAGCCCTGGACAGTCCTTTCCACTGCTTCGGACAAGGCCGGAACAGTCCTTTCCACTGCCTCGGACAAGCCCTGGACAGACCTTTCCATTGCTGCCCCGAAGCCCTGGACAGACCTTTCCATTGCTGCCCCGAAGCCCTGGACAGTCCTTTCCATTGCTGCCCCAAAGTCCAGCACACTCTTTGCCAGTGTGTCAATCGACTCAGGCATCCTCCCCACTGCAGCCATAAGCTCAGTATGCCTGAGCCGGGCCTGGGCGCTCATATCGGCAAGGCTACACACCTCCTCTGCACTCTGTGCAGCAGTCATCGTGGCCTGCCTCGCCCTCCGGGGAGACGGCCCCCGAGCTTCCCTACCCCCCTCGCGTTGCTGCAGACCGCTGGTTCCTGCAACTGGCTCCTCATCAGAGCCCCCCCCTCCCCTCCAGGGAACTACTATCCCCAGTCTCCAGATGCGTTGGCTCCCCTGAGGCTGGCACGGATGGTCCGGCTTCCTCCTGATCATCGCCTCCAGAGGCACTGGCACTGGCAGCTTGAGGGGCCGGCTCCCAAGCTGGTGATGCAGCATCTGAAAGCAGGGAGGTTGAAGAGTGGCTTTAGCAAAAGGACAGCTTGGCAGCAAGGGATGCAAGAGTGCGGCAATGCTATGACATGGGTCCACAGTGAGAAAGCATGCTGGCGGGGGAAACAAGTGGAAGGAGACAGCTGTAAAAGGTGAGAACCTTACCATCGCTGTGGACAATGGGGTCGGCAGCTGCAGTGGTGACAGGATCACTCAGGCGTCCTCCAACAATCTGGTGGACTCTCTCCTCGAAATCCGTCAGAGTCTGCAGTTGAGGACGACCTCCTCCGTTGCGAAGCTGGTCCTTGCGGTTCCTCGCCAGCTTGGCCTGCAGGGGAAAGGACGGGAAGTGATGTTACATGATGCCCTGAGTTATCATCTCATGCCCCCCATGGTGGAAGAGCCCTTACATGATGCCCTGAGTTATCATCTCATGCCCCCCATGGTGGAAGAGCCCTTACATGATGCCCTGAGTTATCATCTCATGCCCCCCATGGTGGAAGAGCTCTTACATGATGCCCTGAGTTAAATGTGCATGTGTGTGCCCAGAAAGGGCCATGGGTGCTTGCTGACAGATGGCCATTGCGGCATAGCGCACCCTGTAGCCATAAAGTCAGGTGCAAATGGAGGGATACAGAAGTTTGCATAAACACCACTCACCCTCACGACCCGAGTGAGGTCGTTGAATTTATTCCTGCACTGCACAGGGCTCCTGGTCGCCATGCTGCTGGAGTTGACCCTCTGAGAAACATCCCTCCAAGCTCGTCGGTAGTCCTTATGATTAGGCCTCCTGCCATTGTCGGGGTAGAGTACATCTCGCCGGTGCTCCACTGCGGCCACCAATTCCTCCAGAGCCTCATTGGTGAAGCGCTCTGCTCTCTGCCTCACCCTCTCCATCTGCTCCAAGTTTTTTGCACCAGAGACGGGCCTGCTCCGATTTTCAGGCCTACAAGGTGCAGAGTGTGGATGCTGGAGCTGCCTGACCCACCCCTTTAAGAGCTGGCCGGCGCCTGGAAGTCTCGTGGTCATCGGTAATTGAGAGCACCTGCGCTGCGCCCGCCCGCCCCGATATTGGGTTGCGCCGGCATGTTAGCGCCTTAGGAGCCCCGTGTAACGCCTGAACTTGCGCCTCAATCACCTTTAGGGGCGCTGCAACCCAATGTCGCGCGAGGTGGTGATAAGTTGCGTCTGGCTATAAAATTTGCGCAGCGCCAATTCTAACGCCCCAAGTGGGGCTATACCCAATTTCTAGGCCTTTAACTTTCCACATGACCCAAACCCACCTGCTTATTTGCATTATAATTCCCCCTTTAAGTCTAAGGGGTACAAATTGGGTAGCGACCCTATGGTAGGGAGGCGCAAATCAACCGAATTTAGCCCCTAACTATCTTGGACTAGAAATCGGGTTGCTTTGCGCCTCTTGTTAGCAGCAGTGGTAGTCGGTAGCGCCCCGCTCTGCTGCGCTGGCGATGATAATGTCATCGGTGTGAGCAGCGCCCCGTTTGCTCCCCAGTTGCAAACTTCCCTTGTGCCCCCTGACCTATTGCCGGGCGATATGCGAACATAAGAACATAAGAACATAAGAAATAGGAGCAGGAGTAGGCCAATCGGCCCCTCGAGCCTGCTCCGCCATTCAATAAGATCATGGCTGATCTGATCCTAACCGCCAATCTACTATCACAGAACCATCTCCTGAATCTAACAGAGTTAGACACACGAAATAGGAGCAGGATCAGGCTACACGGCCCCTGGGCCCGCTCCACTACCCACAGGGCCATGTCCGATCCGAACCTAGACTCATGTCCAAATTCCTGCCCGCTCCCCGTAACCCTTAATTCCCTTTACTTCTAGGAAACTGTCTATTTCTGTTTTAAATTTATGTAATGATGTTGTAGTGTATGTAACTGTTCTACCTTTAAGAGAACTATTGTATGTAACCGTTCACCTTTAAGAGAACTATTTTAGGTGTGGCACTACTTTATCTTGGCTGCTGTATACTGTAATACCGACGGTGACCACACCGGTATATAAGTGCTGTGTCAGGATTTATTGGGCAGATTCGCCCTGACCTTCGAATAGTAAAGCCCTGTTAAAGTTACTCTTGTAGTCTGTGTATTAATTCACTATAATACCTACAGACTTTACAGTGGCGACGAGTTCGATTTTACCCTGCGGCAGCGATACATCCAAAGCAGTTACCGAGCGTCGAGAAGAGGCACCCGCCCTCGTCGTTCTGCTGAGAGAAAACTCGAGTCTGCAGAGCAAAGAAGAAGGAAGACTTCAGACACGAAGCCTTCCATCAGCAACAGGCACAGATTGTCCCTTCTGCCACGGTAGTGAGTGAGCCGATCAGCCAAGAGAAGCAAGTCGGCCACGTGGACTGTGTGTGAGTAAGGGGAAAAATAAAAAAATAAACGGAGGATAAGGGCGGTGAACTCGACCACGGTCGGGGGGAAAGGAGCCGGACAGAAGTCGGGCCCAGAGGCGCTGAGATGGGGGCAGCGTGGAGCACGGAAGCTGCGGTACAAGCGGGCTGGGAGACGCAACGGCGTCGTGAGACAGCTAGACCGCGACCGGCGAACAAGGCCGGGCAGCTACCGAGGCCACGAGGCGCTGCGACCGGGATCATAAGGCGCGGAGGCAATAAATAAATAAATAACTAAATAACCCGCGAAGAATCAGCCGCAGCCGGGGAGGAAAGGACCGGACTGCGGGAGGTCTGGGAGAGGCGTTTAAAGCCGCTGAGGGAGAGCCGCGCGAGCGGGAGAGACAGAGCCCGAGAGAGAGCGAGCGAGAGCCGAGCGAGCGGGAGAGACAGAGCCCGAGAGAGAGCGAGCGAGAGCCGCGCGAGCGGGAGAGACAGAGCCCGAGAAAGAGCGAGCGAGAGCCGCGCGAGCAGGAGAGACAGAGCCCGAGAGAGAGACCGAGCGAGGTTCCGGCCAGCGGCTTACAGCAGCTGCCGTGAAGGACCAGGAGCTGGATCTGTCCGACGCCAACTGGTTGTCCCCAGCGCCGGTTGCCCCTGCCGAAAAAAAGAAGGGGGGGGGGAACAAGGAACGCGATCGGCTTTTCTAGCGCGCGCTTCAGAATAAACTGAAGCTGGCGCACAGACCGCAAACCCCGTAAACCAGCGGTCGGCGCCCGAGGGCAAAGCTTACCCTCCCACCAGAAGAAGACAAGCGCGGGAAACCGCCATTTTCGGAGGCGGGGAAGAAGACAAGTGCGGGAAACCGCCATTTTGCCAGTAGGCGGGGAAGAAGACAAGCGCGGGAAACCGCCATTTTTGAAAAAAAAAAAGTTAAAGAGAAATTCTGTTGTTTCGCAGAAAGATAGTGAGAGATAGTGAAGATGCCTAAGCAAGGTAACATCAACAACTTCGATGCCGAGGTGGAAGGTTGGGCCACGTACGTAGAACGTATCGAGACATATTGTGAGGCCAATAAAATAGATGATGATGATAAAGCTCTCACCTTATTAAACGCAATGGGGGCGAAGACATACGGGCTATTGAGGCATCTTCTATCACCAGCTAAACCGGCGGATCAGACCTTCGCTAATATTGTTGCTGTCCTGAAGGATCATTTGAACCCCACACCACTGATGTTGGCGGAACGATTCAAATTCTATGCGAGAATGCAACGGAAAGAGGAAAGCAACGCAGAATACTTGGTCGAACTGCGTAGACTAGCGAAATACTGCCAGTTTGGGGAAAATCTGACAGAGGCATTGAGAGACAAGTTCGTGTGCGGGTTGTCGAAGGAAGGAACACAAAAGCGTCTGCTAGAAGAGAACGATCTTACACTTGATAAGGCTGTCCTTATTGCAGCATCGCACGAAGCCGCAGCGAGAGGCACAGCGGAAATGCAGCTAAAGGCAGCGGTACTCAGTGTGGATCAAATTACTTCGGGTACAACGAAATGTTATCGTTGTGGGAAGACAACACATGACCAGAACCAATGCTGGTTTAAAAACCAAGAATGTAGAAAATGTGGCAAGCTTGGTCACATAGCTAAGGTATGCCAGTCAGGAAAGAAGACCAACAATAAAAAAAAGTCACCGCAGGGAAGGTACAACAAGGTACACAAGGTGGCTGAGAAGAGTTCAGATGAACAGAATTCGGATTCAGACCCAACCGGCCAGGAACTGGGTAGTCTGAGAATTCACAATGTGAGTAAGGAAACTGGCCTACAAACTATCTGGGTCATGCTAAAAATAGCCGGAGTCCGAGTGGAAATGGAATTGGACACAGGATCAGCCCTATCAGTCATAAATCGAAGGGATTACAACCGGCTATTCTCACACATACCCTTGAGAGATACCAAGATCGTATTGCAGACATACACGGGGCAGAAAGTATACCCCATGGGAAAGATAAAAGTCAAGGTGAGAGACAGGGGCAAAGAACACCAAGGAATGTATTTATATGTACTACCTGAGGGAGGTCCACCACTTCTGGGACGGGAGTGGATCTGGGAAATAAACATGGAATGGCACTACCTAAAGGCAATAATGAGTGAGAACTCGGTGAAGACAATCAGCTCAGACTCTGAAACGGATGACGATAAGACCAGCCCAGGTGCGAAAGACAAGTCTAAAATGGACTTGCTGACTAAGGTTGGAAAAATGAAGGAGTGCATAAATGCTTATGCTTCAGAGGAGAACAAAGTTTCAGAACAGAATTCCACTGAACAACAACAACATAGAGTGACAGAGAATTCTGAGTCTGGCCAGTTTACAGAGATGCACAATTCTGAGGAACACCGGGCTCGAACTCAACTCCATTTCAAATTACAACAGCAATTAGAACAATTGAGTTGCCGTCTCGAACAAGAGATGAAAGCAATGAAAAAGTTCTGTGACACAGAGTGGGAGAACCTGGGAAGACAACAGAAACAGCTGATGGAGAAAAAGGAGCAGGAGCACACAAACCGTCGGGGCAAGGAGGCCAAACGAATCAAAGCTGATTCGGGTTCTGAAGGTGCGTGCTCTAATCTGGTGGAGCAAGATGTTCAGCAACTGAAAGCGCTTGTTAGCGGATTGCAGGCAGAAAAGACTGATTTGGTCACCATGAACTCCCAGCTCCTACTGAAGTTGGGTGCAGTATCACCGGACGATTCAAGTGTGGAAATTCGAATGGTGGAGGCTGCGGATGATGGCGAAGTAGAAACAGCAAAGGAGCCCCAGGGCAAGGTTATAAACAGCCCTGCAGCTACTGGGAAACGTATGAGGTCGGAAGAGTTAACGGTCAGCCAACTCCTTCATATGCTGAGGGACAAGACTCTGCAATGGGAACAATTTGAACACGAGCTTCAATCTTCAAAGGAAAGGGGTTCGGAGCTCTCAAAAGTTATGGAAATAGCTGAGGTTGCAACGCAGATTTTACTTGGATGCCAAAAGTACGCTGACTCACGTCAATGTGAACAACAGAATGTTGAAACAGCTGCTCCAGTAGAGGGATTGAATAATACAATCAATCAATCTCCGAATGAAGTTGAAGTATTGAAATCACAAATGACGTCATTAGTAAAAGACTTGCAGGAAGCCCAGAAAAAGCTGGATGAAGCTGAACGCCTGAAGAAGTCTCTTCAGGAAAGATGTCTGGATTTGGAACAACAGCTGGCTAATGTCCAGCTGGGTATGGAGGAAATAGAAGACCCTCTCGCTGGCCTAGCTCAGGATGACACCGTATATTACCATGACCTGTTGGACGACATCGAATATTACGATGATCTGTTCTGTCCAGCTTGTGATGAAAACTCCCAAAGTGCAGAAACCATGAAGAATCACAAAAAGTCTAAGGAACATCGGGAGATGGTGGCGCTACTACGGAAAAAGGAGGACGAGAAGGAGGAACTGTGCATGCAGCTGGCAGCTGACAGTGGAGCCCAGAAGGACGAGAAGGAGGAACTGTGCATGCAGCTGGCAGCTGACAATGGAGCCCAGAGAGGCTCCAAGAAGCAGAAAAGGAAAAGACGAAGCAGAAGATGATGATCATCTGGACCATCATCATCACTACTAGATCACGCACGGGGTTCCTGCGAACGGAGCCAAATCAGTTTGGAAGTAGAAAACTTCCCAAGGTACTCAAGTTTTTACAAGCCAACAATGCTGGTTCAGAAGGACGGAAGTTCAAGCTGTTAAGTCCAGTGAAGGACTATTGGATGAGTCACTCCAGCAACGTGAACCGACTACACCACAGGGAACTGCTACACCACTGAGGCGTTGTCAGGACCGAGTCAAGAAGCACGGAAGGCGCATCCACCGAGGTTGAATCTGTGAACTGTTTTCCGCAGAGACTGAATCTATGAACTGTTTCCCGCAGAGACTGAATCTGTGAACTGTTTCCGCAGAAACTACATCTGTGAACTGTTTAACATAAAGTTGGATATATGTTAGGATGTTATGTTTAATGGGGAATAAGTATGTTGTAAGCTAAAAAGGGAGGATTGTAGTGTATGTAACTGTTCTACCTTTAAGAGAACTATTGTATGTAACCGTTCACCTTTAAGAGAACTATTTTAGGTGTGGCACTACTTTATCTTGGCTGCTGTATACTGTAATACCGACGGTGACCACACCGGTATATAAGTGCTGTGTCAGGATTTATTGGGCAGATTCGCCCTGACCTTCGAATAGTAAAGTCCTGTTAAAGTTACTCTTGTAGTCTGTGTATTAATTCACTATAATACCTACAGACTTTACAGATGTAGCTTCTACAGCTTTTTGGGGCAGCATATTCCATGGACCTACCACCCTCTGAGTGAAGTAGTTCCTCCTCATCTCAGTTTTGAAAGAGCAGCCCCTTATTCTAAGACTATGCCCCCTAGTTCTAGTTTCACCCATCATCGGGAACATCCTCCCCGCATCCACCCGATCCAACCCCTTCACAATCTTGTATGTTTCAATAAGATTGCCTCTCATTCTTCTGAACTCCAATGAGTAGAGTCCCAATCTACTCAACCTCTCCTCATATGTCCATCCCCTCATCCCCGGGATTAACCGAGTGAACCTTCTTTGTACTGACTCGAGAGCAAGTATGTCTTTTCTTAAGTATGGACACCAAAACTGTATGCAGTATTCCAGGTGCGGTCTCACCAATACCTTGTACAACTGAAGCAATACCTCCCTATTTTTATATTCTATCCCCCTAGCAATGAAAGCCAACATTCCATTGGCCTTCTTAATCACTTGCTGCACCTGCATACTAACCTTTTGAGTTTCGTGCACCAGGACCCCCAGATCCCTTTGTACTTCAGTACTTTCCAGTTTCTTGCCATTAAGATAATAACTTGCTCTACGATTTTTCCTGCCAAAGTGCATAACCTCACACTTTCCAGTATTGTATTCCATCTACCAAATCTCTGCCCACTTACTTAGCCTGTCTATGTCCCCTTGCAGGTTTTTTATGTCCTCCTCACTCACTACTTTCCCTCCCATCTTAGTATCATCTGCAAACTTTGATATGTTACACTCGGTCCCCTCCTCCAAATCGTTAATATAGATTGTAAAGAGTTGTGGACCCAGCACTGACCCCTGCGGAACACCACTGGTTACTGATTGCCAGTCTGAGAATGAACCATTTATCCCAACTCGATGCCTTCTGTTCGATAGCCAATCCTCTATCCATGCCAGAATATTACCCCCAATCCCGTGATTTTTTATCTTAAGCAATAATCTTTTGCGTGGCACCTTGTCAAATGCCTTTTGGAAGTCTAAATACACTACATCCACTGGTTCCCCTTTATCCACCCTATATGTTACTTCCTCAAAGAACTCCAGCAAATTTGTCAAACATGACTTCCCCTTCATAAAACCATGCTGACTTTGTCCTATTAAATTATGATTATCCAGCTGTCCTGTTACTGTCTCCTTAATAATGGACTCCAAAATTTTACCTACCACAGATGTTAGGCTAACCGGTCTATAGTTTCTAGCCTTCTGTTTACTGCCCTTTTTAAATAAGGGTGTTACATTAGCAGTTTTCCAGTCTGCCAGGACCTTTGCTGAGTCCAGGGAGTTTTGGAAAATTATTACTAATGCATCCACAATCCCTACCGCCACTTCCCTCAAGACCCTAGGATGTAAGCCATCAAGTCCAGGTGATTTATCTGCCTTGAGTCCCATTATTTTACCGAGTACCACTTCCTTAGTGATTTTGATCGTGTTTAGCTCCTCCCCCCCATAGCAGGATCCGGGGGCGGTTTTGCAACGGCGGTAGCGGGCGGCGGCACTACTTAAAGGGCAGGTGTCGGGCGGCCGTTTTTATTTTGGCCGACTGCCAGCACCTGCCCACCTTTAACATTTCTATATGCTGGGCTGTTTCCATGGCAGCACGCTCTCCGGTGGTCCGGCAGAGCCCCGGTGCGCACAGCGCTAGACCCCTCCCCTTTAATCATGGAATCAATGACGCAGCGCTACTTGCCACCACGCGTGGCACTGCTGCGCGTAGCACCGCGAAATTGAGTAGTTGTACCCCAAGAAGGAGGTGGAGCACTTCCAGTAGTACCCCGCCTCATGCTTGGGGTGCTACTACTGAATTTACGGGGTAGGGGGCACTCACTTTTTCGGGGCGCTAAAATTAGCACCCTGGCGAGGTTAGTGCCCCAAAATGGGCTATACCCAATTTTTTCCCCAATTATATATAAAAGATAGAAATCATGTTAGAACATATGAAACCATGGACGAAGAAAAGGTCATTTGGCCGATCAAACAGCCCTTGTCTGGAACATGTGAAATCACCCTTGCCTGAGCTTTACTCTACTTATTTATCTCTGAAGGGAAAGTTCTGTAAAATTCCTCCCTTACTCTAAAGAGAATCGAGTGACACTGCAGGATTCTCAAATTCATTTTATTTAATCTCGGCTGGTTGCTTTCCAAATTCGCTTTTTCTATACCCTTAGCAATCTTATATTGCCTCTCTGATGCCTCCTTTCCAGGCTGAAAAGCCCATGGGGGCGATTTTTGACAAACACTTTAGGAGCTAAGGAGGTAAAGAGGTGTCCAAGATAGGGTCTTAAACTGAAACGGCGGTTTAGCCCGTGTTTAGCGCAAGACACCATCTTGGTAAAGGAGTTGAAGTTTGCACTAGGAACAGCCGCCCGGAGAATCGTTAAACAGCTGATTACACTTAAAATGCCTGCTAGCACTCATTAAAGAGGTTGCACGGCATTTTGGTGGCTAGCGCTTCAACTAATGCTGTCTCCTAACAGCGACCAGCTGTTTGTGGGTAAACAAGGCGGTGATGTCACTTTCAAGTGCTACTTAAAGGGATACTCACCATTTCATGGTCATTGCTGCTGGAGCTGTCAAAATCTCGTAACAATTTAGTACTGTCTTTACCAAGGAAGAAGATGCTGCCAAAGTCATAGTGAAAGAGGAGGTAGCTGAGATACCGGATGGGTTAAAAATTGATGAGGAGGTACAAGAAAGACTTGCAGAGCGCCGGCACAGGCTCGACAGGCCGAATGGCCTCCTTCTGTGCTGTAACCCTTTATGATTTGATGTGGCATGCACCCTTGTTGCCTCTAGAATATATTGTTGCAGAAAACTATCCCAGACACACTCAAGAAATTCATTAACTTTCTGAAACGTTCTAGTCTGCTTATCCCAATTGATATGAAAGTTAAAATCGCCCATTAAAACCACTCTGTCTTTGCTACACACTTGTCTAATCTCTGCATTTATACAATCTAGCACTTCACAGCTGCTACCAGGGGCCTAAACACAACTCCTACTACAGTCTTAAATCCTTTCCTATTTCTTAATTCTACCCAGAAAGTTTCCACTGCCTGCTTACCTCTTGTAATATCCTCTCTTATCATTGAAGTGATTTCATCCTTGATCACTAAGGCTGCTCCTCCCCCTCTACCATTTTCCCTATCTTTCCTGTAGACCTTATAACCTGGTATATTTAGTTCCCAGTCCTGACCACCTTGCAGCCATGTCTCAGTAATGGCTACCATGTCATACCCTCCAAGTTGAATTTGCACCTGCAGTTCATTCAATTTATTCCTTATACTCAGTGTGTTTGTATAAAGAACGCTTAATTGGGCCACACACCCTACCCTGTCGTACAGCTCTAATGTTTTACTCACATGTTTCTTATTTCTCTCTCCTGGTTTAATCACTTTACATCTTTTAGTTTACCCTTTACCTGTAGTGCCTAAAGCACAATTTCTGACTGTTACTCTACTCTTTTCCCTTTCATTTGTTTTTGAACTATTATTTATACTACATTTTCCACCTGAGCCCTCCCCCTCTCCATTTACTAGTTTAAAGTCCTTGTGACCGCCCTATTTATCCTTTCTGCTAGGACACTGGTCCCAGCCCAGTTCAGATGGAGCCCATTCCCAACGTTACAGTTCCTTCCTGTCCCAATACTGGTGCCAGTGCCCCATGAAATGGAATTCCTCTTTCCCACACCACTCCTTCAGCCAAGTGTTCACCTCCTTAATCTGCTTATCCCTACACCAATTTGCACGTGGCTCAGGTAATAATCCAGAGATTAGAACCTTTGAGGTCCTGTTCTTTAATTTAGCTCCTAGTTCCTGGTACTCCCCAAACAGGACCTCTTGCCTACTCTTCCCTATATTGTTGGTCGCAACATGGACCACACCAACTGGATCCTCCCCCTCCCTCTAATATCCTTTCAAGCTGGTTTGAGATGTCTCTCACCCTGGCACCAGGTAGGCAACATACCACGTGGGATACTCGATTTATAATGATGCTATCTGTTCCCCTAATTATTGAATCCCCTACAACTACCACATTATGCTTCCCCTCCTCCTCCTCCTCCCCCCTATGGGCAGCCTCCTGCTCCAAGGTGCCATGGTCTGGATTCTGGCTGTCCTTGCAACAGTCTTTATCCTTATCCTCACAGGTAGCAAGTACATTGTACCTGTTGAATAGCATTAGTTTCTGCGGATTCTTATTCTCTATCTCATCCAGGTTTCCCTTACTCTACACACTATGGGTCACATTAGCCCCATTCTGATCCTGCACTTCTCTACGAGGTGGGACCAAAGTCTGGAGCAAACTGTCCAGATACTGCTCCCCCTCCCTTATGTGCCAGTGTGTCTCCAACTCGCTCTCCAGCTCAATGAATCTGAGCCGGAGAGATTCGAGACTGAAACATCTACTGCAGGTGTGTTCGCTCGGGACAGTCTCACTGTCTACAGACTCCCACGTACTGCAGTCCAGACACACAACCT
The DNA here is from genome assembly GCF_052327205.1 of Somniosus microcephalus. NCBI lineage: Eukaryota > Metazoa > Chordata > Chondrichthyes > Squaliformes > Somniosidae > Somniosus > Somniosus microcephalus. The sequence goes on from NC_140988.1 coordinate 173,433,277, forward strand.
GCTCTGCCATATCTTAGTCTTGATTATTTATAATATTTATATCTACTTAAGTTTGTTTTCCTTTTTTTACACACTAACTAACTTATACTAAGCACTAAAACACTGAATTTAAAAAAAAATGCTTCTATTTATTAGACTACTATCTAAACTTACCAGAAATAAACTTAAGACTCCTCCCTGATCTGATCCGGAAAGAGAAAACACCCACCAGGTACTCAACAATCACCTCCTTCCCTCGTGCTGATGTCACTTTAGCTGTTTTTACCTCTCTCCCTGATGCTTGTACTCTCTCCCCTCTGGGCTCTCCAATTCTTGAACTTAAAACCCTCGGATTCCGCTGCTCCTCCCTTAGAGTCTTCGGGTTCTGTGGCTCCACTCCTCCTTTTGAGTTGGACATGAGAAAGCACCTTCCTCCTCTCCACCAAATGCCTACTATCACCAAATTCTTCCACTCTGCTTGCCATCCACTCCGATTGCGATTCACTCAGCTCTGTCTCCAAGCTCCGTGGTTGTCATCATTCTTTAAATGTGATGCAGCTTTCACATCCAAACCCTACTCCCTGGCTGTCCATTACCCACGTTTAATCCTACACAAATATAGAGCTGCTGCCTTGTGTATGCTTAACTTCCTTGTTGTATGAACTTCATCTGTCCTGTCAGCTCCTGTCAAAATCCAATGAGGCACACTTCTAGACAAAACCTATACATACATCAATGGATTAGGAAAAGCAGTATACCTGCCATCCCCTCCTATGCTGCCATGCTTTTATAGGAACCTGTTGCAGTGCTGTTTTCCATTACATGATGTGAATACAATGAATTAATGCAGAAAGTCATATCTGTGATAAATCAGCTAATATTCAATGTGTTCTTGATTTGTTTTTCTTTTCCATTCGTTTTAAGGGAAATCCAACTGAAGTAGTGAGGGAACATGAGAATGAGCTGAAACAAACTGGTATACCAAGCTTTTTAGAGGAAATTGACCATTTTGCATTTAATCATGCAAAATCTTCAGTGACCGAGGTGAGTCTATCACATAATGAAATATCTTGTTTGAAATATGAGTTCATATTATTGATGCTCTACATAAAGACAAAAATGCATTTCAGAAATTGAGTATGGTTTTTTTATGATTTTGATTCTAATTTTAAAAAATGCCGTCAAAATAATTTATTGACTAGTGTAGGAATTAAACACTAGCGGGGTTGGGGTTATTGTCTCTGGCCAGCCAGAAGCCTCTGAGCTGCTCCAGGGACCCCCGTGCAGTTTTGAAGCGCTCCCCTATTCCTGGTTCTGACCGCCGGACTTATTCGGTAGTGATGTAGACAAAACAACACTGAGACTCGTGGTTTGTGTGCAAAACAGACCAGTATTTATTGAAACAAAAGAAAGAAACAACTTAAAATAATCGATACAGCACACCTGTGCCTGGTACAACACTTTTGCTTAACGCAGTACACTTAGTGTCCACTAGAGCGCTCTTTGCTCAGTGCAACACTCCTTTATTTAAATACAGCACTTTTAAATACAGCTACTTAGTGTTCACTACAGCACTTCTCTGCCCAGTGCAACACCCTTTTAATAGCACTTTTGATATAGAAACACCTTGCTCACTACAGCACCTTTTACTTAAAAAAACAGCACTTTAATACGGAACTCTGTGTTCACTACAGCACTTTTCTGCGAGTGCAACACTGTTACTCAAATACAGCACTTTACTCCTTACAGACTTAGTGGCTTTACTTAAATACAGCACCTTAATACAGCTACTTAGTGTCCACTGAAGCACTTCTCTGCTTAGTGCAACACCCCTTTTAATAGCACTTTCAATACAGAACTCAGTGTTCACTACAGCACTTCTCTGCTAGTGCAACACTGTTACTTAAATAGGGGAGGAGAGAATGGACACAACGAGGGAAAATCAACTAAAATCACAGTTCTAACAAAATTCCCACTTAATTTCCACCCCTATACCTATTCTAAGTTGCCTTGTAATGGGCCAGAAAAATATATGCTCACCAATGAAAAATGCCTGCTCCGTGCCCTGTGATCTTTGATCTTCACTGCCCTGAAGTAAAAACACCCCAGTATTTTAAAAGTAAACTGCTGGTGTTCCACTCCTTTAGGCAGGCTCCCACGTTGTAGAGGGCACAGAGGCGAGGCCACAGAGAGCGAGATGGCTTCTGAGAAGCTATCTTTTATACCCCATTTGGCGCCGAAACCTTCCCACCCAAATCCGGATGTATCTGGGCTAAACAAAAGGGATCCAAACTGTCCCCATTGTCTGAAATGGGTTTGGATGAAGCTGCTGTGGTTTGAAAAAAAGCATGTCTATTTCCTTGATTGCTTGAGTAAACAGCCTTGGAGGTTAGTGTAAACAAAGTCATTGTCCTTGTGGTCAGACTGAAACCGCAGTCTCAAGTGGTTAATCCTTTGTGTAAACATTGTAGCAGTTTCTGTCGATTGTCTCTGCAGGGAGGGGAACTCCCTGAACTGCCTTGATTGGCAGTTTGACTGCTCCATTGAACCTTTTTCACAGACACAGCAGGCTGCCTTTTCAAGTCCTTGTCTTCTGCCAATGGTCTGGTGGCCATTTTGATCCCTGGATTTTTAAAGCTATATTACCCAGGTATTCTTTAATCAAAAAAATCAATCTTCGGAACAGTAGGAAATTTCAAAATTATTGCGAAATCCCTACACTAGGTGTGAAATTAAACCTTCTCAATAGCAGTTGGACAAAACATTGAAGGTATTTGAAATCAGAAAATGTAGCTTAACTTCCATGTGCCTTAACTAATGTCAAAAATGCTAGTGGTACCAATAGTGATTTGTATTGGTCACAGGCTCATGTTTTTCTGTAAAATATATCTAGAGGGCTGGAATGGAAACTGACTATGAACAGTCAGGGAGTAACTTTTGGATGTGAAAGCTGAACCACATTTAAAGAATGATGACGACCACATCTGCATCTGCTAATCTCATATCCTCATTTATTCAAACTTCACATATAGCAGAATTAAATTAAAGTAATACATTAAAAGGAGGTGGGGCTGTATGTGGATTATTGTAGAGGCCAGCTTCAAGCCAAAGTGCTTGTCACCTTGGGTTATCAGATTAAGTCAGTGATGCTTTATCAAATCACGAGGCCAATTTTCCTCTGCTTTGCACCCAGGGAAAAATAATAATTTGTTATGATTGGTGTGATTTAATTGATTCCCTTAGTGCGGCCTAATCCCTGCATTGCGGGAGGAGTTAATATTGGCCCAGAAATTCGGGTCTCCACGGGTGAGTACACACGGGGTACTCACCTGTGGGTCCGATGGAAGTGCCGGTTTCCTGCATGCACTGCGCATGCGCGGGAAACCGGCACTTCCGTTCCCCTGAATGAAGAGGTTCAGAGGTCGAACGCGTGCGCGGGGGAGGCAGCGCGTGCGCAACAAACTTAATGTTTTTTTACAGGTTTCTCCGGATTCGTAAGCCTGCAGAATTTAGAAATATAAAAAGCAGGCGTAAGGCCTGCTTTTTACAAGGTAAGTGGTGAATTAATTAAAATTAAAACATTTTTTCCACAGGTTTATTATTTTTAAATACTTTAAAGCAAGGTAAGTTTATTTGAACCCCGTTAGAATATAAAATTATTTGTTTCAAAAATTTAAATTATTGTTTAAAATAGTTATTTAATGTAATTTATAGTTTATTTAAAAAATGTGATGTTTTTAAAAAATGTATTTGAAGGTTTAGTGCTATTTTGGGACCGTAGTATTTATAAGTCTTGACAGCTCTTCTTGTCAGACTTATGAATGGAGCATTCCCTGCTCCGATTGGCTGCCCATAGCCCATGTGATCCCAGGGGTCGCATCGAACTAACTGCGCCCCTGGGATACGCAAGCAGTGCGCGCCAGCAGCTGGACCAGGCCCCGGATTGGAATTTCACGGGGCCCTACAGCTCAACGGCTGGCGCGCAAGGTAAGTGCAGATCGGGGGCTTACACCCGCGGGAAGCCCCCGACCCGAATTTCTGGGCCAATAACATTCTTTCCTATTTGTTCAAACTTTAGATATAAAGTAATACTCTGTCATCAAATAAAGAAGCCCACCTAGGATACAGCCTCTAAGACCTCGGTACTAAGCCTGCTTTATATAAGAGCTCATTCTCAAACACATACTTGCTCTTTTTCCCCCATCATCACCAGTTGTCTTTATAGACACAATGGCCTCAGTTTTTATGGCGGGCGGGAACGATGTGCGTGAGCCTGGTGCCTGGCGGCTCACTCAGGGAGTTCGGGTATGTGGAGGCCCTGCTAATCTTAATGGCAGGGCCTTATTGAAATAAAAGTTCCCAGAATCCCACCCGTCACCTGGCCAAATTCACGACCTGGCCAGTAGACGGGAAACGGTAATTTGGTGGCAGGAGGCCGCACCTGAGGACTCAGTCAGTGGGAGGAGGGGTCTTGAGGGCTGTCAGAGATCGGGGGAGGCCAGGGCTGGGGCATTGAGGGCGACCGAAGGTCATGACGAGGCCCAGGGACTCTTTCGGTGTCTGGGGGGAAAACTCCTGCTCCTCTTGGTCCACAAGAAGTTCTAACAGGTAATTTTTACCCTGGCCTCTTCTGGCCAGTCGGCTCCTGTCGTGGTTCTGCTGCTGGGCTGCAGACAGTGCATGACTTTCCCTGACTACAGGTTAATATTATGTCGGAGCGCCAATGAAGTCATCTTGCAGCGACTTTTGAATATTACCGAACAAAAAACTAATGATCACATGCTTAAAAATGTCACTTGACCCAGCATCTACAGCCTTTAGGGAGAGAGAGTAACAGAATTCCACTGCCCTTTTTTGAGAAAGTGTTTCCTGAATTCACTCATAAATGGTCTAGTTCTAATTTTAAGATTGTGCCTCCTTGTTCTGGATTCCCCTACCAGAGGAAATAGCTTCTCTGTATCTACTCTATTGAATCCCTTTGTTGGCCCAGTAATTCCGGGCACAACGCGTGAGTAAGGACGGGGTACTCACGCGTGTGCCCGGAGGAATTGCCGGTTTTCAGCATGCACAGCGCATGTGCTGAAAACCGGCATTTCCTGTCCTCTGATCCAAAGGGTTAAGAGGCAGAACGTGAGCGACTGCACAGGCAGCGCGTGCGCAGTAAAATTCCTTTTTTTTTCAGAGTTGCGCGCATGTAAAGGCCTCCGGTCTTTACGCGTGGAAAAACAAGACGTAAGTATTTAGTTTTTCAGGTAAGTGGGCTTTTAGTACAATGTAGAAATTTTTTTTCCACAGGTTTGTTATTTTTAAAGAATTTACAGGATGGTAAGTTTAGTTTTAGACCCTATTTTAAAAAAAATTATTTTTTTCAAAAAATTGATTAATTGTTTAAAACATTTTTTTACACTTATTTATAGTTAATATAATCAGTGGGTTGTTTTTTAAAATTTTATTTAAAGTTATAGGCCTAGAAATTCACTTGGGCGCGGGCAGCTCGCTCGCGCCCAAAAGTTAGCGCTGGGCGGGGAGGCATTAGCGCACGCCGTATATTCGTCTTCTGCGCCCCAATTCGGAAGCGGGCGCTATACCAGGGTGTGCCCACCTCCGTTTGGGGCGCTGCAACTGAATATCGGCGCGCTAGTTGCCGCAGCGCCACCCGATGCGGTGCGGCAGGCTGCGGTACTGCAGGCCTCCTCCTTCTCTTAAGGGGGAGGTGCCTGCAACGGCCGGAGCCCCGATCGCGAGTGCCGGCAAAAGAGCCCGGCACAATGGAGAAGTGCCGGGCTCCACGGAAACCAGCCGGCAATGCCGTGGGGGGGGTGGAGGAGGCCGGGGAAGGAGGTGCGGGCAGGCGGCTGCCGAAAAAGCGGCCGGCCGCACCTTCCACTTTAAAGCGCCCCACTATGGCAGCAGGACGGCCCTGTTTTCTGGTCGCTGTTTGCGCCTGCTTCGGAGGAGGCGGCCGCAAATAAACATGGGGATCGGCGCGGTTTCGGGGCGTTACGGGCCACCGCGCACACCGATGACGTCATCGGTCCCGGCGCAGCACTAACGGCTACCGCCGCCAATACCGCTGCACTCAATTTCCGCGCTACCACCCCGCCGGCGCAAAAGACCTCTTTAGGCGCTAAGTGGGCGCAAGGCCCACTGAATTTCTAGGCCATAGTGTTTTGGCAGCCCATACTTTTCATGAGTTTGACAGCTCTTACTGTCAAACTCATGAATGAGTTTCCCCTCCCCTGATTGGCTGCACAGTGCTCACCTGATCCCAGCCGGCACATCGCACTAACTACGCCGCTGGATCAGGTAAGCACATCGCGCCGACATCTGAACCGGGCTTGTGACAGGAAATGCAAGCAGGCCCGGGCTTCAGATGTCGGCGCGCAGGGTGAGTGCACATCGGGGGCTTGCACGCGCGGCAAGCCCCCGATCCTAATTTCAGGGCCATTGTTTTAAACACCTCGATTAGATCACCCTTCAACCTTCTGAACTCAAGGGAATAAAAACCAAGTTTATGCAACCTGTCCTTATAATGTAATCCTTCAAGCCCTGGTATCCTATTGAATCTGCGCTGTACCCCCTCCAAGGCCAATATATCTTTCCTGAGGTTCGGTACCCAAAACGGAACACAGCACTCCAGTTGGGGTCTTACCAAGACTCTGTACAACTGAAGCATCACTTTCTCCCCTTTATATTCGACCCCCTTGAGATAAGGGCCAACATTCCATTAGCCTTTTTGATTACTTTTTGTACCTGTGCACGAACTTTTAGTGATCTGTGCACATGGACACCCAAATCCTTTTGCCTTCCATCTCTCACAATTAAGAAAATATGCTGATTTGTCTTTCTTAGATTCAAAGTGGATCTCACACTTCCTCACATTGAAATGCATTTGCCATAGTTTTGCCCACTCACTTAATTTGTCACTTTCCCTTTGAAACTTCCTGATCCCATCTACACAACATAATGTCCCTCCCAACTTAGTGTCATCTGCAAACTATGATATGCAACTTTCTATTACATATATATATTACATATAAATCCCAGTACAGATCCCTGGGGACATCACTTGTCACATCTCACCAAACAGAGAACATTCCCTTTATCTCTGCCTCCTACCTCCCAATCAATTACCAACCCATGTCACAAGGTTATCTCATATTCTATGCGCATTAATTTATTATGGTAATAATCTTTGATGCAGAACCTTGTTAAATGCTGCTGGAAGTCCATATAGACAACATAGACACTCCCCTATCCACCATGCTTGTGACCTCCTCAAAAAAAATTCATTAGATTAAACAGATGTACCCTTCACAAATCCATACTGATTCTCTTTGATCAGCTCATACTTGTCCAAGTGCTCAGTCACTCTGCAGGGAATTTTAACATTGAAGAACGTGTTAGGTGCAGGTTGGGGGGGGTGTTTAGGTGCGGGTTGGGGGGTGGTGGGGTGGGGGGTTAAATTCAGCGAAAATGTCAGGGCATCCGGAAAACGGCTCCAACGTGCCAACTTCCGGGTTAACTCAGGCACGTTCAGCTGCATGTGTGTAATTCCCTCCGGAGAGGCGGGTTAACGATTTGAATATTTAAATCAGTGGATTGCAATGATATTTCAACCAGCATTTAAATTTAACAGAGCATGCACGGTTTTCATGGGTTTCTGAAAGTCGCCATTGAAACCAAGGCGAGAAGAGAGCAGCAATTCATGGGGCTCATTAATAGTCAGGCAAATACAGCAATATTATACTCAGTGTTCACAGCTGCTTTCTTACCTCCCACTGGGAAAGTGTTTGTTCAGAGTACTTGTGGTGAGAGGCTAATTTGACCACTTTGGTGGTGTAGAGACACAAGATCAGGATGGCTGCCTTAGATTGGACCTCGGACGAGGAGCAAGATAACCATCAGCACCAGCAACAGCTTTCTGTGGAAAGACCTGTAGGTGGTAAAAAAAAATTCGTTCCAGAATGTGGGCGTCGCTGACAAGGCCGGCATTTATTGCCCATCCCCAATATCCCTCGAGAAGGTGGTCGTGAGCCACCTTCTTGAACCGCTGTAGTCCGTGTGGCGAAAGTACTCCCACAGTGCTGTTAGAGAGGGAGTTCCAGGAACTTGACCCAGCAACGATGAAGGATCGGCGATATATTTCCAAGTCAGGATGGTGTGTAACTTGGAGGGGAACTTGCAGGTGAAGGTGTTCCCATGCGCCTGCTGCTCTTGTCCATGTAGGTGGTAGAAGTCGCGGGTTTGGGAGGTGCTGCCGAAGAAGCCGTGGCAAGTTGCTGCAGTGCATCTTATAGATGGTACACACTGCAGCCATGGTATGCCGCTGGTGTAGGGAGTGAATGTTTAAGGTGGTGGATGGTGTGCCAATCAAGCGGGCTCCTTTGTCCTAGATGGTGTTGAGCTTCTTGAGTGTTGTTGGAGCTGCACTCATCCAGGCAAGTGGAGAGTATTCCATCGCACTCCTGACTTGTGCCTTGTAGATGGTGGAAAGGCTTTGGGGAGTCAGGAGGCGAGACACTCGCTGCAGGATACCCAGCCTCTGACCCGCTCTTGTTGCAACACTATTTATGTGGCTGGTCCAGTTAAGTTTCTGGTCAATGGTGATCCTCCCAGGATGTTAATGGTGTGGGATTCGGAGATGGTAATGCCGTTGAATATCAAGGGGAGGTGGTTAAATCCTCGCTTGTTGGAGATGGTCATTGCCTGGCACTTGTGTGGCGCGAATGTTACTCGCCACTTATCAGCCCAAGCCTGAATGTCGTCCAGGCCTTGCTACATACAGGCATGGACTGCTTCATTATCTGAGGAATTACAAATGGAACTGATCGCTGTGCAGTCATCAGCAAACATCCCCAGTTCTGACCTTATGCTGGAGGGAAGGTTATTGATGAAGCAGTTGAAGATGATTGGGCCTAGGACACTGCCCTGAGGAACTCCTGCAGCGATATCCTGGGGCTGAGATGATTGACCTCCAACAACCACAGCCATCTTCCTTTGTGCTAGTTATGACTCCAGCCAGTGGAGAATTTTCCCCTGATTCCCATTGACTTCAATTTTACTAGGGCTTCTTGATGCCACACTTGGTCAAATGCTGCCTTGATGTCAAGGGCAGGTACTCTCTCCTCACCTCTGGAATTCAGCTCTTTTGTCCATGTTTGGACCAAGTCTGTAATGAGGTCTGGAGCTGAGTGGTCCTGGCAGAACCGAAATTGAGCATCGGTGAGCACCTTCTCCATAGATGGAAGATTAAAGCATCCCCACCATGTGACTGTGGAGCTCCTAATCAGACCCTGGAGCACATCATTGAGCACTGCCCTCAGAGGAAATTTGCAGGCAGCCTACAAGGTATCCACATTGTTAAACTGGAAGCTTTGGCCTTAATATCCAACTTAGATATTGACATTTGATTTGCTTTGCTACTACGATACAAAAGAAGAAGATGATGAGCATGTTTTTGGTGAGTAAGTGCTGCTTGATAGCATTGTTGACAACACCTTCTATCACTTTGCTGATGATTGAGAGTAGACTGATGGGGCGGTAATTTGCCGGGTTAGATTTGTCCTGCTTTTTGTGGACAGGACATACCTGGGCAGTTTTCCATTTTGTTGGGTAGATGCCAGTGTTGTAGCTGTACTGGAACAGCTTGGCTAGTGGCACGGCTAGTTCTGGAGCACAAGTCTTCAGCACGACAGTCGGATGTTGTCGGGGCTGTATTCAGAGTGCTCAGCCCTTTCTTGATATTACGTGGAGTGAATTGAATTGGCTGAAGACTGGCTTCTATGATGGTGGGGACCTCAGGAGGAAACTGAGATGAATCATCTACTCGGCACTTCTGGCTTAAGATGGTTGCGAATGCTTCCGGCTTGTCTTTTGCACTCACGTGCTGGGCTCTGCCATCATTGAGGATGGGGATGTTCATGGAGCCTACTCCTCCCGTTAATTGTTTAATGGTCCACCACCATTCATGACTGGATGTGGCAGGACTGCAGAGCATTGATCTGATCGCTTAGCTCTGTCTTCAGCATGCTGTTTCTGCTGTTTAGCATGTATGTAGTCCTGTGTTGTAGCTTCACCAGGTTGGCACTTCATTTTTAGTTATGTCTGGTGCTGCTCCTGGCATGCTCTTCTGCACTCCTCATTGAACCAGGGTTGGTCCCCTAGCTTGATGGTAATGGTTGAGTGAGGGATATGCCGGGCCATGAGATTACAGATTGTGGTGGTATACAATTCTCCTGCTGCTGATGGCTCGCAGCACCTCATGGATGCCCAGTTTTGAGCTGCTAGATCTGTTCTGAATCTATCCCATTTAGCACAGTGGTAGTGCCACATATCACGATGGAGAGTGTCCTCAGTGTGAAGATGAGACTTCGTCTCCACAATGACTGTGTGGTGGTCACTGTTACCAATACTGTCATGGACAGATGCATCTGTGACAGGTAGATTGGTGAGGACGAGGTAAAGTAGGTTTTTCCCTCATGTTGGTTCTCTCACCACCTGTCGCAGGCCCAGACTGGCAGCTATGTCCTTCGGCCAGCTCGGTCAGTAGTGGTGCTAGCGAACCACTCTTGCTAATGGACATTGAAGTCTCCCACCCAGAGCACATTCTGTGCCCTTGCTACTCTCAGTGCTTCTCGAAGTGATGTTCAACATGGAGTATTACTGATTCATCAGCTGAGGGAGGACAGTAGGTGGTAATCAGCAGGAGTTTTTCTTGCCCATGTTTAACTTGATGCCATGAGATTTCATGGGGTCCGGAGTCAATGTCGAGGACTCCCTGGGCCACTCCCACCCGACTGTATACCACTGTGCTGCCACCCCTGGTGGGTCTGTCCTGCCGGTGGGACAGGACATACCCAGGGATAGTGATGGAGGAGTCTGGGACGCTGGCTGAAAGGTATGATTCTGTGAGTGTGACTATGTCAGGCTTTGTGGCAGTTCCAGCAGGCCTGCTGTGCAGGTCCCATAATACTGAAATGAGTAAAATCGGTCCTACTTCAAATTTCCTGAATTTGTGCATCTGCTTTGAAGCAGGCAAGTCCTGCTCAGTGAGACCTTTCAAAGCTCGTTAGTTTTTTTGATACCTTTCTAAAATTGTATTTTTGCTGGTAACATTTAGAAGATCATGCACTCATCATTTTGCATTTATCTTTTGGGGTCCTTGGTCCTGCCTTTTAGCACAATTCTAACTTTTGTTATATTTCAAGTACCAAATAGTTGCAGCAATCCAGTTTGCACCCAGGAAGGATGGACCTAACTATGTCAACTCTCTTACTGTTACATGATCTGCATGAGGAGGACTGCTTTTGATGGGATATCATCAGCAGATCCAAAGACACATCACATGCTCAGTGTACATAAGAACAGGAGTAGACCATTCTACTGGTCTCACTAGATGTAACTCCTATCCAGCTATCCAGTCAGCTAAACACTCATTCAAATAACTCCTCGAGAAGCCTGATGCTGTTTTGAAGCTTTACTTGAATAAAAGTGTGAAACTGTAAACAAAGACAAAGTATGTTTTGAACACAGAGGTAAGTACTATACATTAGATGTTACATAAGATGCAAAAACATGTTTATGAAAACAGAATAGACTGCTTAACACAGATAAGTAGGTAACTATAAGTAAATAGCACTGAAGTTAACCCTCAGTAGCTAGCAGCTAATAAACTTCTTATTGACAAAGTATTGTCAAAATACTATACCGACAAGGTTGTTATTATGTTACCAAACAAGGATACTCACAGACATTGCGTCTTGCCTAGCGTATAAGGAAGGATGGAGGAGGATAGAAAACAAGCTGCCACACTTGGACCTTGTTCGCAACTGAGAAAACACTTCCTCGAATACTACTTCCTATGCAGACAGGAAGAAGGTCAAATAACACGCTGCTATACAATAACTACCACTAGGGGCGCTACCTACATCTAACAAGTCCAGAACACTCCCCGTCTGAGGTCGTTAATGACCCCACATAAGCCTAACTACTTGTCACTGGAGTCCTCTGGCGACAAAAGAAGGACCACCTCAGAGACAGGCGAAGAGAAGACCTTTGCTGTTCCTTCTTTGACGACTTTCAAGTCCACCTTTCTCACTCTCCCGTCCTGGCTGGGAAGGGACTTCATGATGATAGCCATAGGCCAGTCATTCCTTTTTGCCTGACTGTCCTTCATCAAGACAACATCTCCTTCTTTGAGATCTGGCCTCTTGTCCTGCCACTTGTGTCAGCTCTGCAGTGTGTTGAGATACAACGCCACCTGCCCTAAAATGTGTCTGCAAGACTCTGAACCTGTTTCCATTCTTGCTTGAAGAGTTCTCTTTTCCCAAACTCCCCTGGAGGATAAGGGGTAACACCTGTCTTCTGGGTCAAAAGCATAGCCGGAGTGAGGATGAGGGGCGATTCCGGGTCTGAAGATACGTTGGACCCTGTTGTTCACGCAGACGTAGAACCACCTAGTTTGGTTATGGATGTAACCTAGCACCACTTTGCTGTCTGTATAATACTTGATGCTGTCGAACTTCAGATCCATCTCCTCCACTATGAACTCTGCAATCTCAACTGCTAATACTGCTGTGCACAGTTCCAATCTGGGTATGGTGAGGTCTGGCTGGGGTGCCAACATGGCCTTTCCAAAGATGAAGCCGACTTTGCTTTGTCCATCTTGAGTGGTGACCTTCAGATAAGCCACACCTGCGATGGCCTTAGCGGATGCGTCTACAAAGACACAAAGCTCCTTGAATTGGACATTTGAGGGAGAGAAGGATGTATAGGAGCGAGGTATTTGGATCTCCTGTAAGTCTTGAAGTGAGCCTCTCCATCTATTCCACTCTGCTTCCATCTCTTCAGGGAGGGGTGAATCCCACTCTTCAGCACGTGTGGAGAGTTCCCTGAGGAGCAGCCTGCCTTGTATGGTGACAGGGGCTAAGAAGCCGAGAGGGTTGTATAGGCTGTTGACTGCAGAGAGCACTCCTCTACGTGTGAAGGGTTTCTTGTCATCTAAGGCTTGGAACGTGAACGTGTCTTTTGCTATGTTCCAAGACACTCCTAGGCTACGCTGTAGGGGGAGGTCATCAGTGAAGATGTCTAGATCCTTGACATCCTTAGCACAATCTTCAGGGGGAATGCCTCCATCACTGCTGGTCTGTTAGAGGCTATTTTGTGTAGCCTGAGTTTGGATAGTGCAAGTAGTTCCTGAGCTCGCCCAAGGGCACTGATGACCTCTGCTTCGGCAGGGAATGACTTCAGTGCATCGTCAACGTAGAACTCTCATTCGATGTACCCTCTCACATCACTGCCAAAGTTATCTTCTTCTTCCTTGGCAGCCCTCCTTAGTCCGTATATGGCGACAGCAGGGGACGGGCTATTGCCGAAGACATGGACACGCATTCTGTAGTCCACAATGTCACTGCTGGGGTCGTTGTTGCGATACCACAGGAAGCAGAGGAAGTCTCTGTGGTCTTCTCTCACCACAAAGCAGTGAAACATGTGCTGGATATCGGCAGTGATGGCGATGGGCTCTTTCCTGAATCTCATGAGTACCCCCAAGAGGCTGTTGTTGAGATCGGGCCCTGTGAGGAGTACGTCGTTGAGAGAGACTCCCTGATATGGTGCACTGGAATCAAACACCACGCGGATCTGTTCTGGCTTTTTGGGGTGATAGACTCCGAAGGAGGGGAGGTACCAACACTCTTGGCCTTCCTGGAGTGGAGGAGCTAGCTCTGCATGATCGTTGACAAGCATTTTCTCGACAAGCTCTAGGAAGTGTGCTTTCATCTTTGGCTTCTTCTCTAGTGTGCGACGGAGTGAGTTAAGACGATTATAGGCATACTCCCTGTTGTTCGGCAGCCATCGCCTGGGGTTCTGGCAGGGTAAGGGTTCAACCCAGCTGTTAGAGCTGTCACGAGAGACCTCATCGTCCATAATCTGGAGGAATCTCATGTCGTCGATCGATGGAGCAAGTTTGTGGTCACTGGCGGTGCGATAGAAGACTGACTGACCCAGGTTCTCTCCAGTGAGCATCATCTGTGTGCTGTCTGTGGAGATCAGTGCTGGGGGGTTCTGAGGCTGGGCCATATGACTGAACTTCTCTCACTCAGATCTGACTACTGTATGGGGTAAGGTAGCTTGGACGACCATTCTCCAAGATGGAAGTCTTGAGTGTGCTCACCTGAGATGGCTTGTGAGCACCCCTGAGGCACATGTCTCCAACAACGACCCAGCCGAGGTCTAGCCTTTGAGCAAAAGGGGCATCATGTGGACCGTTGATCTGTTTCCTTACCTTATGTACCCTCAGGATGTCCCTGCCCAATAACAGCAGTATGTCTGCGTCTGGATCAAGAGGTGGGATCTCGTCTGCAATGCGTCTCAGATGATTGTGGTGATGAGCTGCATTCGGAGTGGGAATCTCAGAACGGTTGTCGGGGACTTGATTACATTCGATGAGTGTAGGAAGGGGGGAGACTAATCTTCCCATCAGCTGACTCAACAACATAACCACAGGCACTCCTGCCGGCTGTCTCTGAAAGTCCAGCACACGTCTTCAGCGTGTAAGGCGACGGACTTCCTTTGACCTTGAAGATGTCGAAGAACTCGGATCTTGCTAGAGAACAGTTACTTTGTTCATCTAGTATGGCATACATCTTTTCAGATTCCTGGCGACGTCCTACAGGGTACACATTAACGAGGCATATCTTGGAGCATGCTCTTGCGCTCACTCCTTCTCCACACACCTCGGTGCGCTTGGATGTAATCTCCGGATAGGCGGCTCCCTCTCCCTCCCCACTGTGCTCTGAGGCAGGAGGAGACGACTCTGACTTCCAAGGAGCTGGGCCTGGGTGGAGTGCTGAAATGTGCCGATCACTTTCACATTCTGTGCATTTTGCATCTACCTTGCAGTTCTTAGCGAGATGGTTCGTGGAGGAGCAGCACTTGAAACATATGGAGTTCTCTTTGAGGTACTGTTTGCGGTCTTCCAGGGACTTCTCTCTGAAGCCTCTACATTTATTTAATGGATGGGGCTTGTTGTGGACGGGGCATTGTTTGCTCATATCCTTGGATTTCTTCTGATCCCCTGTGTTCTCGGTTGAAGACACTTGCGTTTTGTGGACAGATATTGGTGTCTTTCCATGTCTGTCGAACTTGCCTCTTCTGGCAAGTGCTGTGTGGGAGGAGAAGAAGTTGAAGCTGGGGTCTGTCCTGGTTTTGGCATCTCTACGGATGAAGTTGGCAAACACAGAGAATGGAGGGAAGGTAACGTTGTGCTCTAGCTTGAACCTTGACCCGAATGAAGTCCACTTCTCCTGCAGATTGAATGGAAGCTTCTCAATGATGGGGCTTACCCCTCTGAAAGTGTCTAATTATGATAGGCCAGGTAGGTAGCCATCCTGCTTTGCAGCTTCGAGTTACAACAGCAGATCTCCAAGGTCTGGAAGTTTCTGGGGTTCCTTATTTGTCAACTTCGGAAAGTTCTCCAACCTGGCAAAGAGAGCCCTTTCAATGGCTTCAGGCAAGCCGTAGCTTTCTTCCAGCCTCACCCAAGCCATCATCAACCCAGCTGGCGGATGCCTCACATTGACTGCCATTATCCTGCGCGCCTGTTCGGCGGACTCCGGGCCGAGCCATTTGGTAAGGAGTTCGAGCTCTTCTCCTGCCGACAGGTCTAGGCCCGATATGGTGCCGTGGAAGGAGGACTTCCAGGCCCAATAATTCTCTGGTTTATCATCAAACGTGGTTAACCCTGTCGTCACCAGCTGGCTGCGTGCAAGATATTTGACAAGGTCGTAGGTTGTGGGGCCTATACCGTGGTCGCCTTGAGTAGGGGCTCTGATGGGGGTCTTGAGGAAATGAGAGGGGGTCTGCTGCTGAGTTTCTCTCTTCAGCGCTCCATTCCTCTGCTCATTGTCCTCTGTTTCATGGGGGAGGATCCTGTGACTTGGGGCACGCAGTCCAATTTGAACTTGGTTGGTGACATGGGGCATGTTATATGGTGTGGTTGAGTCTGTAGAGATGTGTGGGTCTTCATCTCTCTCTCTCATAAACTGTGTGTCAGCTTGGTCGCTCACATAGTCTGTGGTGCGCTGTAGTTGACTCTGACGCGGAATGGGAATTGGAACTTTGTTTGCTGACTCAGGATCAGCTTCCATTAAAACCGCCTCCAATATTTGTGCCTCAGCTAATGCAGCATCTTTCTCTTTTTCTTCCTGCAGGGCGTCTAATGTGGCTTGGAGACGGGCCCGTTCAACTTTTATTTCCATTTCTTTCTTGGCATAAGCTGCTCTGGCTTGGGCTGCTTCTGCTTTGGCCCATGCTCTGGCGATGGCCATACTAGCCCTAGAACCAGCTGATGACCGTGAACCGGCTGATGACCTAGAACCGGCTGATGATTTGTAGTAACAAGAGCTTATAGACAGATTGTCACATTCTCCAGTTTCATCTAACTGTTTGAAGTCTTCTACTTGCTGAGTAGCATTTTCGGTATTACCTTCTGCCATGATGATGTGAGGTAAGTGTGGTGTACAAGGTGAAGACTTAAGCTGGCTATGTCGTGATGGCTTACTCTGCGCCTAGATGACTGCCACTTAACTCTTGAGTCCTTGCTGCTCCACGTGGAGGGTCTCCTCTCTTCACAGCTAGCCGTATTGCTGCCTTTTCACTGTACTGGTCTCACTAGATGTAACTCCTATCCAGCTATCCAGTCAGCTAAATACTCATTCAAATAGCTCCTCGAGAAGCCGGATGCTGTTTTGAAGCTTTACTTGAATAAAAGTGTGAAACTGTAAACAAAGACAAAGTATGTTTTGAACACAGAGGTAAGTACTATACATTAGATGTTACATAAGATGCAAAAACATGTTTATGTAAACAGAATAGACTGCTTAACACAGATCCTAGTGCGAGCAAGCACTGAGTGTGAGTCATCAAAGAGTGCTGTGAGTTTGGGGAAGTGTGAGTTAGGGTAAGTGGGGTGTTAGGTGCTCTTTTCAAACTTTAACTCTGTGGGTTGCAGTTAATAAGGCCTTTCTGGTGCAGAATGACTGTTGGTAAACCATTTAACTGGTGTAACTAGAGGGATTGATTTAATTTAAATCCAATTAATTAAAGGGGGTACTAGCATCTAAAATCGGGCAGAGGGTGTCCATAACTAACGATAAAAAATTTAAATAATTACATAGAATGGAGCAGGTGATGTGTTACTGTTGCGAGATGTGGGAGCCGGTGAACCCCATTGAGGCTCACGGTGATTACGTCTGTGACAAGTGTCTGCTGCTACAGGAACTCCAGCTCCGTGTTGATGAGCTGGAGTCTGAGCTTGTAATAAGGGAACATCTATAATTATGGGGGATTTTAACTATCATATTAATTGGACAAATCAAATTGGGCAGGGCTGCCTTGAGGATGAGTTCATTGAGTGTATTAAGGATGGGTTTCTTGAGCAGTATGTAACTGAACCGACCAGGGGGCAAGCAACCTTAGATCTCGTCCTGTGTAACGAGACAGGATTAATTAAAAATGTCCTAGTAAAGGATCCCCTTGGAATGAGTGACCATAACATGGTTGAATTCCATATTCAATTAGAGGGTGAGAAGGTTGGATCTCAAACAAGCGTGCTAAGCTTGAATAAAGGAGACTATGAAGGTATGAGAGCGGAATTGAATAGAGTGGATTGGGAAAATAGATTAAAGGGTAAGACGATACATGATCAGTGGTGTACATTTAAGGAGTTATTTTAGAACTTGCAAAAAAAAAATATTCCACTGAGAAGAAAAGGGTGTAAAAGAAAAGACAGCCATGCGTGGCTAAGTAAAGAAATTAAGGATAGTATTCGACTAAAAACAAGGGCATATAAGGTAGCCAAATCTAGTGGGAGGATAGAGGATTGGGAAAACTTTAAAAGACAGCAAAAAATAACAAAAAGATTGATTAAGAAAGGGAAGATAGATTATGAAAGTAAATTAGCAAAAAATATAAAAACAGATAGTAAGAGTTTTTATAGTTATATAAAAGGAAAAAGGGTGGCTAAAGTTAATGTTGGTCCCTTAGAGGATGAGACCGGGAAATTAATGGTGGGAAATATGGAGATGGCAAAAACACTGAATGAATATTTTGTATCAGTCTTTACAGTAGAGGACACTAAGAATATCCCAACACTGGACAAACAGGGGGCTTTAGTGGGGGAGGAGCTAAACACGATCAAAATCACTAAGGAAGTGGTACTCGGTAAAATAATGGGACTCAAGGTGGATAAATCACCTGGACCTGATGGCTTACATCCTAGGGTCTTGAGGGAAGTGGCGGTAGGGATTGTGGATGCATTGGTAATAACTTTCCAAAACTCCCTGGACTCAGCAAAGGTCCCGGCAGACTGGAAAACTGCTAATGTAACACCCTTATTTAAAAAGGGCAGTAAACAGAAGGCTGGAAACTATAGACCGGTTAGCCTAACATCTGTGGTAGGTAAAATTTTGGAGTCCATTATTAAGGAGACAGTAACAGGACATTTGGATAATCATAATTTAATAGGACAAAGTCAGCATGGTTTTATGAAGGGGAAGTCATGTTTGACAAAATTGCTGGAGTTCTTTGAGGAAGCAACATATAGGGTGGATAAAGGGGAACCAGTGGACGTAGTGTATTTAGACTTCCAAAAGGCATTTGACAAGGTGCCACACAAAAGATTATTGCTTAAGATAAAAAATCACGGGATTGGGGGTAATATTCCGGCATGGATAGAGGATTGGCTATCTAACAGAAGGCAGAGAGTTGGGATAAATGGTTCATTCTCAGACTGGCAATCAGTAACTAGTGGTGTTCCGCAGGGGTCAGTGCTGGGTCCCCAACTCTTTACAATCTATATTAACGATTTGGAGGAGGGGACCGAGTGTAACATATCAAAGTTTGCAGATGATACTAAGATGGGAGGGAAAGTAATGAGTGAGGAGAACATAAAAAACCTGCAAGGGGACATAGACAGGCTAAGTAAGTGGGCAGAGCTTTGGCAGATGGAATACAATACTGGAAAGTGTGAGGTTATGCACTTTGGCAGGAAAAATCGTAGAGCAAGTTATTATCTTAATGGCAAGAAACTGGAAAGTACTGAAGTACAAAGGGATCTGGGGGTCCTGGTGCACGAAACTCAAAAGGTTAGTATGCAGGTGCAGCAAGTGATTAAGAAGGCCAATGGAATGTTGGCTTTCATTGCTAGGGGGATAGAATATAAAAATAGGGAGGTATTGCTTCAGTTGTACAAGGTATTGGTGAGACCGCACCTGGAATACTGCATACAGTTTTGGTGTCCATACTTAAGAAAAGACATACTTGCTCTCGAGTCAGTACAAAGAAGGTTCACTCGGTTAATCCCAGGGATGAGGGATGGACATATGAGGAGAGGTTGAGTAGATTGGGACTCTACTCATTGGAGTTCAGAAGAATGAGAGGCGATCTTATTGAAACATATAAGATTGTGAAGGGGTTGGATCGGGTGGATGCGGGGAGGATGTTCCCGATGATGGGTGAAACTAGAACTAGGGGGCATAGTCTTAGAATAAGGGGCTGCTCTTTCAAAACTGAGATGAGGAGGAACTACTTCACTCAGAGGGTGGTAGGTCCATGGAATATGCTGCCCCAAAAAGCTGTAGAAGCTACATCATTACATAAATTTAAAACAGAAATAGACAGTTTCCTAGAAGTAAAGGGAATTAAGGGTTACGGGGAGCGGGCAGGAATTTGGACATGAGTCCAGGTTCGGATCGGACATGGCCCTGTGGGTAGCGGAGCGGGCCCAGGGGCCTTGTAGCCTGATCCTGCTGCTATTTCGTGTGTCTAATTCTGTTAGATTCAGGAGATGGTTCTGTGATAGCAGATTGGCAGTTAGGATCAGATCAGCCATGATCTTATTGAATGGCGGAGCAGGCTCGAGGGGCCGATTGGCCTACTCCTGCTCCTATTTCTTATGTTCTTATGTTCTTATAAGTAGGTAACTGTATAAGTAAATAGCAGTGAAGCTAACCCTCAGTAGCGAGCAGCTAATAAACTTCTTATTGACAAAGTATTGTCAAAATACTATACCGACAAGGTTGTTATTATGTTACCAAACAAGGATACTCACAGACATTGCGTCTTGCCTAGTGTATAAAGAAGGATGGAGGAGGATAGAAAACAAGCTGCCACACTTGAACCTTGTTCGCAACTGAGAAAACACTTCCTCGAATACTACTTCCTATGCAGACAGGAAGAAGGTCAAATAACTACAAATATACAATAACTACCACTAGGGGCGCTACCTACATCTAACAAGTCCAGAACAACCATGCAGCCCCTCAAGCCTGTTCCACCATTCAATTAGATCATGGCTGATCTGTATCTTAACTCTATCTCTCTGCCTTGGTTCCATATCCCTTAATGCCCTTAATACCTCCGGAGTACACCTCCGACCCGAAAAATAATATGAACCTACCTGCTGGCTCCGGGGCTTCAGAGTCTTTGGGTCCTGGGCCTGCAGGCGTACACCTGCGTAAAGGCCCATGGATCCCAGGGACGCAGGCGGTTTGTAAGTGTTCGTGGGATCATGTGGGCCAGGTCAACCAATTAGAAAGAGAATTCCTCAGAAGCTTATGCAAAATCCCCAAATAAATAAATAATTAACACAACTGAAATAAAAATAATGTTCCCATGTTTAAAAGTAATTAAAACATCCTTTAATTAAGCATTTAAAATAAAAATGTAATTTTTTGAGGAATAATTTTTAACATTTTTATCCGGACCAAAATGTACATAAACTAATTTTAAATGTTTTTGCATGTTTGATTCATTTTAAAATGTTTAATTTAACATTTATTTTAATCCTTACACCTTCTTTTATCAGGTGTAAGAGTTTCGTGGGCATTTGCTGGGCAGTATTTGGGCAAATAGTCCAACTCTGCTGCAGTGAAAGTGTTTTTGGGGCGCTTGCGAATGATCTGTCAGGGGGAACCTTGACAGATCGCAAGTTCCAGGTTTTCGATGGCCCTGCAAAATCTGGTTCATTGTGCTAGGTTTCCTATGAAGTAAAAGGCTGCATGCTAGACACCAATGCTAGGTCCAAGTCAGCATAACCTCTTGTTGGAAAGTGAATCACCATGATGACACAGTTAACAACTACGAAAGAGGAAATACCACAGTAATGGAAGCCAATTGCTTCATTGGCCCAGATTTAAATGGGAGGGCGGGAATGATCTGCACGAGCCACGAATCAGGGGATGGGAAGATGCCCCGGGCAAGGGAGATCCTAGGCTTCCTTGTGGGGCCAAGAGGAGCACTGCTGCTTCTACGAACCCACAAGGAAACATAACGTATGTTTAGGGGACGCTGCTACCCACAATTCAGCAGCCTGCACAATTTGTCTGGTGGGGAAGGCTTCACTGCTCCCTCGACATCATTGGGACCTGATCTGCATATTTAAAGCAGGACCCTGCTGCCTTCCACCGGCTGTCCTGCTCACCTGCTAAAAAGAGCAGGTTAATATCAGGACCAGGCGGGAAGGCCACGGGATCACAGGTGTAAATCGCTGCCTTTATTTTAACTGCCACCCCCCGTCCCCCGCCCACCCAAGCCCTCCGTCTGTTTTTTGGTAGGTGGGGGGAGGTAAAATCAGGGCCATTGTTTCATAGCCAACCCACAGGGTGACAGTCCTGCAGGCTGTAAATCCAGTGATAGCTGATTAAATTCTGTGATAATATTGATCAGAAAGACAAAAATCGAATTATTAGTAGATAGTGGACGTTAAATTGCAGCTACAAGAATTTCTCTTACTTAAGGATTACATCTGTCTGAAGAACTTTGAAGGAACTGATTCCAAATCTTGCCTGTGGGATGTTGCTAACCATTGCTTGAAAACATAAATCAGTCTGCCTCAATCTGTACTGTTGAGAGATTTTCCCCCTGGATGAATGCAGCTTTGTTTACTTATAGCTCTGTTAAAAAAATACAGTGTGCATTAAGAAATTTATAAAATTCAACTAAATGCGGAATTTGAATTTCATATCATCTAGGTTAAAAAGCTGCTTTGCCAACTGGAAGAGAGAGCGGAACATTATTTGCAGTTTTGTGGCGAGGAAACAAGTGCTGTAGAAAAATGGCAAAAACTTCAGCGTAACAAAGAGTAAGTACCCATTGAAAGAGATACCATATTCTAAATTTTCATTCAGCTAGAGGAATATCGGCAAATTGAGGTAAATGCACAAAGAACCAATTCTTTTTTCCTTTTGTTTCTCTTTCTCTCGGTTTCTGCCAAAGAACATTGGAATGTAGGTGCAAAAGTGTCTTTCAGCCCATGTGGCTTGATTCATCCTTTAAGGGTAAATTTTCCATGTAAATTCATGGACTGAAAATCTGGCCTGCTGTGTAATGGGCACATGATCATCTGCTCCAGTGTTCCAGTGTGCGCGCTCCGTATGTGCTGCTTTGCACTAGGAGCGCAAAAGTGGAAACTTACCACTTGGTCCACCTTTAGGAAATAATTTCGCTTCTTTATTTCTACCTTATAATAAGAAATAGGAACAGGAGTAGGCCATTTGCTCTTTGAGCCTGCTCCGCCATTCAATAAGATCATGGCTGATCTTCTACCACACGATCCTGACTTGGAAGTGTATCGCTGATCCTTCATCGTCGCTGGGTCAAAATCCTGGACCTCTCTCCCCAACAGCACTGTGGGAGTACTTCACCACACGGACTGCAGCGGTTCAAGAAGGCGGCTCAACCCCACCTTCTCAAGGGCAATTAGGGATGGGCATTAAATGCTGGCCTTGCCAGCAGCACCCACATCCCACGAACAAATTTAAAAAAAATCTCCACTTTCCTGCACTATCCCCATACCCTTAATATTCAAAAATCTGTCGATCTCTGTCTTGAATATACTCAATGACTGAGCCTCCACAGCCCTCTGGGGCAGAGAATTCCAAAGATTCACCACCCTCTGAGTGAAGAAATTTCTCCTCAACTCAGTCCTAAGTGGCCGACCTCTTATTCTGAGACTGTGACCTCTGGTTCTAGATTCCCCAACCAGGGGAAACATCCTCCCTGCATCTACCCTGTCAAACCCTGTAAGAATTTTGTATGTTTCAATGAGATCACCTCTCATTCTTCTAAACTCTAGAGAATATAGGCCTAGTCTACTCAATCTCTCCTCATAGGACAATCCCCCATCCCAGGAATCAGTCTGGTGAACCTTCGTTGCACTCCCTCTATGACAAGTATATCATTCCTTAGGTAAGGAGACCAGAAAACTGTACACAAAACCCAAGGTGTCGTCTCACCAGGGCCCTATATAATTGCAGTAAGACATCTTTACTCTTATACGCAAATCCTCTTGTAATAAAGGCCAACGTACCATTTGCTTTCCTAATTGCTTGCTGTACCTGCATGTTAACTTTCAGTAATTCGTGTACAAGGACACCCAGGTCCCTCTGAACACCAACATTTCCCAATCTCGCACCATTTAAAAAATACTTTGCTTTTCTATTTTTCCTACCAAAGTGGATAACTTCACATTTCTCCACATTTATTCCATTTGCCATGTTCTTGCCCACTTAGCCTGTCTATATCCCCTTGAAGCCTCCTTGCATCCTCCTCACAACTTACATTCCCACCCAGCTTTGTATCATCAGCTTAGCCCCGAACATCGGAGGTCCCTTGATCCTGACCTAAGTGCCCTCCGGAATCTCTGCCACTCCGTCCACTGCAGACACGTCCTTTATTCTCAATTTCAAGACCAACTCGATATGTATAAATCTTATCAACATTTTAATTGTACTTCAGGTCAATGGGATTACTTTTATCCTCTGCCAGTGAAGCCCATGAAAAAGTCTTGATGAACACGGATAAAAAACTGAGGAAAGCAAGAGTTGGGCTTATTTCAAACACGGTAGGTATGGAAGAAGATGTAGGTTAAAAATGTGGTTTGCAGGAAGTAATATTTACTTCAACAATGTGCCTGATAATCTATCAATGTTGTAGGTTAAACCGTTACTGGAAGAAGCAGCAGAAAAAGCCATGGAGCAATGGAACAGCAAAAAATCGCTCATCAACAGCATGGGTATATTCAACCCATATTTTAATGGCAGACATCCTGCTTACGAGGTATGTAACAGTCAATCAGCTGAATGTCAACTCCCCAAAATGGATGGATTAGGGTCGGGTCAGAGGTTAAAATTCAAAAAATCTGAAACTATCCACGAGGTAAGTGTCTTTAGAGTCCCTCCCCCGCGATCGGAATCGACCCCCCCCCGCGATCGGAACCAACCTCCGCGCGATCGGAACCGACCCCCGCGCGATCAGAACCGACCCCCCCGCGATCGGAACCGACCCCCCCCCCCTGCGATCGGAAACCGCCCCCTCCCCCACCCCCGTGATTGGACCCACCCCCCCCCCCCCCCCGGTGATCGGAACCGACCCCCACGCGATCGGAACCGACCCCCGCGTGATCGGAACCGACCCCCCCCCCCCCCCGCTATCCGAAAGTTTTACGAGGGCCTTAAAGGGAATAGGGAGGTGGAGAGGTAGAGGAGTTGGAGAATTCCAGACAGTCTGACCTACACAGCAGAAGTTAAAATGGCAGGGCAAAGGCTGGAAGGGTTGGTTGCACAAGAGGCTGAAGTCAGAGGAATGAAGAGTTTGGCGGAAGTAGCGTAGCTAGAGGAGGTTTCAGGGAGGTGCGAGGCCATGGAGTGATTAATGTCAGTCATTTTACATATAAGGTGTTGGGGGACTGGCAGGCAGTGCAGGTCAATAAGTATATGGGAGATAGGTGAGCAGGACTCGGTGCGGGATAGGATACGAGCAGCAGAGATTTATGGAGGGTAGAAGATTGGAGGTAAGCCAGGAAAGCTTTGGAGTATTCAAGTCTGGAAGTGATGAAAGCTTGTATGAGGCTTTCAATGGAAGATGGGCTGAGGTTGGGGAAGAGGTGGCCGATATTATTGAGATGGTCTTGATGATGGAAAGGATATGAGGTTCAAAGCTCAGCTCGGGGTCAAACAGGACCCTGAGTTTATGAACAATCTGGTTGAACCTGAGACAGTGGCTGGAAAGGGGAGTTTACATAGAAACATAGAAGATAGGAGCAGGAGTAGGCCATTCGGCCCCTCAAGCCTGTTATGGCATTTAATGAGATCATGGCTGATCATCCAAGTTTAGTACCCTGTCCCTGTCCCTGCCTTCTCCCCATATCCCTTGATCCCTTTAGCCTTAAGAAATATATCTAACTCCTTCTTGAATATATTTAATGAATTGGCCTCAACTGCCTTCTGTGGTAGAGAATTTCACAGGTTCACCACTCTCTGGGTGAAGAAATTCCTCCTCATCTCAGTCCTAAATGGCTTACCCCTTATCCTTAGACTGTGACCCCTGGTTCTGGACTCCCCTGCCATCGGGAACATTGTTCCTGCATCTAATCTGTCTAGTCCTTTTAGAATTTTATAAGTTTCAATTAGATCCCCTCTCATTCTTCTAAACTCTAGCGAATATAAGCCTAATCGACCCAATCTCTCTTCATATGTCATTCCTGCCATCCCAGGTATCAGTCTGGTGAATCTTCGCTGCACTCCCTCCATGGCAAGAACATCCTTCCTCAGATAAGGCGACCAAAACTGCACACAATACTCAAGATGTGGTCTCACCAAGGCCCTGTACAACTGCAGCAAGACATCCTTGCTCCTGTACTCGAATCCTCTCGCTATGAAGGCCAACATTTGCCTCCTTAACTGCCTGCTACACCTGCATGCTTACCTTCAGCGATTGGTGCACAATGACACCCAAGTCTCGTTGCACTTCCCCTTTTCCCAATCTATTGCCATTCAGATAATAATCTGTCTTCCTGTTTTTGCCACCAAAGTGGATAACCTCGCATTTATCCACATTATACTGCATCTGCCATGCATCTGCCCAATCACCCAACCTGTCCAAATCATACTGGAGTTTCTCACATTCTCCTCACAGCACACACGCCCGCCCAGCTTTGTGTCGTCTGCAAACTTGGAGATATTACATCTAGTTCCCTCGTCTAGATCATTCATATATATTGTGAATGGCTGGGGTCCTAGCACCGATCCCTGCGGTACCCCACTAGTCGCTGCCTGCCACTCGGAAAAAGACCCGTTTATTCCAACTCTTTGCTTCCTGTCTGCCAACCAGTACCTTACCCCCTATCCCATGTGCTTTAACTTTGCACGCCAATCTCTTATGTGGGACCTTATCGAAAACCTTCTGAAAGTCCAAATTCACCACATCCACTGGTTCTCCCTTATCTATTCTACCAGTTACATCCTCAAAAAATTCCAGTAGATTAGTCAAGCATGATTGATCTTTTGTAAATCCATGTTGACTTTGTCCGATCCTGTCACTGTTTTCCAAGTGCTCTGCTATTACATCTATATTATGGGCTCTAGCATTTTCCCCACTACCGATGTCAGGCTTACCGGTCTATAATTCCCCGTTTTCTCTCTACCACCTTTTTTAAATAGTGGGGTTACATTAGCTACCCTCCAATCCATGGGAACTATTCCAGAGTCCATAGAATTTTGGAAGATGACCAGCAATGCATCCACTATTTCTAGGGCCACTTCCTTAAGTACCCTAGGATGTAGATTATCAGGCCGTGGGGATTTATCGGCCTTCAATGCCGTCAATTTCCCTAACACCATTTCCCTACAAAAACTGATTTCATTCAATTCCTCCCTCTCATTAGACCCTATGTTCCCCGACATCTCTGGAAGGTTATTTGTGTCCTCCTTTGTGAAGACAGAACCGAAGTATGTATTTAATTGGTCTGCCCTTTCTTTGTCCCCCATTATAAATTCCCCTGATTCTGACTGCAAGGGACCTACGCTTGACTTCACCAATCTTTTTCTCTTCACATATCTATAGAAGCTTTTACAGTCAGTTTTTATGTTCCCTGCAAGCTTACTCTCATATTCTGTTTCCCCCCTCTTAATTAATCACTTTGTCCTCCTTTGCTGAGTCCTAATCTGCTCCCAATCCTCAGGTTTGCTGCTTTTCTGGCCAATTTATATGTCCTCTTTTGGATCTTATGCTATCCCTTATTTCCCTAGTTAGCCACAGTTGAGTCACCTTTTTTTTATTTTTATGCCAAACAGGGATGAACAAATTCTGTAGTTCATCCATGTGATCTTTAAATGTTTGTCATTGCCTATCCACCGTCAACCCTTTAAGTAAGATTCCCCAATCCATCCTAGCCAACTCGCGCCTCATACCATCGTAGTTTCCTTTCTTTAAATTCAGGACCCTAGTCTCCGAGTCAACTACTTCACTCTCCATTTTAATGAAGAATTCTATCATATTATGATCGCTCCTCCCCAAGGGGCCTCGCACAACAAGATTGCTAATTAATCCTTTCTCATTACAAAATACCCAGTCGAAGATGGCCTGATGTCTAGTTGGTTCCTCGACATATTGGTCCAGGAAACCATCCTGTATACACTCCAGGAATTCTTCCTCCACAGTATTGTTACTAATTTGGTTAGCCCAATCTATATGTAGATTAAAGTCAATCATGATAACTGCTCTGCCCTTATTGCACGTGTCTCTAATTTCCCGTTTAATGCCATCCCCAACCTCAGCATTACTGTTTGGGGGTCTGTATACAACTCCCACTAACGTTTTCTGCCCCTTGGTATTTCTCAGTTCTACCCATACAGATTCCACATCATCAGAGCTAATATCCTTCCTTACTATTGTGTTAATCCCCTCTTTAACTAGCAATGCTACCCCAGCTCCTTTTCCTTTTTGCCTGTCCTTCCTGAATATTGAATACCTCTGGATGTTGAATTCCCAGCCTTGGTCACCCTGGAGCCATGTCTCCGTAATTCCAATTACATCATATCCGTTTACATCTATTTGCGCAGCTAATTCATCCACCTTATTTTGGATGCTCCTCGCATTAAGACACAAAGCCTTCAGGCTTGTTTTTTTAACACTCTTAGTCCTTTTAGAATTATTATTTACTGTAGCCCTGTTTCTTTTACACCCTTGAATTCTGTGCCTTCCACTTTTGCTTTTCTCCTTCCTGTCTTTTGTTTCTATCCTTGCTTCCATTTCCTCTGTCTCCCTGCACAGGTTCCCAACCTCCTGTCATTTTAGTTTAAACCCTGCCCAACAGCACTAGCAAACACTCCCCCTAGGACATCGGTCCCAGTCCCGCCCAGGTGCAAACCATCCAGTTTTTACTGGTCCCACCTCCCTGAGAACCGGTTCCAATGTCCCAGGAATTTGAATCCCTCCCCCTTGCACCATTTCTCTAGTCACGTATTCATCTGAAATATCCTTCTATTTCTACTCTGACTAGCACGTGGCACTGGTAGCAATCCTGAGATTACTACCTTTGAGGTCCCATTTTTTAATTTACCTCCTAACTCCCTATATTCAGCTTTTAGGACGTCATCCCGTTTTTTTACCTATATCGTTGGTACCCATATGCACCACGACAACTGGTTGTTCACCCTCCCCCTCCAGAATGCCCTGCAGCCGCCCCGAGACATCCTTGACCCTTGCACCAGGGAGGCAACATACCATCCTGGAGTCTCGTTTGCGGCCGCAGAAACGCCTATCTATTCCCCTTACAATAGAATCCCCTATCACTATAGCTCTCCCACTCTTTTTACTCCTGTCCTGTGCAGCAGAACCACCCATGGTGCCAGGAAGTTGGCTGCTGCTGCCTTCCCCCGATAAGCCATCTCCCTCAACAATATCCAAAGTGGTATATCTGTTTGGGAGGGGTGTGGCCACAGGGGACCCCTGCACTACCTGCCTGCGCCTACTACTCTGCCTGGTGGTCACCCATTCCCTTCCTGCCTGTGCAGCCTTTACCTGCGGTGTGACCAACTCCCTAAACGTGCTATCCACAATGTCCTCAGCATCGCGAATGCTCCAGTATGTATCCATTCGCAGCTCCAGCACCGCAATGCGGTCTGTCAGTAGCTGCAGCTGGATACACTTCCCGCACACATGGTCGTCAGGGACACAGGAAGTGTCCCTGATTTCCCACATAGCGCAGGAGGAGCATACCACGGGGCCGAACTGTCCTGCCATGACTTACCCTTTAATTAATTTAAATTAAATCAAATCAATACCACTAATTACACTACAATTAAATGATATACTCAAGTGCCTTTGGTTACTAGCACTCCCCGATACACAACAGAGACCTTAGAAACTATAACCACAAAAATTAAGACCTTCTAAATTTTATAAACTATTAATCTTAACTGTCAAACTATAGAGTAATATAAATACTCACCTGGCCGTACTCGCCCAATCAGCTGCTTCCTCTTGCCCGCATCACTTTTTGAATCGTGACGTGGCTCCGGAACGCCGCCGCCGGTCTGAGAGATTGGTAAGCCTCTGTAAAAAAGCTCGCGAAACTGAGTTTAAGTACTCACTTTAACGCTGCTCTCTGCTCCTCCCGACACTGGCCTCTGTAACAAAGCCCGCGAAAGTGAGTTTAAGTACTCACTGTACCGCTGCTCTCTGCTCCTCCCAACACTGGCCTCTGTAAAAAAAAAAAAGCCCGCAAAAGTGAGTTTAAATACTCAATGTACCGCCGCTCTCTGCTCCTCCCGACACCGGCCTCTGTAAAAAAGCCCGCGAAAGTGAGTTTAAGTACTCACTGTACCGCCGCTCTCTGCTCCTCCCGACACTGGCCTCTGTAAAAAAAAAAAAAAAAATGCCCGCGAAAGTGAGTTTGTGATCAAAGTCAGTGGCTTAACACCCCACTGTTTAGCTGGAGGTACAGACTGATGTCTGACAAGGTGTCTGATATTTTATAGCTGAAACTATATACAATGCTGAAAAATGTAAAGTCTTTTCCATTTTTGAAGTGTTTTCCCACCACTCACACCTTACAGTCATTATTTTTAGCTTTTCTAATTGCCAAGTGACATAGAGTGCAGGCTGGGAGTATGCAGTATTGCAATATGCACTCCCAGTGCGCACCAGATTGACACAGTGGAATTTTTGCCCATTATTTTTCATGTGAAATAGTTAGTCTTAGAGCACTCTACATATTGTACATCTCTCATATACACACAAAGTTTGGCCATGATACCGAGAAATTCCCAGCACCAAAGATCTAGGTAAACATTTTAATTCATGCACCAGCCTCCAAACATTAGGGCAGACCTATGTGGAGAAATACTTCTGCAGGCATTAAATAATCAATTTAAAAACTATTTTTTTTAAACTAGGTATTTTTTACGAGTCTGTTTTGTTTTGCGTTATTTGCAGCTGATTGGTAACTAACCGATAAGTGATTATTTGACACTTCTGAAACCTTATTTTAGCAGTGATTCCTTTCAAAGATGTGATGTTACAGACATACACGAAAGATAAAACTTGCAATTATGAGTTAAAATACAACCATGTGATTGCTTGTATGTCTTTACAGTTAAAGCTGTATGATATTGCATTTGGATTCCTCAAGATGCCTGACTTCACAAACTTCTTGGATGAAACTAGAAAAATAATGGAGGAGTACAAGGTATTTATGCCTTACATTCTAATCTAAGTTTGTTTTCATGTCATGATGCTGAAAATTACAAAAGAAATCAAATGAGCGTAAGTGTACAGTCCAGGAAACTGGACTGGGATCATAGCGGGGTCATGGTGGCTGGCGTAAGTCTCATCTCAAACCTGCAGAGCTGGATTCAGGAAAATTCGTGGCTGGAAAATTATAGGTAGATTTTCCATTTCTGCACTCCCTGCACATGCCCAGAGCTCAAATCATGAAATTGCACACTCCAGACCCGAGATATTCCGTCTATTAAAATTAATGATCGAAAAATCACAGACTAGGAATCAGCAATTTCCCAACGTGCACTCTGGGCATGCATCAGGAATTCCATGTCCGTCACCTTATATTCTTAAATTAATGGATGTATGTGACAGATGGCTACCTTTTTAAACAATTCCTTCAATAAAGTGCAACTTTGTCATATTGTTGGGAAGTAACCCGTAAACATTACTGTTCCTCACTAAGAATGCTGCATTTTAAAATGCTGTTGAGATTTTCAAACGTGTGTGCAGATGTTTTTAGGTGATGACTGTGTGGTGTGAAGCTAATTCTGTTGTGGGAAAGGGTGGGTGAAGATCAGGTGTGAAAAATGTGTGCGCCTGATGTTTGAGGGCTGTGGGTGCTGAATCGGCCCCAAAATGGTGTCCGAGCAGCGTGTGCACACTTCAGGCGGCGCCAGACGCCATCTTGGTGAGGGTGTTAGGGTAGCCGTTAGGAGCGTGTGCTGGAAGTATGGTAAGTAGGCAGATCGTGATGTCAATCAGCGTTCATGCGTTCAGCAGCCGAAAGGACCCCCCCCACCAGCGCTATTTTAAAGGAATCATCAAGAACTTTCAGGTAACTTGCTTTTTGATTTCTACTGGCTCTATGTAAGTTTGTGGAACTGTTTACAGCTGTCTCTAGTTATTTAAAGTTAGTGAGGTGAGAGGGAGTGGTGCTGCAAGTGGGGAAGGTCGTGCTTCTGAATTCAAGGGTTCTGGTCAGACCACTTGCTCCCAGTCATGGGTGCTCTAGTTGTCATCCCCCTTGGCCTGCAGCATGACTGGGAGATGGAGCAGAGGCAGCGACGAAGAGGTCAAGCTGCTCACAGAGAGAGGAGCAGGAGGGAGAGCAGGGCTATCAGCACGAGGCCTTGCCCACCTAGGGTTGCCGAGAACAATTCTCTTACCTCAACCTGAGGTAACGTCTGAGACGTCTGCGATTTACGAAGGAGGTACCCACAGAACTCTGCCACCTCTTGCAACCAGACCTACAGCCTCTCTCCAGGGCAAGGACAGCACTGCTAGTGGCTGTGAAGGTGAACATGGTCCTGATTTTCTTTGAGTCGGGATCCTTCCAGGCTGGAGCAGGCGACATCTGTAATACCTCCCAGTTCGCCGTCTACTGCTGCATAAGGGAGGTGACAGATGCTCTTAATGCTAGG
Organism: Somniosus microcephalus; assembly: GCF_052327205.1. Taxonomy (NCBI): domain Eukaryota; kingdom Metazoa; phylum Chordata; class Chondrichthyes; order Squaliformes; family Somniosidae; genus Somniosus; species Somniosus microcephalus. The sequence continues at coordinate 173,465,241 of NC_140988.1, forward strand.
AAAGGGAATTCATTGTCTTCTCTCTGACCAGAGAGAAGCAGGCGGAGTGAGCACGTGGCTTTGCCAGGATAACGGACTTCCCCTTGGTGCAGGGCGCCATTGACTGCACGCTCGTGGCTTTGCAGGCACCGTATCTAAATGTTGAGATGTTTTGCAACTGCAAATTCCCCATTCAACATTAGTCCCACACCTTACCTTCCCTCTGTTACTGACCATCACAGCGCCCTCTTGGCCACAATGCTGAAATAAAAGCCACCACAAAGCAAACATTCCAATCAAACTTTATAGACCCTGCATCTAACCTATCCTCTAAAGTACACGGTGTGTCAGCATCAGAGCTTGTGGCTGGGACTGTGAAATCGAGTGACGATGTTTCTTCTTCTCCTTCACTCTTCTCTCCCTCTTCATATTGATCCACTGACTGGGCAGGCTGAATTTCTTGGGTGTCTGAAATGAGAAAGGCACATAGGTAGGGTTGTGGTGAGGGGAGGGAGGAAAGCAAGAGATGCATGCAGGTGAGCCTGTCCACCGCCAGTTAATGTCTGCTGGCACTGGTTATGCGGCACCTTTGCCTGCAAAAGAAAGGGTAATGTGTCATTAAGTGTGTTTGGGTGACGTGCCTGTCATGGTTGAATGGCACCGACTCCTCCAAGGAGGGGGGGCACGGTGGCATAGTGGTTAGCACTGTTGCCTCACAGCGCCAGGGACCCGGGTTCAAATCTGGCCTCGGGCGACTGTCTGTGTGGAGTTTGCACATTCTCCCTGTGTCTGCGTGGGTTTCCTCCGGGTGCTCCGGTTTCCTCCCACAGTCCAAAGATGTGCGGGTTAGGTTGATTTGGCTATGATAAATTGACCCTTAGTGTTAGGGGATTAAATACGTGGGGTTACGGGGATAGGGTGGGATATGTGTCGTTGCAGGCTCGATGGGCCGAAATGGCCTCTATCTGCACTGTGGGGATTCTGTGATTCTGTGATTCTGAGGGGTGAGGTCATGCAGGTGAGCCTGTCCCCTGCTGGTTAAGGTCTACTGGCGCCGGTTATGCAGCACCTTTTCCTGATAGAGTAAAGGAAGTGTATCAGTGAGTGTGGTGTAATGTGTTTGGGCGATGTGCCTGTCATGGTTGAATAGCTGACAGTGTGTTCAAGCTGTGAGATGTGGGTGCGAGGCTTGCAACAGTGGTAAGTGTGTGGGTGAGGTGAAGCTATGAATCAGCGGGAATCGCGGGCTGAGCGGCTGTATAAAGGCTCCCAGAGACCCAGGTAAGGCCTCAGTGCGAGAATCGGCGGGAATCGCGGGCTGAGCGGCTGTATAAAGGCTCCCAGAGACCCAGGTAAGGCCTCAGTGCGAGAATCGGCGGGAATCGCGGGCTGAGCAGCTGTATAAAGGCTCCCAGAGACCCAGGTAAGGCCTCAGTGCGAGAATCGGTGGGAATCGCGGCTGAGCGGCTGTATAAAGGCTCCAGAGACCAGGTAAGGCCTCAGTGCGAGAATCGGCGGGAATCGTGGGCTGAGCGGCTGTATAAAGGCTCCAGAGACCAGGTAAGGCCTCAGTGCGAGAATCGGCGGGAATCGCGGCTGAGCGGCTGTATAAAGGCTCCAGAGCCCAGGTAAGGCCTCAGTGCGAGAATCAGCGGGAATCGCGGGCTGAGCGGCTGTATAAAGGCTCCAGAGCCCAGGTAAGGCCTCAGTGCGAGAATCGGCGGGAATCGCGGGCTGAGCGGCTGTATAAAGGCTCCAGAGACCAGGTAAGGCCTCAGCGTGAGAATCGGCGGGAATCGCGGGCTGAGCGGCTGTATAAAGGCTCCAGAGACCAGGTAAGGCTCTCCAGTCTCCAGTCTGGGAACTCGGAGGGAAGGAGAGAGGTGAAAAGTAATCCACGTGTGACGTCACCAGAAAGTGGGGAAGTGATTGGTTGGTAAGTATTTCTCCGTTTTTAAGCTTAAATCTCTTTGGTTTATAGTTTCTAAGGTGTGATATTCACCATCTAGAATTGGGGCAGAGGGTATTTAAGAATAATATTAATAAATTTAATTAATTACATAGAATGGGAGATCAGGTGATGTGTTGCTGCTGCAATATGTGGGAGCTGGTGGACACCATTGATGCTCACGGTGATCACATTTGCAGTAAGTGTTGGCTGCTCGAGGAATTCCGGCTCCGTGTTGAAGAGCTGGAGTCCGAGCTTCAAACACTGAGACACATCAGGGAGGGGGAGAGTTACCTGGACTCTGTGTATCACGAGGTATTCACACCAATTAGATTAATGAATTCAGATGTAGTCCGTGGCCAGGGTCAGGGTGGTCTGACTAGAAGTGAGGCAGGTACGGGGATCCAGGAGGTAGTGTTGGAGGAGCCGCAGCCCTTGCACTTGTCCAACAGGTTCGAGGCTTTTACTCCCTGTGAGGATGGGAACAGGGACTGCGGGGAGGATGAGTAACCTGGCCACAGCACCGTGGAGCGGTGGGCCATTCAAGTGGGGGGAGTTAAAAGAAATGTTGTAGTGGTAGGGGATAGTATCGTTAGGGGGATAGATAGAGTTCTTTGCAGCCAAGAGCGAGAGTCCCGAAGGCTGTGTTGCCTGCCCGGTGCTAGGGTTAAGGACATCTCCTCTGGACTGGAGAGAAACTTGGAGTGGGAGGGGGAGGATCCAGTTGTCGTGGTCCATGTTGGTACCAACGACATAGATAGGACAAGGAAGGAGGTTCTGCTGAGGGAGTTTGAGCAGCTAGGGGCCAAATTAAAATGCAGAACCACAAGGGCTGGATTATTACCTGAGCCACGAGCGAATTTGGCTAGGACAAATAAAATGAGAGAGTTAAATGCGTGGCTCAAAGACTGGTGTGGGAGAAATGGGTTTTGCTTCCTGGGACACTGGCACCAGTACTGGGGCAGGAGGGAGCTGTTTCATTGGGACGGGCTTCACTTGGCCAGTGCTGGGACTAGAGTCCTGGCAGATCGTATAACTAGGGCTGTAGAGTGGGCTTTAAACTAACTAGTGGGGGGGAGGTTCCTAGAGAGCAAATAATAAAAATGACAACAGAGAAGGTCATAGACTTAGGTAGCAGTGGGGAAATTAAAAACCAGAGCGTGTCAGGAAGGGGCAGAAGGTATGGAGTAAAAGGTAAAGTAATAAAAAGGGCAAAAGCAGGAACTAAGTGTCACAAAACATCTTTGAAAGTTCTCTATCTGAATGCACGTAGCATTCGTAACAAAATAGACGAGTTAATGGCACAAATAACTACATATGGGTATGATCTTGTGGCCATTACAGAAACATGGCTGCAGGGTGACAATGCCTGGGAATTAAACATACCAGGTTATTTAACGATCAGGAAGGACAGGCAGGAAGGAAGGGGAGGTGGGGTGGCTATGTTAATAAAGGAAGGAATCACTGTAATACAGAGAAATGATATTGGGTCAAAAGATCAGGATAATGAAACAGTTTGGGTGGAGGTAAGGAATAATCAGGGGAAAAAAACACTAGTGGGCGTAGTCTATAGGCCTCCGAACAGTGGCAACACTGTTGGACGGATTATCAATCAGGAAATAGTTGAGGCTTGTAATAAGGGAACATCTATAATTATGGGGGATTTTAACTATCATATTAATTGGACAATTCAAATTGGGCAGGGCTGCCTTGAGGATGAGTTCATTGAGTGTATTAGGGATGGGTTTCTTGAGCAGTATGTAACTGAACCGACCAGGGGGCAAGCAACCTTAGATCTCGTCCTGTGTAACGAGACAGGATTAATTAAAAATGTCCTAGTAAAGGATCCCCTTGGAATGAGTGACCATAACATGGTTGAATTCCATATTCAATTAGAGGGTGAGAAGGTTGGATCTCAAACAAGCGTGCTAAGATTGAATAAAGGAGACTATGAAGGTATGAGAGCGGAATTGAGTAGAGTGGATTGGGAAAATAGATTAAAGGGTAAGACGATACATGATCAGTGGTGTACATTTAAGGAGTTATTTTACAACTTCCAAAAAATATATATTCCACTGAGAAGAAAAGGGTGTAAAAGAAAAGACAGCCATCCGTGGCTAAGTAAAGAAATTAAGGATAGTATTCGACTAAAAACAAGGGCATATAAGGTAGCCAAATCTAGTGGGAGGATAGAGGATTGGGGAAACTTTAAAAGACAGCAAAAAATAACAAAAAGATTGATTAAGAAAGGGAAGATAGATTATGAAAGTAAATTAGCAAAAAATGTAAAAACAGATAGTAAGAGTTTTTATAGTTATATAAAAAGAAAAAGGGTGGCTAAAGTAAATGTTGGTCCCTTAGAGGATGAGACCGGGAAATTAATGGTGGGAAATATGGAGATGGCAAAAACACTGAATGAATATTTTATATCAGTCTTTACAGTAGAAGACACTAAGAATATCCGAACACTGGACAAACAGGGGGCTAAAGGGGGGGAGGAGTTAAACACAGTCAAAATCACTAAGGAAATGGTACTCGGTAAAATAATGGGACTCAAGGCGGATAAATCACCTGGACCTGATGGCTTACATCCTAGGGTCTTGAGGGACGTGGCGGTAGGGATTGTGGATGCATTGGTAATAATTTTCCAAAACTCCCTGGACTCGGCAAAGGTCCCGGCAGACTGGAAAACTGCTAATGTAACACGCTTATTTAAAAAGGGCAGTAGACAGAAGGCTGGAATCTATAGACCGGTTAGCCTAACATCTGTGGTCGGTAAAATTTTGGAGTCCATTATTAAGGAGACAATAACAGGACATCTGGATAATCATAATTTAATAGGACAAAGTCAGCATGGTTTTATGAAGGGGAAGTCATGTTTGACAAATTTGCTGGAGGCACGGTGGCATAGTGGTTAGCACTGTTGCCTCACAGCGCCAGGGACCCGGGTTCGAATCCGGCCTCGGGTGACTGTCTGTGTGGAGTTTGCACATTCTCCCCGTGTTTGCATGGGTTTCCTCCGGGTGCTCCGGTTTCCTCCCACAGTCCAAAGATGTGCGGGTTAGGTTGATTGGCTATGATAAATTGACCCTTAGTGTTAGGGGGTTAAATACGTGGGGTTACGGGGATAGGGTGGGATATGTGTTGGTGTAGGGGTTACGGGGATCGGGTGGGATATGTGTCGGTGCAGACTCGATGGGCCGAAATGGCCTCTATCTGCACTGTGGGGTTTCTGTGATTTCTGTGATAACATATAGGGTGGATAAAGGGGAACCAGTGGACGTAGTGTATTTAGACTTCCAAAAGGCATTTGACAAGGTGCCACACAAAAGATTATTGCTTAAGATAAAAAATCACAGGATTGGGGGTAATATTCTGGCATGGATAGAGGATTGGCTATCTAACAGAAGGCAGAGAGTTGGGATAAATGGTTCATTCTCAGACTGGCAATCAGTAACTAGTGGTGTTCCGCAGGGGTCAGTGCTGGGTCCCCAACTCTTTACAATCTATATTAACGATTTGGAGGAGGGGACCGAGTGTAACATATCAAAGTTTGCAGATGATACTAAGATGGGAGGGAAAGTAGTGAGTGAGGAGGACATAAAAAACCTGCAAGGGGACATAGACAGGCTAAGTAAGTGGGCAGTGATTTGGCAGATGGAATACAATCCTGGAAAGTGTGAGGTTATGCACTTTGGCAGGAAAAATCATAGAGCAAGTTATTATCTTAATGGCAAGAAACTTGAAAGTACTGAAGTACAAAGGGATCTGGGGGTCCTGGTGCACGAAACTCAAAAGGTTAGTATGCAGGTGCAGCAAGTGATTAAGAAGGCCAATGGAATGTTGGCTTTCATTGCTAGGGGGATAGAATATAAAAATAGGGAGGTATTGCTTCAGTTGTACAAGGTATTGGTGAGGCCGCACCTGGAGTACTGCGTACAGTTTTGTTGTCCATACTTAAGAAAGGACATACTTGCTCTCGAGTCAGTACAAAGAAGGTTTACTCGGTTAATCCCGGGGATGAGGGGATGGACATATGAGGAGAGGTTGAGTAGATTGGGACTCTACTCATTGGAGTTCAGGAGAATGAGAGGCGATCTTATTGAAACATATAAGATTGTGAAGGCGTTGGATCGGGTGGATGCGGGGAAGATGTTCCCGATGATGGGTGAAACTAGAACTAGGGGGCATAGTCTTAGAATAAGGGGCTGCTCTTTCAAAACTGAGATGAGGAGGAACTACTTCACTCAGAGGGTGGTAGGTCCATGGAATATGCTGCCCCAAAAAGCTGTAGAAGCTACATCATTACATAAATTTAAAACAAAAATAGACAGTTTCCTAGAAGTAAAGGGAATTAAGGGTTACGGGGAGCGGGCAGGAATTTGGACATGAGTCTAGGTTCGGATCGGTCATGGCCCTGTGGGTAGCGGAGCGGGCCCAGGGGCCGTGTAGCCTGATCCTGCTCCTATTTCGTGTGTCTAATTCTGTTAAGATTCAGGAGATGGTTCTGTGATAGTGGATTGGCGGTTAGGATCAGATCAGCCATGATCTTATTGAATGGCGGAGCAGGCTCGAGGGGCCGATTGGCCTACTCCTGCTCCTATTTCTTATGTTCTTATGTTCTTATGAATAAGAGGTGTGAGTTGTGTTTGGTAGAGATTGTTGGTAGGTGAGTGATGGGCATGTGGTGCATTGAGCATTGTGTGAAGCTAATGGTGCAGATGGTGGGATATGGCTTTTGAAGATTAATTCACTAACTTTGACCACTCGTGTGAGGTCATTAAACTTCTTCCTGCACTGAGTCCAGGTCCTCAGGGCTAAACTGCTGGCAATTTACCACAGTGGCCAACTGCTCCCACTGCAGCCTGGTCTGTTGTCTGGAGGGCCTTCTGGCCCCCTGTGAAAAGTGGACCTCTCTCCTGGAGTTGACCTCCTGGACCAACGCCTCCAGTGCTGCATCCGAGAATGTTGGTGCACACTCTCTCCCCTGTTGTGCCATCATAACAAGTTTCTTCTCCAATGTCCTCCCAGCCAGTTCAATCACCTGTTGCAGGCAGAAGGCACCTCCCTTTAAGTGTTGCAGACTGCCTTTATGTAATGCAGGCAAGCTTTAATTGGAGCTTGCCTCACACGATCCTGGGCCCCTTGCTGAGCGTTCAGCCACTCAGCAGCGTGTTTAGTGCTGGGCTGAATGCTACAAACATGTAAATTAGCAGGCAGCATGAAGGCTGCGTGCTACCTGCAGTCCTCCGAACTGCCGCAGTTTGATAGTGCATCGCGATCCCTATGCCCATTTTTGGGCCTTATCCAATTTCTAGGCCTAGGACTTGTAGTAGAGCACCGAATGGTGGTAATACATGAAAAATATGATACTGGCACCCCAACACTCTTTGGTCATAGACACATCCTTACAAGGATGGAGTTCACGCCAATGCAACGAATGGTTTCTGGATATATGACCTGTGAAAGAACCTTGGCGGTGTAAAATCATAGGTAGAGTTTCTGTTTCCCCAATCGGAAGTGTACACTCTCTCCCTAGAGAGATGCACTCTACTTATCTAAGACTAGCGAACTTACGTCGCAGAGTCGAAGCTTATGTGCCCCCATGTACTCGCAAGAGTACTGCTGAAATTTGAGCAGCTAAAAGTAAGCAACCTACCTGAACAGAGCACTAGTAAGTTTCACAGTGCTTGTCCAACTGGGACACCCCTACCCATTAGGGCATTGGCTTGCATTCAAGATGGCTCCTGGGCTGGCAGTCCTTACTGAGCTGCTTTACTCTTCAACTGTATCCTTGGTTATCCATTGCCATTTCTTCCCCCAATCTCCTTTCTTCTGTTGCTTAAGATACCCTGGCTCTGATAGTGAAGACATTTCAGCCCAAACTACAAGTTCAAACTACAAGTTTAAAGTTACCCCTGCAGAGTCCGCTGCCCATCCCCCGACCCGGCGTGTCTTTGTACTCACTGAGCTCCTTCAACTGCCGGAACTCTGCTGCAACTTGACTTCCATCACCTGGATTCCTCTACCAACAGGACTATGCTGCTCTACTGACTACACTGTTTGGCTCGGTGGCTGTGACTCTGCTCTGCTTTTCAGTCGCTTTAAGTCTTATGCTGCTGAATTCTTTTCTCAAATTGGTTTCCGATCTTCTGGACTTCTCTGGACATCTAGACTTCATTTCTGCTTTGAACTACACTGGATGACACCACTACGCTTCTGCACTGGACTACACTGGATTATACTGTAAGACTTATCTGCTGTGTCTCTAACTCTGCTGCTAAAAGATGTTTTAACCTTTAAACTGCGGCTGTGTCTCTGCTGAACTGGGTCTACTGGTTTTTCAGCTCTGTTGGCTTCTAGCAAGAAGCTGCTGTTTCACTTGCTGTCTGGTGACTCATTCTACCGGTTTTCAGCTTTGCTGGTCGCTGCCTTGTGATTTTACCTATTTTCCGCCGCATTGAGCTACGGTGACCTCCAACTTGCATCAATTTAGCCATCATCTTTCTGCACCGCTACCGACTCTCATTCCTACAGCAACTACCTCCAACCTCGAACTCTCTACCCTTCAAATAGCTTCTGGACTTCACTCGCCTGCTTTGGACAGCGGTTCATCGATACTCTGTGCTGGCTCCATCTTGCTTACGTTGGCTTTGTCCGTCCATGGGACCTCTGACTTTGACCCTGGTCTCCCTACTATTGTCTCCAACCTATTCCCTGCTACCAGAAAATAGGTATCCACTAACTATTACATTTAACCAGGCCTGTGTAACCTGAGCTTTTCCCCTGTGTCCATTCGCGTGCGCACTTTGGCTGCTGCTCCGGATCCAAGCCATTCAATACTTTTCCACTTTTTCCCGCCCTTTTCCTTTTCTCTCTATCCCTCCCTGACTGCTCTCTCCTGTTGTCATGCCTCCTTTCATCTCTCCTCTCTCGGATACTCTGCCCTCCCAAATCCCTACCCCAATCCTTCATTACTCTTCGACCTTCCTATTCTCCTACCAGCGTCCCAGGCTTGACTCCCTCTTAGATAAGCATACAGCTTCCCTCTGTGCCACTCTTGGCATCCTACGAAGGGCCCATCGAGGCACTCGTCGCTGCCTCCTTACGAGCAGCAACCCCAACTGTCCCATCCTCTCTCACTCACCTTCCCCCCCCCAGCGCGCCAACTGGGGGCAAATCTTGCCAATCTGCTCCCCATCCATGGCAGTAGGGCAGCCATCACCGACCCTCTCTGCATCTCTCTGCAGAATGTCCGTTCACTTGCGAACAAGGGCCTTGGCATCCATGAGCTTATCGTGGATGATTGCATCAACATGGCCCTGACGGAAACTTGGTTGAGGGGTGATGACACCTTACCCTTAAATGAAGCCTACCTGCCTGGCTATATCTTCCACCACTTTCCACGCTCAGACTGCCATGGTGGCCGTGTGGCTCTCATCACCAAATCACACCTTGGTCTGTCCCCTACACCTCTGGCACTTTCTTCTCCTTTGAGCATCTCACCGTATTCCACCCCTCACACCTCTCATTTAAAATTATTCTTCTCTACCGCTCACCCAAGTACCATAAAAATCTTATTACTGAGCTATCTTCACTGCTTTCCTCCCTCAGCCTCTGCACCGAACGACTTTTAAAAAATTTGTTTATGGGATGTGGGCATCGCTGGCAAGACCAGCATTTATTGCCCATCCTTAATTGCCCTTGAGAAGGTGGTGGTGAGCCGCCTTCTTGAACCGCTGCAGTCCGTGTGGTGAAGGTACTCCCACAATGCTGTTTGGTAGGGAGTTCAAGGATTTTGACCCAGCGAGGATGAAGGATCGGCGATATATTTCCAAGTCAGGATGGTGTGTGACTTGGAGGAGAACTTGGAGGTGGTGGTGTTCCCATGCACCTGCTACCCTTGTCCTTCTAGGTGGAAGAGGTTGCAGGTTTGTGAGGTGTAGCCGAAGAAGCCTTGGCGAGTTGCTGCAGTGTGTTATGAATCTTATGATCCATGAAGAAAGACTCATGAAATAACACTGGACGGCCAGCTGGTGGCGCTGTCCAAGGAGTATAAATACTCAGGCGTGGGCCCAGCTTGCCCAGGTCATTTTGTAAACAGGAACTAGTGAAAGATAACTTGACCTCCATGCTTTGAAACAAGTTGATTAAAGCCTTGCTTTATACTCGAACCAAGTGCGTAGTGAGTTTTATTATGTCACAGAGCATCTTGTAGAAGTTACGCAATGCAGCCACGGTACGGCGGTGGTGGATGGAGTGAATGTTTAAGGTGGTGGATGGGCTGCCAATCAAATGGGCTGCTTTGTCCTGGATGGTGTCGAGCTTCTTGAGTGTTGTTGGAGCAGTACTGAACCAGGCAAGTGGAGAGTATTCCATCACACTCCTTACTTGTGCCTTGTAGATGGTGGAAAGGCTTTGGGGAGTCAGGAGGTGAGACACTCGCTGCAGAATACCTAGCCTCTGACCTGCTCTTGTTGCCACAGTATTTATGTGGCTGGTCCAGTTAAGTTTCTGGTCAATGGTGACCCCCAGGATGTTGATGGTGGGGGATTCGGCGATGGTAATGCCGTTGAATGTCAAGGGGCAGTGGTTAGACTCTCGCTTGTTGGAGATAGTCATTGCCTGGCACTTCTGTGATGCGAATGTTACCTGCCACTTATCAGCCCAAGCCTGAACGTCGTCCAGGTGTTGTTGCATGCGGGCATGGACTGCTTCATTATCTGAGGAGTTGTGAATGGCGCTGAACACTGTACAGTCATCAGTGAACATCCCCATTTCTGACCTTATGTTGGAGGGAATGTCATAGTGTCATAGAGTTATACAGCATAGAAAGAGGCCCTTCGGCCCATCGTGTCTGTGCCGGCCATCAAGCCCTATTTATTCTAATCCCATTTTCCAGCACTTGGTCCGTAGCCTTGTATGCTATGGCGTTTCAAGTGCTCATCTAAATGATTCTTGAATGTTGTGAGGGTTCCTGCCTCTACCACCCTTTCAGGAAGTGAGTTCCAGATTCCAACCGCCCTCTGGGTGAAAAAGTTTTCCCTCAAATCCCCTCTAAACCTCCTACCCCTTACCTTGAAACTATGCCCCCTGGTTATTGACCCCTCTACTGAGGGGAAAAGTTCCTTTCTATCTACCCTATCTATGCCCCTCATAATTTTGTACACCTCAATCAGGTCCCCCCTCAGCCTTCTCTGCTCTAAGGTAAACAACCCCAGCCTGTCCAGTCTCTCTTCATAGCTGAAATGCTCCAGCCCAGGTAACATCCTGGTGAATCTCCTCTGCATCCTCTCCAATGCAATCAGATCCTTCCTATAGTGTGGCGACCAGAACTGCACACAGTATTCCAGCTGTGGCCTAATTAGCATTTTGTACAGCTCCATCATAACCTCCCTGCTCTTATAGTCTATGTCTCGGCTAATGAAGGCAAGTATCCCATATGCCTTCTTAACCACCTTATCTACCTGTCCTGCTGCCTTCAGGGATATATGTACATGCACACCAAGGTCCCTCTGATCCTTTGTCCTTCCTAGGGTCCTACCATTCATTGTGTATTCCCTTGCCTTGTTAGTCCTCCCAAAATGCATCACCTCACACTTTTCAGGGTTAAATTCCATTTGCCACTGTTCTGCCCATCTGACCAACCCATCTATATTGTCCTGTAGCCTGAGGCTTTCCTCCTCGCTATTTACCACTCTACCAATTTTCGTGTCATTTGCGAACTTACTGATCATACCTCCTACATTCATATCTAAATCATTAATTTACACTACAAACATCAAGGGACCCAGCACCGATCCCTGCGGTACACCACTGGACACAGGCTTCAAGTCACAAAAACAACCTTCAACCATCACCCTCTGCCTCCTGCCACTAAGCCAATTTTGGATCCAATGTACCAAATTGCCCTGGATCCCATGGGCTCTTACCTTCTTGACCAGTCTCCCATGTGGGACTTTGTCAAAAGCCTTACTGAAGTCCATGTAGACTATATCAACTGCACTACCCTTATCCACACACCTAGTCACCCCCTCGAAAAATTCAATCAAATTGGTTAGACATGATCTCCCCCTGACTGACTATCCTTGATTAATCCTTGCCTCTCCAAGTGGAGACTAATTCTGTCCCTCAGAATTATTTCCAATAATTTCCCTACCGCTGATGTTAGGTTCACTAGCCTGTAATTTTCCCTGGTTTATCCCTACTACCCTTCTTGAATAATGGTACTACATTAGCTGTCCTCCAGTCCTCTGGCACCTCCCCTGTGGCCAGAGAGGTTCTGAAAATTTGTGTCAGAGCCCCTGCAATCTCCTCCCTTGCCTCACACAGCAGCCTGGGATACATCTTGTCTGGGCCTGGGGATTTATCCACTTTTAAGCCTGCTAAAACCGCTAGTGCCTCCTCCCTCTCAATGCTAATTTGTTCAAGTATATCACAAGCCCCTGCCTGATTTCTCTGCCTATATCGTCCTTCTCCATAGTGAACACAAATGCAAAATATTCATTTAAAATCTCACCTACATCTTCCGGCTCTACACACAGATTGCCGCTTTGGTCCCTAATGGGCCCTACTCTTTCCCTGCTTATCCTCTTGCCCTTAATTATACTTATAAAACACCTTGGGATTTTCCTTTATTTTGCCCACCAGTGTTTTTTCATGCCTCCTCTTCGCTCTCCTAATTTCTTTTTTATGTACCCCCCTGCACTTTCTATACTCCTCTAGGCCTTGCCCTGTTTTTAGTCCTTTGTATCTGCCAAACGCCTCCCTTTTTTACCTAATCCATTCTTGTATATCCCTTCACATCCAGGGTTCCCTGGACTTGTTGGTCCCACCCTTGACCTTTACGGGAACATGTTGGCGCTGTGCTCTCTCTATGTGTTGAAACAGCTGAAGATGGTTGGGCCTTGGACACTGCCTAGCAGCGATGTCCTGGGGCTGTGATGATTGACCTTCAACCACTACAACCATCTTCCTGTATGGCTCCAGCCAGTTGAGAGTTTGCCCCCTGATTCCGATTGACTTCAGTTTTACTAGGGCCCCTTCATGCCACACCCGGTCAAATGCTGCCTTGATGTTCTCTCTCCTCAGGTACTGTCCCTTTCTCCCTCAAATCTGCCGTCATCACCCCCTCCTCAAAAAAACAACTCTTGACCCCTCCGTCCTTGCAAACTACCACCCCATCTCCAACCTCCCTTTCCTCCCCAAAGTCGTTGAACGTGTTGTCGCCTCCCAAATCCCTGCCCATCTTTCCCGCAACTCTATGTTTGAACGGCTCCAATCAGGTTTCCGCCCCTGCCACAGTACCGAAACGTTTCTCATCAAAGTCACAAATGACATCCTTTGTGAATGTGACAAATGTAAACTATCCCTCCTCATCCTTCTTGACTTGTCTGCAGCCTTTGACACGGTTGACCACTCTATCCTCCTCCAACGTCTCTCCACTGTCGTCCAGCTGGTGGGACTGCACTTGCCTGGTTCCATTCTTACCTATCTAATCGTAGCCAGAGAATCACCTGCAACAGCTTCTCTTCCCGCTACCACATTGTTACCTCTGGTGTCCCCCAAGAATCTATCCTTGGCCCCCTCCTATTTCTAATCTACATGCTGCCCGTTGGCGACATCGTCTGAAAACATAGCGTCAGTTTCCACATGTACGCTGATGACACCCAGCTCTTCTCTCAACCCCTCCACATCTCTAAATTGTCAGACTGCTTGTCCGACATCCAGTTCTGGATGCGCAGAAATTTTCTCCAATTAAATATTGGGAAGACCGAAGCCTTTGTTTTCGGTCCCCACCACAAAGTCCGTTCCCTAGCCACTGATGCCAACCCTCTCCCTAACATTAGTCAGTGGCTGAACCACACTGTCCGCAACCTTGGTGTCATATTTGACCCTGAAATGAGCTTCTGACCACATCTACGGCATAACTAAGACCGCCTACTTCCACCTCCGGAACATCGCCCATCTCCGCCCTGGCCTCAGCTCATCCACTGCTGAAACCCTCATCCATGCCTCTGCTATCTCTAAACTTCACTATTCCAACACACTCCTGGCTGGCCTCCCACATTCTACTCTACATAAACTTGAGGTGATCCAAAACTCGGCTGCCCGTGTCCTAACTCGCACCAAGTCCTGTTCACCCATCACCCCTGTGCTCGCTGACCTCCATGGCCTCGCCCCTCCATATCTCTGTAATCTCCTCCAGCCCCACAACCCCCTGAGTTATCTGCGCTCCTCTAATTCTACCCTCTTGAGCATCCCTGATTATAATCGCTCAACCATTGGTGACGTGCCTTCTGTTGCATAGGCCCTAAGCTCTGGAATTCCGTGCCTAAACCTGTCCGCCTCTCTACCTCTCTTTCCTTCTTTAAGACGTTCCTTAAAAACTACCTCTTTGATCAAGCTTTTGGTCACCTGCGCTGATTCCTCCTTACTTGGCTCGGTGTCAAATTTTTTGTTTTGTAATACTCCTGTGAAGTGCCTTGGGATGTTTTACTACGTTAAAGGCGCTATATAAATACAAGTTGTTGTTGCAGGGTTATTTGGAACTGAGTAGGAAGAATCAGATCCTCACATGGCTTCTCTTTCTATTTTCTTTCCCTTATTTTCTTCTTCTGTCCCTATTTGTGTTTCTTAAATGGTCACATACCCCAATCCGCCATTCTTCCAGACACTGACCTTCCCCATGCTCCTAAGCCTCAGTCCCTCCACGCCCACTAGTACTCACCAATCTACCTGTCGCAGATGCATTTGTCCATGACAGTATTGGTAGGCGTGACCACTGCACAGTCCTTGTGGCGATGAAGTCCCATCTTCACACTGAGGACACCCTCCATAGTGTTGTATGGCACTACAACTACGCTAAATGGGAAAGACTCAGAACAGATCTAGCAGCTCAAAGCTGTCCGTTCATGAGGTGCTGTGGGCCATCAGCAACATCAGCATTTTATTACACAACAATCGGTAACCTCATGGCCTGGCATATTCCTGACTGTCCCAGTACCATCAAGCCAGGAGAGCGGAGAGTCGGCGAACCTGCGAGGGAGCACCAGAGGCGGCACATAAAGAGCACCAGAGGCGGCGAGCAGCGAGGCCCAGAGCCCCGAGAGAGCGGAGAGTCGGCGGACCTGCGAGGGAGCACCAGAGGCGGCACATAAAGAGCACCAGAGGCGGCGAGGCCCAGAGCCCCGAGAGAGCGGAGAGTCGGCGGACCTGCGAGGGAGCACCAGAGGCGGCACACAAAGAGCACCAGAGGTGTACCAATCCAGGTTCCGGGAGAGGGAAGCAAAAAGTAATCCAAGTGTGATGTCACCAGGAAGCAGGTAAGTGATTGGTTGGTGAGTATTTCTTTCTCCTTTTCATTGCAAGCTTAAATTCTGCGGTTTATATTTTCTTGGGTCTCTGTGGTGTAGTGGGGACAGTTGGTAAATAAGCGCCCTAGAGTATATCTTTAACTGGTGGTATTGAATTAATTTAAATTAATTAAAGGGGTAAGTCATGCCAGGAGAGCCCAGCCCCGTGTTATGCTCCTCTTGCTCTATGTGGGAATTCAGGGACGCTGCCAGTGTCCCTGACGACCACGTGTGCCAGAAATGCATCCAGCTGCAGCTACTAACAGGCCGTATTGAGGCGCTGGAGTTGTGGATGGGTGGGTTGTGAAGCATTCATGATGCTGAGAGGGTCGTGGATTACACGTTTGATGAGTTGGTCACGCCGCAGGGTAGGGCTGCACAGGCAGAAGGGAAATGGGTGACCACCAGGCGGAGCAATAGAAGCAGGCAGGTAGTGCAGGGGACCCCTGTGGCCATCCCCCTTTCAAACAGGTATACCAATTTGGATACTGTTGAGGGGGATGACTCACCAGGGGAAGGCAGCAGCAGCCAACTTCCTGGCACCAGGGGTGCTTCTGCTGCTCAGGAAGGGAGGAAAAAGAGTGGGAGAGCAATAGTGGTAGGGGATTCTATCGTAAGGGGAACAGATAGGCGTTTCTGTGGCCATAGTCATGACTCCAGGATGGTTTGTTGCCTCCCTGGTGCCAGGGTCAAGGATGTCACTGAACGGCTGCAGGGCATTCTGAAGGGAGAGGGTGAACAGGCAGAGGTCGTGGTTCACATTGGGACCAACGACATAGGTAGGAAGAGGGATGAGGTCCTGCAGCAAGAATTTAGGGAGCTAGGTAGCAGATTAAAGAGTAGGACCTCAAAGGTTGTAATCTCTGGATTACTCCTGGTGCCACATGCTAGTGAGTATAGGAATAGGAGGATAGAGCAGATGAATGCGTGGCTAAAGAGTTGGTGCAGGAGAGAGGGCTTTAGTTTCCTGGATCACTGGGCCTGCTTCTGGGGAAGGTGGGACTTGTACAAGTCGGACGGGTTGCACCTGAACCAGAGCGGGACAAATATCCTTGCGGGGAGGTTTGCTAGCACTGTTCGGGGGGGTTTAAACTAAAATGGCAGGGGGTTGGGAACCTGAGCAGGGAGACAGAGGAAAGGAAAACAGGGGTTAAAGCAAAAGATAGGAAGGAGAAAAACAAAAGTGGCAGTCAGAGAAATCAATGGTTTAAATCAAACGTGGCCACAATAAATAACTATTCTAATAGGTCTAAGAGTGTTAAAAAAACAAGCCTGAAGGCTTTGTGTCTTAATGCGAGGAGCATTTGTAATAAGGTGGATGAATTGGCTGCGCAAATAGAGGTAAATGAATATGATTTGTTTGGGATTACGGAAACGTGGTTCATGGATGGCCAAGACTGGGACCTCAACATCCAGGGGTATTCGATATTCAGGAAAGATAGGCAAAAAGGAAAGGGAGGTGGGGTAGCATTACTGGTTAAAGAAGGGATTAATACAATTGTAATGAAGGATATTAGCTCTGATGATGTGGAATCTGTATGGGTAGAATTGAGAAATACTAAGGGGAAAAAAACATTAGTGGGAGTGGTATATAGACCTCGAAACAGTAAGGCGGAGGTTGGGGATGGCATTAAAAGGGAAATTAAAGAAGCGTGCAATAAGGGCACAGCAGTCATCATGGGTGACTTTAATCTACATATAGATTGGGCCAACCAAATTAGTAACAATACTGTGGAGGAGGAATTCCTGGAGTGTTTACGGGATGGTTTCCTGGACCAATATGTCGAGGAACCAACCAGAGATCAGGCCATCTTAGACTGGGTATTATGTAACGAGAAAGGATTAATTAGCAATCTTGTTGTACGAGGCCCCTTGGGTCAGAGCGATCATAATATGATCGAATTCTTCATTAAGATGGAGAATGAAGTAGTTGACTCAGAGACAAGTGTCCTCAATTTAAATAAAGGAAACTACGATGGTCTGAGGAGCGAGTTGGGTAGGATTGATTGGGGAATGTCACTCAAAGGGTTAACGGTGGATAGGCAATGGCAAACATTCAAAGATCGAATGGGTGAGCTACAGAATTAGTTCATCCCAGTTTGGCATAAAAATAAAACAAAAAAGGTGACTCAACCGTGGCTAACAAGGGAAATTAGGGATAGCATAAGATCCAAGGAGAGGACATATAAATTGGCTAGAAAAAGCAATAATCCTGAGGATTGGGAGCAGATTAGGAGTCAACAAAGGAGGACAAAGGGATTAATTAAGAAAGGGAAAATAGAATATGAGAGTAAGCTATCAGGGAACATAAAAACTGACTGTAAAAGCTTTTATAGATATGTGAAGAGAAAAAGATTGGTGAAGTCAAGCATAGGTCCCGTACAGTCAGAATCAGGGGAATTTATAATGGGAAACAAGGAAATGGCAGACCAACTAAATACATACTTTGGTTCTGACTTCACAAAGGAGGACACAAATAACCTCCCAGAGATGCCGGGGAACATAGGGTCTGATGAAAGGGAGGAACTGAAAGAAATCAGTATTTGTAGGGAAATGGTGTTAGGAAAATTGATGGGACTGAAGGCCGATAAATCCCTAGGGCCTGATGGTCTACATCCCAGGGTACTTAAGGAGGTGGCCCTAGAGATAGTAGATGCATTGCTGGTCATCTTCCAGAACTCGATAGACTCTGGAACGGTACCCATGGATTGGAGGGTAGCTAATGTTACCCCACTATTCAAAAAAGGTGGTAGAGAAAAAGCGGGAATTATAGACCGGTAAGCCTGACATCGGTAGTGGGGAAAATGCTAGAGTCTATTATAAAAGATGTAATAGCAGAGCACTTGGAAAGCAGTGACAGGATCGGACAAAGTCAACATGGATTTACAAAAGGTAAATCATGCTTGACTAATCTACTGGAATTTTTTGAGGATGTAACTGGTAAAATAGATAAGGGAGAACCAGTGGATGTGGTGTATTTGGACTTTCAAAAGGCTTTCGATAAGGTCCCACATAAGAGATTAGCGTGCAAAATTAAGGCACATGGGATTGGGGGCAAGGTATTGACTTGGATAGAGAACTGGTTGGCAGACAGAAAGCAAAGAGTTGGAATAAACGGGTCATTTTCCGAGTGGCAGGCAGTGACTAGTGGGGTACCGCAAGGATCGGTCCTAGGACCCCAGCTGTTCACAATATATATTAATGATCTGGACGAGGGAACTGGATGTAATATCTCCAAATTTGCAGATGACACAAAGCTTCGTGGGAGGGTAAGCTGTGAGGAGGATGTCGTGAAACTCCAGTATGATTTGGACAGGTTGGGTGATTGGGCAGAAACATGGCAAATGCACTATAATGTGGATAAATGTGAGGTTATCCACTTTGGTGGCAAAAACAGGAAGGCAGATTATTATCTGAATGGCAATAGATTGGGAGAAGGGGAAGTGCAAAGAGACCTGGGTGTTATTGTGCACCAGTCGCTGAAGGTAAGCATGCAGGTGCAGCAGGCAGTTAAGAAGGCAAATGGTATGTTGGCCTTCGTAGCAAGAGGGTTCGAGTACAGGAACAAGGATGTCTTGCTACAGTTGTACAGGGCCTTGGTGAGACCGCACCTTGAGTATTGTGTGCAGTTTTGGTCACCTTACCTGAGGAAGGACGTTCTTGCCATGGAGGGAGTGCAGCGAAGATTCACCAGGCTTGTTAGATCCGTGTATTTTTGATGTAGTGTGTCCTTCAATAACTAGACACTCAGACTGCAGGAACAATTCAACAGGTATTTACTGGATGAGGGTTACTCTAAAACTAACGTACAGATCCCTACTTGAGGTTTATATACAGGTGTGGTCACTGCTGGTACTACAGTATACAGGAGCTGTAAAAGTAGTTCTCCCCTTAAAGGTACATACACTACAATTCCTCCCCTTTTAGATTTAGAGTACCATAACATTCATTTTACAATTAACACTTTTAACATGCACATTACTGAAAATAGTCCATTTATAAATTCAGTCTTTGGGGCAGCTTCCTGACCCTTTTGGGATAGCGCCTTCCCTTAGTCTCTTGTTCTTGGTGTGGAGGCCCCCTGTCATCAGTTGGTTCATCAGCTTCCGATGCTGCTGTTTCTGGGGTAGATGCTACCTGTATGTCGGGTTCATCACCAGGTGCGCGAGTCATGGTGTTGACTCGTTCCTGTGACTCTAGGATCTGGTCGACATGGCGTCTCAACATCCACTGTGTACATTAGTGGCCCCTGTCGTGTGCATATCGTTCCTGGTTGCCATTTCTCTGTTCGGTAGTCGCGGGCCAAGACTGGTTGCCCTACATTGAAGCTCCTTGTTGGCTTCTCATTGATGTGCTGGAATTGCTTATTCTCAACATCTCTTCGTACATTTGGTCTGAGCAAATCCAGACGAGATCTCAACCTTCGGTTAAAGAACATCATGGCTGGGGTCTGGTTGGTGACTGCATGTGTCGCATTTCTGTAGGCTAACAGGAAATTGTCCACCTTATGCTGCAGTGGAATGTCGTCATCGTACATGGCCCTTACTGCTTTCTTAAAGGTTTGTACGAACCTCTCAGCCAATCCATTTGTGGCTGGATGATACGGGGCGGATGTGTAATGCCTTACCCCATTCCTTTTCATGAATCTTCGAAACTCTTCGGACACAAACTGTGGTCCGTTATCAGAGCAAATCTGCTCTGGCAAGCCGTTCCTGGCAAAAATGGTCCGTAGGACTGCAATAGTTTTCTCTGTGGTGGTGGACGACATTTTGATCACCTCAGGCCATTTCGAGTGTGTTAAGTCTGTGTGTTCTAGTTATTGTTAATAAGAATCACTGCACACAGACCACAAGAGTAAATTCAACAGGTCTTTACTAATCAGAGGTCAGGCTGAACTGCACAATAAATCATTACACAGCACTTATATACCGGTGTGGTCACCACCGGTATTACAGTATACAGCAGCCAAGATAAAGTAGTGCATCTCTTAAAATAGTTCTCTTAAAGGTGGAACGGTTACATACACCACAATCCTCCCTTTTTAGCTTAACAGTATATATTCCCCATTAAACATAACATAATAACATATATACACAACTTCATGTAAAAACAGTTCACAGATTCAGTCTCTGAGGAGGCCTCCTGATCCGAGACGGATAACGCCTTTCAGGGGTCTCTGGTTCTCGTTGCTGGGGTGACTCATCTAGTTGATCCCCTATGGATAGGACGACATCATCAGGTATATTCACTTCTGAGGTAGATGCTTCAGGTTCACTAACTTCCTCCACGGTTGTCTCTGTCGTAACCATGGGCTCGACCCTTGTTCTCGATCCCACCAGTTGGTCAGCATGACGTCGCATTACATTTTCACCAACATCTACCGTGTACATCAGGGGTCCTTGTCTGGCCCGAATTGTTCCAGATTGCCATTTCTCGTTTTTATAGTCCCTGGCTAACACCGGTTGTCCTATTTCAAAACTCCGAGTGGGCTTGTTATTGATATGCTGGAACTGTTTGTTTTCGACTTCCCTCCGCACATTTGGTTTTAACAAGTCCAACCTGGACCGCAACCTCCTGTTATAGAACATCATGGCAGGACTTTGGTTTGTTGTTGCATGGGTGGCGTTTCGATATGCCAGTAGGAAATTGTCCACCTTGTGTTGCAGTGGAATCTGATCTTCGCTCATGGCCTTTATTGCCTTTTTGAACGTCTGTACAAACCTCTCGGCCAGCCCATTCGTAGCTGGATGATATGGGGCAGAGGTATAATGTTTCACCCCATTCTTCTTCAGGAATTTCTGGAATTCCTCTGACACGAACTGTGGTCCGTTGTCTGAACATATTTGCTCTGGCAATCCATTTCTTGCAAATATCGTTCTTAGCACCGCGATCGTCTTCTCCGAGGTAGTGGTAGTCATTTTAATCACTTCTGGCCATTTAGAATGTGCGTCCACCGCAATTAAAAACATGGAATCCATGAATGGACCAGCAAAGTCAATATGTACACATTGCCATGGGGTTGAAGGCCATTCCCATGGTTGCAGCGGTGCAATTGGAGTTGCATTTTGGACTTTTTGGCACCCTGAGCAGCTTTTCGTCAGATCCTCTATCTGTTGGTCGATACCCGGCCACCACACATAAGCCCTAGCAAGGCTTTTCATCTTGACTCCCCCCAGATGACCTTCATGTAGTTCTTTTAGAACTCTCTCTCTTAACTTAGGAGGGATAATCACCCTTGTTCCATACATCAATGTTCCCTGACAGATGGACAGCTGTTCTCGTCTTGCTGAGAATGCCGGTAACAGTGGATCACCATGGGCTGGCCATCCCTTTACTGTCAATTCGTAGACCCGGGACAGTGTCGGGTCATTCCTAGTCTCCCTTTCAATATTTGCATTGGTGACAGGTAAACATTCGATGATGGTCGAGTGAAATAACTCCACCGGGTCAACCGTCGGTGCCTCCTCCTCAGTAGGTAGTGGCAGGCGCGACAGCCCATCAGCATTACCATGCTGCTTTGTACCTTTGAATTCTATCTGATATTGATGTGCCCCTAGGAAAAGGGACCATCTCTGGAGCCTCTGTGCTGTCATCACCGAAACACCCTTCTTAGGGTTAAAAATGGATACCAACGGCTGGTGGTCTGTCAGCAGTGTAAACTTCTGGCCCTGCAGGTAATGATTAAACTTCTTTACTCCCCACACAAGGCTGAGAGCCTCCCTATCTATCTGAGCATAGTTGCGCTCAGCGGAGGTCAATGATCTGGATGCAAATGCGACTGGCCTTTCCAAGCCATTTGGCAACTTGTGTGAGAGTACTGCTCCAATACCATAAGGAGAAGCATCACAAGCTAAACGAATAGGTAGCGTTGGGTTGAAGTGAGCCAACACTTCCTCTGAGGTGATCAATGCCTTGCTTTTGCGAAAGGCCTTCTTACAGTCCTCGCTCCACTTCCATGGTACTTCTTTCTGCAAAAGAGCGTTCAGCGGGTGCAGCACCGTGGATAGATTTGGCAGAAACTTATGGTAATAGTTAATCAACCCTAGGAACGACCTCAACTGGGATACATTTTCCGGAGCGGGAGCCTTCACAACAGCTTCGATCTTGTCAGGTGACTTGTGCAGCCCCTCCTGGTCAATGACATGACCACAGTACGAGATCCGTTTCTGAAAGAACTCACATTTCTGGCGATTAACTCGAAGTCCATATTCCTTCAATCTGGTGAGCACCAGTTTCAAATTTGCAAGGTGTTCCTCATCGTCATCTCCTGTAATCAGGATATCGTCCAAGTAACATTGAGTGCTTGGAATTCCCTGTAATACCTGCTCCATGGCCCTCTGCCAAATTGCTGGAGCCGAAGCCACTCCAAAAACCAGTCTATTATATCGATACAAGCCTCTGTGCGTGTTGATTGTGAGATACTGGCGCGACTCTTCCTCAACTTCCATCTGTAAGTACGCTTGCGCCAGGTCTATCTTGGTGAAGTGTTTCCCGCCAGACAATGAAGCAAAGATATCCTCAATCCGCGGAAGCGGATATTGCATCGTGTGAAGCACCGGATTAACCGTGATCTTGAAGTCTCCACAGATGCGGACCTTCCCCGGTTCCCCTGGCTTGTTACTCGATGAACGCTTCATGACGGGAACAATGGGCGTGGCCCACTCACTCCAGTCCACCTTAGACAGTACTCCTGAACGTTCTAGCCCTTCCAGCTCAGCTTCCACAGCAGGTCGCATCGCATAAGGTACCGGTCTGGCTTTGAAAAATTTTGGGTTTGCATGTTTTGCAATCTTGATTTTTGCCGTAATTCCTCTCAGTGTTCCCAGTCCCTGTTGGAACACCTCTTTAGCCTCATCCAATATTCTGGACAATCGTTCAGGTTTGACATCTTTTTTTCCGGAATCTACCATTATTGCTTTTAGGGAGTGCCAGTCCATATTTATTTTCCTGATCCACTCCCGTCCCAGAAGTGGTGGACCTCCCTCAGGTAGTACATATATGTCCATTCCTTGGTGTTCTTTGCCCTTGTGTACCACCTTGACTTTTATCTTTCCGATGGGGTATACTCTTTGCCCCGTGTATGTCTGCAATACTATCTCCGTATCCCGTAGGGGAATATGTGTGAATAACCTTTTGTAATCTTGCTTATTCATGACCGTCAATGCCGATCCGGTGTCCAATTCCATCTTCACTTGGACTCCTGCTATCTGAAGTGTGACCCAGATAGTTTGTAGGTCAGCTTCCTTACTCACATTGTGAATTCTCAGACTACCCAGTTCCTTGCTGTTGGAGTCTGAATCCGAATTCTGTTCATCCGAACTCT
Organism: Somniosus microcephalus; assembly: GCF_052327205.1. Taxonomy (NCBI): domain Eukaryota; kingdom Metazoa; phylum Chordata; class Chondrichthyes; order Squaliformes; family Somniosidae; genus Somniosus; species Somniosus microcephalus. The sequence goes on from NC_140988.1 coordinate 173,488,846, forward strand.
TCTCAGCCACCTTATGTACCTTTCTGCACTTTTCCTGCGGTGACTTTTTGTTGCTGGTCTTCTTTCCTGACCGGCATACTTTAGCTATGTGACCAAGCTTGCCACATTTTCTACATTCCTGATTTTTAAACCAGCATTGGTTCTGATCGTGTGTTGTCTTTCCACAATGGTAACATTTCGCTGTACCCAAAGCCATTTGATCTACGCTGAGTACCGCTGCCTTCAGCTGCATTTCCGCAGTGCCTCTCGCTGCGGCTTCGTGCGATGCTGCAATAGTGACAGCCTTATCAAGTGTAAGATCATTCTCTTCAAGCAGCCGCTTTTGTGTTCCTTCTTTCGACAATCCACACACGAATTTGTCTCTCAGTGCCTCTGTCAGTCTTTCCCCAAACTGACAGTATTTCGCTAGCTTACGCAGTTCAATTAAATACTCCGCGTTGCTTTCCTCTTTCAGTTGCGTTCTCGCATAAAATTTAAATCGTTCCGCTAACATCAGCGGTGTGGGGTTCAAATGATTTCTCAGGACAGCAACAATATTAGCGAAAGCCTGATCCGCCGGTTTAGCTGGTGATAGAAGATGCTTCAATAGCCCGTATGTCTTCGCACCCATTGAGTTTAGTAAGGTTAGTGCTTTATCTTCATCTGATATTTTATTTGCCTTACAATAAATCTCTATGCGTTCTACATACGTGGCCCAATCTTCAACATCGGGATCGAAATCGTTGATGTTACCATGCTTAGGCATCCTCGCAATCTTCTTGAGAAACAAAAAGAAATTTTTCTTTTATTTATTTATTTTTTCAAAATGGCGGTTCCCGCGCTTGTCTTCTTCCCCCGCCTACGAAAATGGCGGCTTCCCGCGTTTGCCTTTCTCCCCCGCTGGCTGTAATGGCGATTGCCGTATTGCTGCGTTCGCCCTCCCCAGCGGTTCTCAAATCGTGCCTCCCAGCCCCTCTTGCAGTCCGGTCCTTTCCCCCGGCTGCGGCTGAGTTCTCCGCGGTTTTTTTAATTTTTTTTTATTATTTTTATTTTCTCCCGCGCCTCGTGGCCTCGGTAGCTGCCCGGCCTTTTTCCCCGGTCGCGGTCGAGCTCTCTCTCGACGCTGTTGCGTCTCCCAGCCCGCTTGCAGCCCGGTCTTTTACACCGGCTGCGTTTGCATTCACCGCGGCTCCCGTGCCTTACGCTGCCCCAGTCTCAGCGCCTCTGGCCCCGACTTCTGTCCGGCTCTTTTCCCCGGCCGTGGTCGAGTTCTCCGCCCTTATATCCTCCGTTTTTCCCTCCCCTACTTCACAGCCAACATGGCCGACTTGCTGCTCGTCGCTGATCGGCTTACCCACCACCGTGATAGAAGGGATGATCACTGCCTGTTGCTGATGGAAGGCTTCGTGTCAGGATTCTTCCTTGCTCTTCAGACCCGAGTCTTTTCTCAGCAGGATGATGAGGGCGGATGCCTCTTCTCGACGCCCGTTAAACTGCCTTGGATATATGTCTGCCGCAGGGTAGGATCGTCATCGTCGCCACTGTTAAGTCTGTGTGTTCTAGTTATTGTTAATAAGAATCACTGCACACAGACCACAAGAGTAATTTCAACAGGTCTTTACTAGTCGGAGGTCAGGCTGAACTGCACAATAAATCATTACACAGCACTTATATACCGGTGTGGTCACCACCGGTATTACAGTATACAGCAGCCAAGATAAAGTAGTGCATCTCTTAAAATAGTTCTCTTAAAGGTGGAACGGTTACATACACCACAGAGTGCGCATCCACGGCTATTAGAAACATTGAGTCCATGAATGGACCAGCAAAATCAATATGCACCCGTTGCCATGGAGATGAGGGCCACTCCCATGGGTGTAGAGGGGCATGTGGTGGTGCATTTTGGACCTTCTGGCATCCTGAGCAGCTCTTTGTCAAGTCCTCGATTTGCTGATCGATCCCCGGCTACCACACATAAGCCCTAGCAAGGCTTTTCATTTTCACCCCTCCCAGATGGCCTTCATGAAGCTCATTGAGCACTCTCTCCCTTAACTTGGGTGGAATTACCACTCGGGATCCACACATCAAGGTCCCCTGGCATACTGACAGCTGTTCTCTTCTGGATGAGAATGCAGGCAACAGTGAGTCGCCATGTGTTGGCCATCCCTTCACCGTCAAGTCATATACCCGAGACAGTGTCGGGTCATTTTGGGTCTCCTTCTCTATATCAGCGTTAGTTACTGGCAAGTATTCAATTATAGTCGAATGAAATATTTCGACAGGATCCACTGCTGGTGCTTCCTCCACAGTAGGCAGTGGCAGGCGTGATAGCCCATCAGCGTTTCCATGCTGTTTTGTGCCCTTATACTCGATTTCATATTGGTTCGCCCCTAGAAAAAGCGACCATCTTTGTAGCCGTTGCGCAGTCATCACCGGCACACCCTTCTTTGGATTAAAGATGGAGACAAGTAGTTGGTGGTCCGTCAGCAAGGTGAACTTCTGCCCGTGCAGATAGTGGTTGAACTTTTTCACTCCCCACACTAGGCTGAGGGCCTCCCTGTTAATCTGGGCGTAGTTACGCTCGGCTGAGGTTAGTGACCGAGACACAAAGGCTACCGGCCTCTCCGAGCCGTCCGGGAACTTGTGCGACAGCACCGCTCCAATGCCATAGGGTGATGCATCACACGCCAACCGAATTGGTAGTGCTGGGTTGAAATGGGCCAACACCTCTTTTGATGTGATCAATTCTTTGCACTTCTGGAAAGCTCGTTTACATTCGTTATTCCACTTCCATGGTACCCCCGTTTGCAGCAGGGTGTTCAGTGGGTGTGGTACTGTAGACAAATTCGGCAAGAACTTATGGTAGTAGTTCACCAGCCCGAGGAACGACCTCAGTTGTGACACATTTTCCGGTGCTGGAGCCTTGACTACTGCCTCAATCTTTTCAGGGGACTTATGTAACCCCTCTTCATCAATAACGTGGCCACAATACGAGATCTGCTTCTGGAAAAACTCGCATTTGTGGCGATTTGCTCAGAGCCCATATTCCTTCAATCTAGTGAGCACCTGCTCCAGGTTGGCAAGGTGAGTACTGTCATTTTCACCCGTGACCAGGATGTGGTCCAAATAACACTGGGTCCCTGGAATCCCTTGCAGGACTTGATCCATTGCCCTTTGCCAAATAGCAGGAGCTGATGCTACCCCGAACACCAGCCGGTTGTATTGGTAGAGACCTTTATGAGTGTTGATCGTGAGGTACTGTTTCGAGGCTTCTTCTACCTCCATTTGCAGGTACGCCTGGGCCAGATCAATCTTAGTGAAGCGTTTCCCTCCAGATAGCGAGGCAAAAATATCTTCAATCCGTGGAAGCGGATATTGTACAGTGTGAAGGACTGGGTTCACTGCCACCTTAAAGTCCCCACAGATGCGAACCTTCTTTGGTTCCCCAGGCGTATTACTCAACAACCTCTTCATTACAGGAACGATGGGTGTAGCCCACTCGCTCCAGTCCACTTTGGACAGTACTCCTGAACGTTCCAAACCTTCCAGCTCTGCTTCGACGGCTGGGCGGATCGCATAAGGCACCGGTCTGGCCTTAAAAAACTTTGGGCTTGCATTTTCCTCTATTTTGATCGTCGCTGTTATTCCTTGTAGTGTTCCGAGTCCCTCCTGGAACACTTCTTGTGCGTCAGTTAGCATTTTTTGACAGTCGTCCAGGTGTGACGTCGTCATCCTTTTTGGCATCTACAGTCACTGCTTGTATGGAATGCCAATCTAGCTGTATCTTCCGGATCCATTCACGTCCTAGTAGTGGTGGTCCCCCATCTGGCAATACATATAGGTCCATTTTTGGTGTTTCCTTACCGTTATATACAACGTTCACCCTTATTTTTCCTTTGGGGTAGACTTTTTGCCCCGTGTACGTCTTCAAGACAATCTCTTGTGTCTCTCAAGGGTATATGTGAGAATAGCCGCTTGTAGTCACACAGAATCACAGAAACCCCACAGTGCAGATAGAGGCCATTTCGGCCCATCGAGCCTGCACCGACACATACCCCACCCGATCCCCGTAACCCCTACACCAACACATATCCCACCCTATCCCCATAACCCCAAGTATTTAATCCCCCTAACACTAAGGGTCAATTTATCATAGCCAATCAACCTAACTCGCACATCTTTGGACTGTGGGAGGAAACCGGAGCACCCGGAGGAAACCCACGCAAACACTGGGAGAATGTGCAAACTCCACACAGACAGTCGCCCGAGGCCGGATTCGAACCCGGGTCCCTGGCGCTGTGAGGCAACAGTGCTAACCACTATGCCACCGTGCTCCCTTCGGTTTATGACTGTTCGGGCTGATCCTGTGTCCAATTCCATTTTCACTTGGACTCCAGCTATCTTGAGCGTGACCTAGATAGTTTGATGATCCTCCGTTTGGATTACCTTATGTAGTTTCAGACAACCCAGCTCCTTGCTTCCGGAGTCTGTATCACTTTTCTGTTCATCTGAACTACTCTCCGTCACCTTATGTACCTTCTTGTACTTCTCCTGTGGAGATTTCTTGCTGCTGGTTTTCTTTCCTGACCTGCAGACTCTTGCTATGTGTCCTACTTTTCCACACTGTCTGCACACTTTGTCTTTGAACCAGCAATCATTCTGGTCGTGTGTTCTGCCGCAGCGATAGCACTTCTCTGTTCCATATGACATTTCATTTGTGCCATATTCTTGTGGTCTCTGTTGTATCTCTGCAGCGCTCCGTGCTGCTGCTTCATATGATACCGCAATGCTGAAAGCCTTTTCCAGTGTAAGGTCCTTTTCAGATAAAAGCCGTTTCTGGGTTCCTTCACTTTGAAGCCCACACACAAACTTGTCGCTTAAGGTATCTGCCAGTCCTGCTCCAAACTGGCAGTGTTTCGATAGCTTACGCAGTTCTGTTAAATACTCAGCATTATTTTCATCTTTATGCTGGTTCCTTTTGTGAGACTTAAATCTTTCTGCTATCAGCAGCAGTGTGGGGTTTAAGTGGTTCTGTAGGGTTGACACTATGTTTCCAAAATCCTTGTCCACTGGCTTCTCTGGGGTTACTAGGTTTCGCAGTAAGCCATACGTTTTTGCACCCATGGAATTTAACAATACCTGCGCTTTCCTCTCATCTGGCACTTCATTCGCCTTGCAGTACACTTCTATGCGTTCGACATATGTCTTCCAATCTTCGACTTCATTGTCGAACGCTGTGATACTGCCACTCTTCGGCATCCCTGGGCGTGGTTAGACTGGCTCAAAATGGCATTTTCCCACGCTTTCCTTCTTCTCCGCTGCGGCTCAAAATGGCGTTTTCCCACGCTCTCCCTTCTTCTCCGCTGCGGCTCAAAATGGCGGTTTCCCGCGCTCTCCCTTCTTCTCCGCTGCGGCTGCTCGGCCCTTGAACACTGACTGCGCTCTACGCGTTTCCCTTTCTTCCCCGCTGACGCTGCTCGTCCGTTGAACACCGGCTGCGCTCTGTGCATTTTCTTTCGCGCCTCTCTTCTCCCGTCGACGCCATTCGGTTCTGAACACTGGCTGCGCCCGTGCGCTCTACCCTCTCTCTTCTCTCGTCGACGCCGCTCGGCCTTTTCTGTGCCGTCGGTCGGCTCTAGCCGCCGCTGTCCGGGAAGGGTCTGCGCCGTACCTGTTGCCAGCCCGTTTCGCTGGACCACCATGACTGGAGAACCAAGCCCAGCTCTCAACAGGCTCCCCTGCAATGCTCAATCTCTGCTGGATGACTGGGCGGTTGCTCGTGGTCGACGCCCGTGCTTCTGGCCTCAACTTTCTTCCACTGTTCTCCAGGAGCGAATCCCTGGGAGGTAATGCAGAGTTGCAGGTAGGTTCGAATCTTCCTCGTCGCCACTGTTAGATCCGTGTATTTTTGATGTAGTGTGTCCTTCAATAACTAGACACTCAGACTGCAGGAACAATTCAACAGGTATTTACTGGATGAGGGTTACTCTAAAACTAACGTACAGATCCCTACTCAAGGTTTATATACAGGTGTGGTCACTGCCGGTACTACAGTATACAGGAGCTGTAAAAGTAGTTCTCCCCTTAAAGGTACATACACTACAAGGCTGATACCTAGGATGGCAGGAATGACGTATGAGGAGAGATTGTGTCGATTGGGCTTATACTCACTGGAGTTTAGAAGATTGAGAGGGAATCTCATCGAAACCTATAAAATTCTGTCAGGTCTGGACAGACTAGATGCAGGAAGGATGTTTCTGATGGCCGGGGAGTCCAGAACCAGGGGTCATAGTCTAAGGATAAGGGGTAAGCCGTTTAGGACTGAAATGAGGAGGAATTCCTTCACCCAGAGAGTGGTGAACCTGTGGAATTCTCTGCCACAGAGGGCAGTGGAGGCCAGTTCATTAAATATATTCAAGAAAGAATTGGATATATTTCTTGAGGCTAAAGGGATCAAGGGATATGGGGAGAAGGCAGGGACAGGGTACTGAATTTGGATGATCAGCCATGATCTCATTGAATGGCGGAGCAGGCTCGAAGGGCCGAATGGCCTACTCCTGCTCTTATCTTCTGTGTTTCTATGTTTCTATGTAACGAGGAGTGTAGAAGAGCATACCAGGAGCAGCACCAGGCATACCCAAAAATGATATGCCAACCTGCTGAAGCTACAACACAGGAGTACATGCATGCTATAGACAGAGCTAAGTCATCCCACAACCAATGGATCAGATCAAAGCTCTGCAGTCCTGCCACATCCAGTCATGAATGGTGGTGGACAATTAAACAACTAAAGAAAGGAAGAGGCTCCATTCTCAGTGATGGCGGAGCCCAGCATGTGAAAGCAAAAGACAAGGCTGAAGCGTTTGGAACCATCTTCAGCCAGAAGTGCCAAGTGGATGATCCATCTCGGCCTCCTTCTCAGGTCCCCACCATCACAGAAGCCAGTCTTCTAGCCAATTCGATTCGTAATATCAAGAAACGACTGAGCGCACTGGATACAGCAAAGGCCATGGGCCCCGACAGCTATCTTGCTGAAGACTTGCGCTCCAGAACTAGCTATGCCTCTAGCCAAGCTGTTCCAGTACAGCTACAACACTGGCATCTACCCAACAAAGTGGAAAATTGCCCAAGTATGTCTTGTCTACAAAAAGCAGGACAAATCCAATCCGGCCAGTTACCACCCCATCAGTCTACTCTCAATCATCAGCAAAGTGATGGAAGGTGTCATCGACAGTGCTATCAAGTGGCACTTACTCACCAATAACCTGTTCAGCGATGCTCAGTTTGGGTTTCGCCAGAATCACTCGGCTCCGGATGTCATTACAGTCTTGGTCCAAACATGGACAAAAAAGTTGAATTCCAGAGGTGAGGTGAGAGTGACTCCCCTTAATGCCATTGAATGTCAAGGGGCAGTTTTTAGACTCTCGCTTGTTGGAGATAGTCATTGCCTGGCACTTCTGTAGCGTGAATGTTACCTGCCACTTATCAGCCCAAGCCTGAACGTTGTCCAGGCCTTGTTGCATGCAGGCATGGACTGCTTCATTATCTAAGGAGTTGTGAATGGCACTGAACACTGTGCAGTCATCAGCAAACATCCCCATTTCTGACCTTATGTTGGAGGCAAGGTCATTGATGAAGCAGCTGAAGATGGTTGGGTCTAGGACACTGCCCTGAGGAACTCCTGCAGCGATGTCCTGGGGCTGTGATGATTGACCTTCAATCACCACAAGCATCTTCCTTTGTGCTCGGTAGCATTCACTCCCTCCACCACCGTGTCTGCAGTGTGTAAAATCAACAAGATGCCCTACAGCAACTCGCGAAGGCTTCTTTGGCAGCACCTCCCAAACCTGCAATCCCTACCACCTAGAAGGACATGGGCAGCAGGCGCATGGGAACACCACCACCTCCAAGTTCCCCTCCAAGTCACACACCATCCTGACTTGGAAATTTATCGCTGTTGCTTCATCGTCGCTGGGTCAAAATCCTGGTACTCCCTTTGAAGAAGGCGGCTCACCACCGCCTTTTCAAGGGCAATTAGGGATGGGCAATAAATGCTGGTCTTGTCAGCGACGCCCACATCCCGTGAAGGAATAAAGCAATGAAAGTACTATGTGACTCCGCTTTGCCCCAAGTGCTTCCACACCACAGCTTCCATGTGACCTTCATTCCCATCCTCTCCACCCCACAAATGCTCCAACGCACCAAGACTCCCCTCATGTACAGCCAATCTCAGGCCCACTACTTTTCCCAACCCCAGTTCATTCAATGGCTCTCAGCACAAACCAGGGCCCCTACTCCCTCACAGTTCCCAGCCTTCTGCATCATTTAACCACTCCCACTGAACACATGACTCTTGAGCTATGATACACTGATGCAATTGGTCTTTCCTATATATCAAATTCTTTCTATATTGATTGAACATTGAAAACTTTCACCAATGTCAATTGAAGAAGTTGGGTGCAAGAGCTCAGGGGCACGCTTGGACTTAATATAAAAAGGTTGTGCAATGGCCCCTCGCAGGTTGGCCCCATATTTGAATGGCAAGCAATCCCTCTGGGATCCATTGGGCATTTGAAAATGACATTGTGGGATCCACATACAGCCCTGTGCTTCCTGCAGTTGTCCATACTGCTGGCTGTAAACATGGTGTAACCAGTAGGGTTTCCAGGATTTCCTGGGATTCTGGCAGACTCATCCTTAAAACTGACATCAGTATGGAGAGGGTGAGGAGGGCGGGGAGACATGGAAAAAGCTTCCACGCTCTTTCCATCATAACTTGCCATGGGAACCAGTAAGGGGCAGAAATCTAGTAGAGATGAGTTCTACCCCAATTTCTGGCTCCTCTGCTCCCAAAGTACTTGATTTAAGTTTTATTTAATAAACGACATAAATGCTACTACAAATTTTATGAACTTTTTCTTACATTATTAACCTAATGTGATGAGACATATATTGACCCATTCAGTATTTGTAAAATAAAAGGATTCTGCAGTTTTGTACAATTTACTTCTGTCTTCCTCAATGCACAATTTTGTCCATTAATCTTTCCCCCCATTTTTGTAACATTTATTACTTAAAGGGGCTACGTAAACCATATCATAAAAATATTTTGGATTACATCCATATTTTAATCTTAATGTCGATGTACATTATTCAGAAAGTAAGAATTACTGTATTTGGTAACACTATTAGCTATAAGAAACAGATATATAAGTACAAAATAACTAATCCTGTTGGTGACTTGCTACATGAGAGTGCAAATGGGGCTACAACATTGTGCTGTTGATTCTCCAAGTTGTGGTGCCAATCAGTGAAGCTTTGTGCTGGGATAAATGCTTTGGGCTAAAAATTCAATTAGGCCCAAAAATGGGTACGAGGATCACGATGCGCGATCTACCCGCGTCTGTTGAATATAGTGCAGGCAGCACGTGAAATTTGTGCTGCCTTCTAATTAGCATTATTGATGTGTGCAGGCAGTGCTGAGAGCGCTCAGCAGGTGACCCAAGTTCGTGGGAGGCTAGCTCTATTTAAAGCTAGACTCCAGTTGTAAACACAGTCTGCACTTCTAAAAGGGGAGGTGCATTCTGAATTCAGCACCACATTGTACTTGTTATCAAGGCAACTGTCAGGCAGTTATGGCTCAACAGGGCAGAGAAAGTGCACCTAGGTTGGCAGACGCAGCACTGGAGGCATTAGTGCAAGGGATTCAATGGAGGAGACTGGTCCTCTACCTGCAGGGTCCAGGAGACCCTCCATACTCACAGTAAGAAGGCAATGGGAGCAGATAGCTATAGTGGTCACTGCCAGCAGTCTTTCCATGTGGAACTGGATCCAGTGCCGAAAGAAGTTTAATGACCTCACATGAGTGGTCAAGGTGAGTGAATACATCTTCAAATGCCATATCATACCAGCAAAAATGGTAGGTCATGTGTCAAATCAGCGTCACATGCCTACTCCGTATACTGCCGGCGTACATACATACCGCCCACACTGTCGCCCTCACCTAGAAGGCAAACAGCGCGGGCTGTGCTGTATTTGGGCGGAAGCGAGGCGGACGCTTTTTTTTAAACCGCCGTTACTACCGGCACTAAGGTGCCAATTTTAGTGGCCTATAATTCTACAATAAAAGCAGAAAATGCTTCAAATACAAAGAAGCACTGTCAAATATGCTTGAAGAAAAGCTAGCACTTTGCATCTGTTTCACCTTTGTTAAAAAACTCTTGTTTACAGCCTATTATAAGGTTACAACAGTGACTACACTTTAAAAGTACTTTAATTGTCTGTGAACCTCTTTCAGACATTTTGAGGATATGAAAGGTGCTTTATAAATGCAGGTTCTTTCTTACTAAATCCATTATGTGGCTCTTCATAATAACAGTTAGCATATTGATACTCTGACCGTTATACATTATTTTTCCCACCCCTCCTTGTTTGGGCAGATCTATAAAAGGGCTCTTCCAGCTGTCACTGAGTAAATTCTCTGAGCCATACACGGTGGCATAGTGGTTAGCACTGTTGCCTCACAGCGCCAGGGACCCGGGTTCGAATCCGGCCTCGGGTGACTGTCTGTGTGGAGTTTGCACATTCTCCTCGTGTTTGCGTGGGTTTTCTCCGGGTGCTCCGGTTTCCTCCCACAGTCCAAAGATGTGCGGGGTAGGTTGATTGGCTATGATAAATTGACCCTTAGTGTTAGGGGGATTAAATACGTGGGGTTACGGGGATAGGGTGGGATATGTGTTGGTGTAGGGGTTACGGGGATCGGGTGGGATATGTGTCGGTGCAGGCTCGATGGGCCGAAATGGCCTCTATCTGCACTGTGTGATTCTGTGAGGAAGGTGCCTGATTCAACCTCTGGTCTGTGTTAATTCAATGGCAGCAGCAGTAGTAGCATTATAATTCTCTGGGTTAGGGAGAGGAAAATGCCCAACGTGTTCCCACTCCTGATTGCTGTGCAACTGGAAGTGTTTTACATGTGTGGACACTGGGTGCAAACAAGATTGAGCTGTGCTGTGTTGTCCTCCACAATTGGACAACTTACAAGCACTCACTGTCAAGGCTCACCAGTGCTTGAGCTTAAGCAATGTACTTGAGGGTGACCAGTGACCATGGAATAGCACCCCAGTGAAAGTCAATATTATGTCAAGAAAAGGAACGAAGGACTGGTTCCTCCTGCCTTCCTGTATCAGTTCCAACATATTAACATCAGAAAAGAGCAAGAGACCATGAGGTGTATCATGCCTGTCCCAACCAGTTAGCAGTGCAACCTTGCCCACTGTCCACACACCACCGAGCAACACTTTGCAGCAACAGGAGAATCTGCCCCATCTACTTTCCAATGTTGACGGAGCTGTGTGTATTCCAGTCATTTCTGTTTTATTTCAGCAGTCACAGATATTCTATTTTTTTTTACCACTGCCATATAATTTGACAGAAGCTGTTCAAACTCTTTTTGCCTACAGGAATGTGCCATTGAGGATCTTAGCAAATTTCTTGCCGTACATCTTGAAAAAGACACTGAAAAAATGCAAAGCTTTGTACGCCTGGCAGCGGAAACTGAATTGGATGGAGCCATTGGCTGGTAAGTGCATTCAAAAACAGAATTATTTTTTAATGTCTGTAACTCTGAATGAATTGTAAATTAAAGGAGTTTCAAGTTCAATTTATTTTCTCTCTGGTGAAATTACCACTCTTTCAGGTATTTCCTGCTCTTCCTCTTTCTTTCTGTTCCACATACTGGGGTTGATTTTTACCTTTACCGCCTGGGAGTAAAACGTCGGGCCTGAATTTGCGATCGGAGGCTTCCCGCGGGCGGATTCCTCCAATCAAATTTTCTACGCATTTACCTGGTGGTCCGGGAGATATGGAGGCTTGAGATCCTGGGCCTCTCCTGGTAGAAATGCGTAGATGGCCACGTATCCCAGGGGTGCATGCGGTTTGCAAGCGCTCCTGGGATCACGTGGGCCAGTCCAACCAATGAAAGAAGGGAATCCCCATTCCTACCTATGGGGTTTCTGCATGTACGGAACTGTCATAAATATGAATGGGGATGACTTAAAAAATACACGAACAAATGAAATAATTTTTTTTAATTACATATATAAAATTAATTAAAATGGCATTTAATTAAATACTTCAAACAAAAATTTAATTTTTTGAATTTTAAAAAAAATATGTTTTAATGGGGCTAAAAATTAACTTAACTTATTGGACAGGGTTTTTAATGTGTAAGTGAGTGAAAACATTTTATTTTTCTATTTTTTAAAACACTTATGCTGGTAAAAACAGGCCTTATGCCACAGCATAAGAATTCCACAGCCTTTCATGGGTGCTCACTCTATCCTAATGGCCTGCTTTCTGTTGGTGCCCTGCATAATGTGGTGCTCCTTCCAGGTGCTTTCTGAGGGGCAGGGTGCAAGAGGTGACTGGCTACAAACTAGGACAATGAGAGGGCCCTCATCTCAGACATGCTGAGTCCTGGGAAAGACCGACTGCAGGTTCCAATACTGTTGCTGCTGCCTGGGCAAACTGACTCGGCCTCCTGTGTGCCGTGTGGAGATATCTGAGGCGGCTGGCTGGAGTGTTCCAATGTGCTGCCACCTGAGAGGCAGCAGCGTCATGTGAGCAGACTCCTGCCATGCCACAGATATCGGGCCTTGTTTCTGGCTGGCCATTGATCAGCTGTAGGGCTGAAGTAATGTAACATAGAAACATAGAAGATAAGAGCAGGAGTAGGCCATTCGGCCCCTCGAGCCTGTTCCGCAATTCAATGCGATCATGGCTGATCATCCAAGTTCAGTACCCGGCCCCTGCTTTCTCCCCATACCCCTTGATCCCTTTAGCCTTAAGAAATATATCCAACTCCTTCTTGAATATATTTAATGAATTGGCCTCTACTGCCATCTGTGGTAGAGAATTCCACAGCTTCACCACTCTCTGGGTGAAGAAATTCCTCCTCATTTCTGTCCTAAAAGGCCTACCCCTTATCCTTAGACTGTGACCCCTGGTTCTGGATTCCCCGACCATCGGGAACATCTTCCCTGCATCTAGTCTGTCTAGTCCTGCCAGAATTTTATAAGTTTCAATGAGATCCCCTCACATTCTTCTAAACTCCAGCGAGTACAAGCCCAATCGACCCAATCGCTCCTCATACGTCATTCCTGCCATCCCAGGTATCAGCCTGGTGCATCTTCGCTGAACTCCTTCCATGGCAAGAACATCCTTCCTCAGATAAGGCGACCAAAACGGCACACAATACTCAAGATGTGGTCTCACCAAGGCCCTGTACAACGGCAGCAAGACATCCTTGTTCCTGTACTCAAACCCTCTCGCTATGAAGGCCACATACCATTTGCCTTCTTAACCGCCTGCTGCACCTGCATGCTTCAGCAACTGGTACACAAGGACACCCAGGTCTTGTTGCACTTCCCATTCTCCCAATCTATTGCCATTCAGATAATAATCTGCCTTCCTGTTTTTGACACCAAAGTAGATAACCTTACATTTATCCACGTTATATTGCATCTGCCATGCTTCTGCCCAATCACCCAACCTGTCCAAATCATCCTGTAGTTTCTCGGCATCCTCCTCACAGCACACCCGCCCACCCAGCTTTGTGTCGTCTACAAATTTGGAGATATTACATCTAGTTCCCTTGTCTAGATCATTAATATATATTGTGAATAGCTGGGGTCCAAGGACCGATCCCCCACTAGTCACTGCCTGCCACTCGGAAAAAGAACCGTTTATTCCAACTCTTTGCTTTCTATCTGCCAACCAGTTCTCTATCCAAGTCAATACCTTGCCCCCAACCCCATGTGCCTTAACTTTACATGCTAATCTCTTATGTGGGACCTTATCGAAAGCCTTCTGAAAGTCCAAATACACCACATCCACTGGTTCTCCCTTATCTATTTTACTAGTTACATCCTCAAAAAATTCCAGTAGATTAGTCAAGCACGATTTACCTTTTGTAAATCCATGTTGACTTTGTCCAATCCTATCACTGTTTTCCAAGTGCTCTGCTATTACATCTTTTATAATGGACTAGAGCATTTTCCCCACTACCGATGTCAGGCTTACCGGTCTGTAATTCCCCGTTTTCTCTCTACCACCTTTTTTGAATAGTGGGGTAACATTAGCTACCCTCCAATCCATGCGTACTGTTCCAGATTCCATCGAATGTTGGAAGATGATCAGCAATGCATCTACTATTTCTAGGGCCACTTCCTTAAGTACCCTAGGATGTAGATTATCAGGCCCTGGGGATTTATCGGCCTTCAATCCCATCAATTTCCCTAACACCATTTCCCTACAAATACTGATTTCTTTCAGTTCCTCCCTTTCATCAGACCCTATGTTCCCCGACATTTCTGGGAGGTTATTTGTGTCCTCCTTTGTGAAGACAGAAGCAAAATATGTATTTAATTGTTCTGCCATTTCTTTGTTCCCCATTATAAATTCCCCTGATTCTGACTGCAAGGGACCTACGCTTGACTTCACCAATCTTTTTCTCTTCACATATCTATAAAAGCTTTTACAGTCAGTTTTTATGTTCCCGGCAAGCTTACTCTCATATTTTATTTTCCATTTCTTAATTAATCCCTTTGTCCTCCTTTGTTGAATCCTAAACTGCTCCCAATCCTCTGGATTACTGCTTTTTCTGGCCAATTTATATGTCCTCTCTTTGGATCTTATGCTATCCCTAATTTCGCTCGTTTGCCACGGTTGAGTCACCTTTTTTGTTTTATTTTTATGCCAAACTGCGATGAACAAATTCTGTAGTTCATCCATGCGGTCTTTGAATGTTTGCCATTGCCTATCCACTGTTAACCCTTTGAGTGACATTCCCCAATCGCGCCTCAGACCATCGTAGTTTCCTTTATTTAAATTGAGGACCCTAGTCTCTGAGTCAACTACTTCATTCTCCATCTTAACGAAGAATTCGATCATATTATGATCGCTCCGACCCAAGGGGCCTCGTACAACAAGATTGCTAATTAATCCTTTCTCGTTACATAATACCCAGTCTAAGATGGCCTGATCTCTAGTTGGTTCCTCGACATATTGGTCCAGGAAAGCATCCCGTAAACACTCCAGGAATTCCTCCTCCACAGTATTGTTACTAATTTGGTTAGCCCAATCTATATGTAGATTAAAGTCACCCATGATGACTGCTGTGCCCTTTTTGCACGCTTCTCTAATTTCCCTTTTAATGTTATCCCCAACCTCCGCATTACTGTTTAGAGGTCTACATACCACTCCCACTAACGTTTTCTGCCCCTTGGTATTTCTCAGTTCTACCCATACAGATTCCACATCATCAGAGCTAATATCCTTCCTTACAATTGTGTTAATCCCTTCTTTAACCAGTAATGCTACCCCACCTCCCTTTCCTTTTTGCCTATCTTTCCTGAATATTGAATACCCCTGGATGTTGAGTTCCCAGCCTTCGCCACCCTGGAGCCAAGTTTCCGTAATCCCAATCAAATCATATTCGTTTACCTCTATTTGCGCAGCTAATTAATCCACCTTATTACGAATGCTCCTCGCATTAAGACACAAAGCCTTCAGGCTTGTTTTTTTAACGCTCTTAGACCTATTCGAATTATTATTTACTGTGGCCATGTTTGATTTAAACCGTTGATTTCTCTGACTGCCACTTTTGTTTTTCTCCTTCCTATCTTTTGCTTTTATCCTTGTTTCCCTTTCCTCTGTCCCCCTGCTCAGGTTCCCAACCCCCTGTTCCGGTAAGATCCTGGAAGTCCTGAGATACGCTACCCTGGACCCTAGCCCCATGTGGTGGTGACTAGATAACACTTTGCTCCAATCTGTCTCCTAAGGCCAACTATTTCTGCATCCATGGAGTACACACTCACTGGTCTTTGGGCCTTCATGTTGGTGGGAGAGTAAGGACCCATGACAGGGGTAATGCTGATAAACATTTAAGGAATATCCTTTACTAGCAACAGATGTGTAAGGAGCTGCCACACATTCAGGGGTACTACAGTGCTGATAAGGTTCCCTTATGGTGCAGTTTAGGATGGCAGTGGACTCTACCAGTACCACTGCTACATGTCGCCTGTAATGGGAGACCATTCTCAGTGCCTCCATGTATGGATGATGCTCATAAAAGAAAAGAAAGACTTGCATTTATATAGCGCTGAGCCATGGCTGACACCGTGAAGCATCCTTTTTTCCAAATCAGGAGTCCAGAAATCAGAGTCCTCAGGAAAAATTGAGTCGCGCCCCCTTTGAGGTGCTAGCTTTGCCGGGGCGCTACTTTTAGTGCCCCGAAACAATAAGTGCCCCAGCAGCCGAAATTCATCGGTACCGCCCCAAGAGGGAGGAGGGGTGCGACTGGAAACGCCCGCCTCCCTCTTGGGGCACTGTGAGTGAATATCGCGGCGCGACATGCCGCAGCGCCAGCACGTCGCGCCGCAGTACTGCAGGCCTTCCTCCCCTTATTAAAGGGGAGGGGCCCAGCGCATCGCGACCCGGGGCCCAGCTGGGCCACCAGCTACCAGAGTACCGGCAAAAGAGGCCGGCACTCAAGAGAAGTGCCGGGCTCATGGAGCGCAGCCGGCACTCTGCGGTGGGGCTGCAGAGCAGGCCGGGGACGGCTGAGGGGACAGGTGCTGGCAGGCAGCCAGCAACAAAAATGGGTGCCCGGTATGTCCACTTTTACTTGCACCACCCCGGCCGCAGGTAGGCCCCCCTGATCCTATCGGATATAGCGTCCAGCGGTAAGTCAGGGGGCGCTACCGAAGATCAGTAGCTGCGCACGGCAATGACGTCACTGCCGGCGGCGCAGCGCCGCGGGGCGCTAACTGTTATCGCTGCCGCTAACCTCCCACTGAATTTCGTGGGAGGCGTTGGCGGCGCCGTGCCCAGGCGCTAGTTGCTTTGCGCCCTTTTCGCGCCCTCTTAGGGCGCTAACGGGAGGCGCAAAGCAACTGAATTTTTAGGCCATGGGATCTTGGACTTTATAAATAGAGGTATTGAGTACAAAAGTAGAGAAGTTATGCTGAACCATTAAACATGGGAGATAGGAGCAGGAGTAGGCCATTCGGCACCTTGAGCCTGCTCCGCCGTTTAATGAAATCATGGCTGATCATCCAAATTCAGTACACTGTCCCTGCTTTCTCCTCATATCCCTTGATCCCTTTAGCCTTAAGAAATATATCTAATTCCTTCTTGAATATATTTAATGAATTGGCCTCAACTGCCTTCTGTGGTAGAGAATTCCACAGGTTCACCACTCTCTGGGTGAAGAAATTCCTTCTCATCTCTGTCCTAAATGGCTTGCCCCTTATCTTTAGACTGTGACCCCTGGTTCTGGACTCCCCTGCCACCGGGAACATCCTTCCTGCATCTAGTCTGTCTAGTCCTGTTAGAATTTTATATGTTTCAGTGAGATCCTCTCTCATTCTTCTAAACTCCAGCGTATATAAGCCCAATCGACCCAATCTCTCCTCATACGTCATTCCTGCCATCCCAGGTATCAGTCTGGTGAATCTTTGCTGCACTCACTCCATGGCAAGAACATCCTTCCTCAGATAAGGCGACCAAAACTGCACACAATACTCAAGTTGTGGTCTCACCAAGGCCCTGTACAACTGCAGCAAGACATCCTTGCTCCTGTACTTGAATCCTCTCGCTATGAAGGCCAACATACCATTTGCCTTCTTAACCACCTGCTGCACCTGCATGCTTACCTTCAGCGACTGGTGCACAAGGACACCCAGGTCTCATTGCACTTCCCCTTCTCCCAGTCTATTGCTGTTCAGATAATAATCTGCCTTCCTGTTTTTGCCACCAGAAGCACTGGTTAGGCCACAACTGGAGTATTGCATCCAGTTCTGATCACCACACTTTAGAATGGATGTGAAGACACTTGAGAGGGTGCAGAGGAGATTTACCAGAATGGTTCCGGGGATGGGGGATTTTAGCTACAAGGACAGGTTGGAGAAGCTGGATTTGCTTTCATTAGAGCAAAGGAAGCTGAGGGGTGATTTGATAGAGGTGGACAAGATTATGACGGGTTTGGATAGACTAGCTGGGGAAAGGCTGTTCCCACTAGTTAATGGCACAATTACTAGGGGACACAAATTTAAGGTGTTGGACAAGAGATACAAGGGGATGTGAGGAAAAACTTTTTTACGCAACGAGTGGTGAGGACCTGGAACTCGCTGCCGATGGAAGCGGAGACACTCAAAGTTTTCAGTAGGAGACTGGATAGGCATTTGAGGGAAATAAATTTGCAGGGCTACGAGGATAGAGTGGGGGAATGGGACTGACTGGATTGCTCTGCAGAGAGCCGGCGCGGACTCGATGGGCCGAATGGTCTCCTTCTGTACCATTATGACTCTAGGTACCTCTGTCTGGACTGGTGAGTGGGAGAAGGTGAATGATGGCATGGGTCAGAATATTAGGCGTTGGGGGGCGGTGAAGAGGAGTTATCCTGAACCCAAAGGCTTGGCACATCTTCCTCCTCCTGCTCTATTGCTTCTTGCCTTGTTTCACCTGAAGAAGAAGAGTAAGAGGTTGAAATAGGTAGCAGATAAGCAAAGATTTTGTGAGGTGCAGAAGAATGAGTAACAAGAGTTTCCTTGCAAGAAGCTTGGCTAAGCAACTACAACAGGAGAAGGAAAAGCAACTCCTTGTCAAGGTAATTCTACAGCCGACAGAGACCCACTAATTTTTCTATCAGTGACAGCTTCTCTGTGTGCCTTCCCAGGAGTTTCATCACCACTTTCTAAAAGGCCCAAAGTTAGAGGATCACCCCTTTTGGCCTGACTCTCATGGTCATTGCATGTTGTCTTCTCCTGAAAGAAGATGCAGAAGCATTTATATAACGTTTTTAATGTCCTCAAGCTATCCAAAGCGCTTTACAGCCAATAAATTACTTTTGAAGTGCAGTCACTGTTTGTGGTAAACCACTTTTATCGTTCACTATCGTTACACTATAGTTATCACTGTTGTATTGTTATCACTGTTCTCACTGTTGTATCACTATACGAGGTCGCCTCTTGTCGCGCTGTTATACCTGGGCTGACCACCTCCGACTCCGCCCATGGCTCCACCTACCTGCCCAGGTATAAAGGTAGTCGACTGGCTGGTATTCCTCCTTGTTGGACCCGATCACCCACGAGGGTGGGCTCTGTTATTTAGTCAATAAAAACCTTTAGTTACGTTCCTAACTCGTCGCTTTTTATTGGACGAATTGATAGGTATATCAATTTTATTGACTAAATTTTAAAGATGTCTACTACTGGCCAGCCAGAAGCCCTCCCAGAAGCACAGCCACAGCAGCTTTCAGACACCGGACTACACCAGCCACACCAGCCGGCTTGGCTGCAAGCCCTCAAACCACCGTACCTGGATCTAAACCCACAGGCAGCAAACTCAGCCCTCAACTTCAAACACTGGCTGGACTGCTTCGAATCCTACCTGGAAGAATCCGGCGTCCCTCAGAGATCCAAACTAAGAGTTCTGAACGCCCAAGCGAGCCCGAGAGTATACGCACTCATCCAGGACACGACTACATACGAGGCCGCTATCAACCTACTGAAACAGCAGTACCGGAGCCCGGTAAATTACATGTACACCAGGCACCTCCTAAGATCCCGCCCGCAACAGCCAGGAGAGTCTGTAGCTGAATTTTTACGGGCGCTAAGAGCACTCGGCAGGAACTGTGACTTTAAAGCGGTGACGGCTGTTGAAAATACGGAAGATAATATCCGCGATGCCTTTGTGAAAGGCCTACGGTCCGACTACTCACGGCAAAGACTGCTTGAAGCTAAAGACCTGGACCTGGACAAAGCTGAAGCCCTCGCTCTCTCCCTAGAGGTGGCCCATCAGGACCAGGAGGCGTTTTCCAGGTACTGCTCGCGACCCTGGGACTCGGGCCCGACCCCTACCGCAATACCCTTCGCAGCGCCGCCCCCGGGACCTACCTCAGCGTCGGCGTCCCGGACCCGACCGGGACCGCCACCCCCGGTACCGGCTCCGACATCGGGCACCCGCGATCGGGCCGCTGGCTGCTTCTTTTGCGGCCAGGAGAAGCACCCGAGGTCGCGCTGCCCAGCCAGGAACTCTACCTGCTCAACCTGCAGGAAGAAAGGCCACTTCTCTAAGGCCTGCAGGAGCGGATCTTCAGAGGCCAGCAGTGCCTCATGCGAACTGTGGGGGCGGCCATCTTCTTTCAAGGCAACTGAGGCCAGCATCCCCACACGTGAGTCATGGGGGCGGCCATCTTTGATCAAGGCAACCGACCCCAATAGTGCCTCATGTGAGTTATGGGGGCAGCCATCTTCTCCGCCATTTTGTCCTACCTCGTGGGAGACGCCATTTTACCCACCACGCCCGACTGCCACCGGGCCCCCGGACCCGACGACCGCCTCACCCGCAGACGACAACGACTCGCTTACCTACACACTAGCCTCCGTCACTCTGGATCAAGCCCGCCCACACCACCTGTCCAAGTCGATGATGGACATCAAAGTAAACGGCCACGCCACGACCTGCCTGTTCGACAGCGGAAGCACGGAGAGCTTCATCCACCCAGACACGGTGAGCCACTACTCCCTCCCTGTCCTGCCAATGCGCAACCGAATCTCGATGGCATCGAGGTCCCACGCCACGGACATTAGCGGCTACTGTGTTGTGACCTTGTCGGTTAAGGGTACGGAGTATAAAAATTTTAAACTCCTCGTCCTCCCCCAGCTCTGCGCTGCCGTCCTACTAGGGCTGGACTTCCAATCCCACCTCCAAAGTGTAACCCTAGCATACGGTGGACCCCTCCCCCCACTCACAGTCGACAACCAGCGAATGTTAAACCGCCCACTGCGTAACACCTGCAGCCTATCCACCCTCAAGGTGCTGCCACCTTCCCTGTTCGCTAACCTCACCCCCGACTGCAAACCCGTCGCTACCAAGAGCAGGCGGTACAGCGCTGGGGACAGAGCCTTCATTAGCTCTGAGGTGCGGCGCCTCCTGAAAGAGGGCATTATCGAGGGGAGCAACAGCCCCTGGCGTGCCCAGGTCGTGGTCGTTAAGACCGGTGATAAAAATCGCCTGGTCATCGACTACAGCCAGACCATAAACAGATACACCCAGCTGGACGCATACCCCCTTCCCCGCATATCTGACATGGTCAATCAGATTGCACAATACCGCGTATTCTCGACCATCGACCTTAAGTCGGCCTACCACCAACTCCCTATCCACCCCGAGGACCGCCAGTACACCGCCTTCGAGGCGAATGGGCGCCTATACCACTTCCTTAGGGTCCCCTTCAGTGTCACCAACGGGGTCTCGGTCTTCCAAAGGGAGATGGACCGGATGGTTGACCAGAACGGACTGCAGGCCACATTCCCCTATCTAGATAACGTCACCATCTGCGGCCGCGACCGGCAGGACCATGACGTGAATCTGGAGAAATTCCTCCGTACGGCCCAACGGCTGAACCTCACCTACAATAAGGAGAAATGTGTGTTTAACACCTCGCGCCTTGCCATCCTTGGCTGTGTAGTAGAGAACGGACTCATCGGCCCCGACCCCGAAAGAATGCGCCCCCTCATGGAGCTACCCCTCCCCCACTGCTCTAAGGCACTTAAGAGAACCCTGGGGCTCTTCGCCTACTATGCCCAATGGGTGCCCAATTATGCGGACAAAGCCAGACCCCTCATGAAGTCCACATCCTTCCCCCTCACGGAGGAAGCGTGCGCGGCCTTCTCCCTCATCAAGGGAGACATAGCCAAGGCCACAATGCACGCAGTGGATGAGTCCATCCCCTTCCAAGTGGAGAGCGACGCATCCGACTTCGCCCTAGCCGCTACCCTTAACCAGGAGGGGAGGCCGGTGGCCTTCTTCTCAAGGACCCTACAGGGCCCCGAGATCCGACACTCGTCGGTCGAGAAGGAAGCCCAGGCAATTGTGGAGGTGGTACGGCGCTGGAGGCATTACCTGGCAGGCAAACGATTTACCCTCCTCACCGACCAACGTTCGGTTGCTTTCATGTTTAATAACAAGCTGAGGGGCAAAATCAAGAATGACAAGATCTTGAGGTGGAGAATCGAGCTATCCACCTACGATTATGATATCTTGTACCGGCCAGGTAAGCTGAACGAACCCCCTGATGCTCTTTCACGAATTACATGCGCCAGCGCGCATATTGATAGACTTCAGACCCTCCACAATGACCTCTGCCACCCTGGGGTCACCAGACTTTACCATTTCATTAAGGCCCGTAACCTGACCTACTCCATCGAGGAGGTCAGGACCATGACCAGGAACTGCCAGACCTGCGCCGAGTGCAAACCGCACTTCTATAGGCCGGACAGAGCAAGCCTGATCAAGGCCACCCGCCCCTTCGAGCGCCTGAGCATCG
The DNA here is from genome assembly GCF_052327205.1 of Somniosus microcephalus. Taxonomy (NCBI): domain Eukaryota; kingdom Metazoa; phylum Chordata; class Chondrichthyes; order Squaliformes; family Somniosidae; genus Somniosus; species Somniosus microcephalus. Next base: position 173,511,215 of record NC_140988.1, read on the forward strand.
ACTTTAAGGGGCCTCTACCGTCATCTGGCCGTAATGTGTACTTCATCAACATCGTTGATGAGTACTCCCGTTTCCCTTTTGCCTTCCCCTGCCCAGACATGACCAGTACCACGGTCATCAAGTGCCTGAACGACCTCTTCGCCTTGTTCGGGTTCCCGAACTATATACATAGTGACCGGGGCTCCTCCTTCATGAGCGAGGAACTCCGTCAGTTCCTACTAGCGAGAGGTATTGCAGCAAGTAGGACCACCAGCTACAACCCCCAAGGGAACGGCCAGGTGGAAAGAGAGAACGCGACGGTATGGAAGGCCGTCCTCTTAGCCTTAAAGTCTAAGGGCCTCCCAACCTCCCGCTGGCAGGAAGTCCTCCCGACAGCGCTGCACTCCATCCGGTCACTACTTTGCACTGCCGTTAACACCACCCCCCATGAACGAATGTTTGTTTTCCCCAGGAAGTCGACTACGGGAACCACTCTACCAACCTGGCTGACCTCTCCGGGGCCCGTCTTGCTGCGAAAGCACGTGAGGGCCCATAAAACGGACCCCCTGGTCGAGAGGGTGAACCTCCTGCACGCCAACCCCCAGTACGCCTACGTGGCTTACCCAGACGGGCGGGAGGACACTGTCTCCTTACGAGACCTCGCACCCTCGGGCACTCTGGAGACACCACCTTTACCCCCCCCCACCACCCCCCCAATTCCAGCCCAGGTAGACGGCATGCCGGAACCCCACGAGCCTTCGCCGACCACGCAGACACCAGCATTAACACCGGATAATGCAGCACCGCCGCTGCGACGATCGGAGAGGCTTACGAGGCCTCCGGACAGACTGACATACCAGAACTGGTAGTACACTTCACCCCGCCGGACTCAAATCTAAACAAGGGGTGAATGTGGTAAACCACTTTTATCGTTCACTATCGTTACACTATAGTTATCACTGTTGTATTGTTATCACTGTTCTCACTGTTGTATCACTATACGAGGTCGCCTCTTGTCGCGCTGTTATACCTGGGCTGACCACCTCCGACTCCGCCCATGGCTCCACCTACCTGCCCAGGTATAAAGGTAGTCGACTGGCTGGTATTCCTCCTTGTTGGACCCGATCACCCACGAGGGTGGGCTCTGTTATTTAGTCAATAAAAACCTTTAGTTACGTTCCTAACTCGTCGCTTTTTATTGGACGAATTGATAGGTATATCACTGTTGTATCGTGTACTATGCAGCAGACAATTTGCGCACATCAGGGTCCCAGAAACAGCAATGAGATAAATGACCAGGTAATCTGTTTTAATAATGTTGGTAGGCTTGTGATTGGAATAAAAAGATAGTCAATACATTGGTGCCAATTTTAAGGGGGCAGGTTGGGGCAGTGAGCGAGTGGGGCGGCAGGGAAGCTCAGCGTGAGGCCTGAACCATTTACTCTCCTGGACCTCATTTGAATAAACAGGACAGTCTCCTGCCCGAAAACTGTAGGTGTGATGTCAGGGCTGGTAACGAAGGGGAATACATTCAGGATTATCACTAGAGGAACAAAGAGGAAAGTTAAAAGAAAATGTTGCACACAGAGGGTTATTAGAACATGGAATGCTTTCCCACAAATGGCTGATAAAGCAGAGTCTATAATGTTATTTAAAAGAGAATCGGATAAGTGGATCTAGTACTGGCACTAGATCTAGTACTAGTAATTTCTACGATTCTACAACAGTTGTCAGATAGATCCTCTCTTTCCAAACCTAGAGAAAAGTTGACTTTTTCCACTGTGTGCCAATCTATTCCACATTTCCTTTAGAGGAAACCAAACCGACTGAACTTGTATACTCTGTATTACAAATATTGTTGTTTTTAAAGGTACATGGGCAAGAAAAGGCTTCCATTTACTGGAAGAAAGCTACACAAATTGTTCAAGGAAGCACTTGTACAATCTCTGAAAGATCTTCTAGGTCAAGTTTACGGTATGAAAAATATTGGAGAAATGAAGGAAAAGGTATTTATTTATTTTATTTTGCATGTATTGAATGTATTAGAACATGAAAATCTGTTTCCATTATTTTACTTTATGTATCCATTATAAATAGTATTGATACATATTTATTTACTTTCCCAAATCTCCAATTTTTCTTATGAATTATTTGTGTTTTCATATAAATTTATTCAATCTTGACTCCAATGCTTTGAAACATTGACCCATATTCTTTTTCCTAGTGTTCTCATTTAGCTTTGTGATATTCCCTTGTGCCTTCTACAGCAGTGCTGTTATCTATCTATTTCCCTTTCTCTCCTGGAATCCTGGCTGATCTCCGCGTAGCAGGAAAACTGAGGCCGATTGTTTATTTTTCTTATTTAATAGTTTATTTATAAATCCCAGCCAATACATAGCATAACCCCGAGCCACTGATCCTGGCCTTCCTCACCTGTGATCAGTGACTCACCCAGTGTTCCCTCTGTACATTGCTCCAAAGTGTGTACAGCTGAGCCTAGTGCTAGCTTCAAGTGGTGTGGGTCATGCAGAGCTCTGAGGAGAGCGCTACATTTCTGTCGGACAGGTTTCCTTCTCTTGGGCTTATTTTGTTTTTACAAAAACAAATGGCACAACATGAGCATGTGCGCATTGCTTTTAACTTAATGAAAATTAAAATCATTGCCAGTAAATGTATTCAGTCATCACTGCGCAAGTTAGGAAACTCCCATTTTTTGTGCTGCATTTGCAGCATATTACTGAATAAATGTGGGTTAAGAATGTCCTTCTGTGAAACTGTTTGGGCTTAACTTCCATCCCTGTTGAACCCTTTTTTTAATTATAAATAAAAACAGAAAATGCTGGAAATACTCAGCAGGTCAGGCAGCATCTGTGGAGAGAGAAACAGAGTTAACGCTTCAGGTCGATGACCCTTCATCAGAACTGGAAAAAGTTAGAGATGTAACAGATTTTTAAGCAAGTGTAGGGGCAGGGAAAGGGAGGAGGGGAGGAAAGAACAAAAGAGAAGGTCTGTGATAGGATGGAAGGCAGGAGAGATTAAAAGACAAAAGGGACGATGGTGCAAGGCAAAAGGAGATGGTAATGGGACAAATTAAGAAACAAAAGATGACTCTAGATGAGGTGTAAATGGAAATGTTTATTACTTTGTTGTTCTTTAAGTTTGTAGAGGGTGTTCACCAATGTTCCCTCTTATTTTTATTTTTACTGGGCGGGCGACAAACTCCTCTGAGCACGACGTTTTTGTCCATGGGCACTTGGCAGCGGCGGAAAACGACAACAGCAGCATTAACAACAGCAGCAGCCGCCCCCAGTGAGACCTATCCTAAGTTCAATTATTTCCCTCATTATTGGGTCGGTCACTGAAATCTTTTACAGAGGCTGCGTGCCTCCATTATAACAGGATTAAGGCATCGCGCGAGAGCAGGCAGCAGCAGAGGTTATCGGGAACAGAGTGGCAGACACCAGACAAACAGAGGGAAGAACTCAAAAAATGACGTAATAGTCAGCATGGAGTATGGAGCGGCGTGGTTAAGTTACAGATAAGTATTTAGTTTATTGGTTCGTGTTTTTGGTGATTAGTGTAAGTAGTTAGTTTTTTGGTTAGTGTTTTTAGTGGTTAGTGTTTTTTAATGGTTAGTGTTTGTGCTTTAGTGTTAGCTAAATTGTTAAATAGCCTTAAAGCTAAAAAGAATCTATAAATAAATTGTATCTATAAATAAATATAGACCAAGATATGGCAGAGCAGGTTGTGTGTCTGGACTGCAGTATGTGGGAATTTGTGGGCAGCGAGACTATCCCAAGCGAACACGTCTGCAGTAGATGTCTCCGTCTCGAATCCCCCCGGCTCAGAGTCATTGAGTTGGAGTGTGAGTTGGAGACACTCTGACACATAAGGGAGGGGGATGATTATCTGGACACTTTGCCTCGGTCACACCTCATAGAGAGGTGCAGGTTCAGAATGGGGTTGTTGTGACCGATAGTGTACAGAATAAGTGCAACCCAGGTGAGATAGAGAACGAGGATCTGCAGAAACTGATCCTATCCAACAGGTACGATGTACTTGTTACCTGTCGGAAGGACAGCTAGAATGCTGATCACGGCATCTTGGAGCAGGAGGCTGTCCATAGTGGGGAGAAAGAGGAGGAGGGGAAGCATAATGTGGTAGTTGTAGGGGATTCTATAATTAGACAGATGGATAGAAACATAAAACATAGAAGATAGGAGCAGCAGTAGGCCATTCGGCCCCTCGAGCCTGTTCCGCCATTTAATGAGATCATGGCTGATCATCCAAATTCAGTACCCTGTCCCTGCTTTCTCCCCTTAATCCCTTTAGCCTTAAGAAATATATCTAACTCCTTCTTGAATATATTTAATGAATTGGCCTCAACTGCCTTGTGTGGTAGAGAATTCCACAGGTTCACTCTCTGGGTGAAGAAATTCCTCCTCATCTCAGTCCTAAATGGCTTACTCCTTATCCTTAGACTGTGACCCCTGGTTCTGGACTCCCCGACCATTGGGAACATTCTTCCTGCATCTAGTCTGTCTAGTCCTGTTAGAATTTTATTAGTTTCAATGAAATCCCCTCTCATTCTTCTAAACTCTAGCGAATATAAGCTTAATCGACCCAATCTCTCCTCATACGTCATTCCTGCCATCCCAGATATCAGTCTGGTGAATCTGTGCTGCACTCCCTCCATGGCAAGAACATCCTTCCTCAGATAAGGCAACCAAAACTGCACACAATACTCAAGGTGTGGTCTCACCAAGGCCCTGTACAACTGCAGCAAGACATCCTGGCTCCTGTACTCGAATCCTGTCGCTATGAAGGCCAACATACCATTTGCCTTCTTAACCACCTGCTGCACCTGCATGCTTACCTTCAGCGACTGGTGCACAAGGACACCCAGGTCTCTTTGCACTTCCCCTTTTCCCAATCTATTGCCGTTCAGCGGCGGGAATCCGAGCGGCAGCGACCTATAAAAGGTAAGCCCGAGGCGCGGGTAGGCCTCAGTGCGGCAGCGGCGGGAATCCGAGCGGCAGCGACCTATAAAAGGTAAGCCCGAGGCGCGGGTAGGCCTCAGAGCGGCAGCGGCGGGAATCCGAGCGGCAGCGACCTATAAAAGGTAAGCCCGAGGCGCGGGTAGGCCTCAGAGCGGCAGCGGCGGGAATCCGAGCGGCAGTGACCTATAAAAGGTAAGCCCGAGGCGCGGGTAGGCCTCAGAGCGGCAGCGGCGGGAATCCGAGCGGCAGCGACCTATAAAAGGTAAGCCCGAGGCGCGGGTAGGCCTCAGAGCGGCAGCGGCGGGAATCCGAGCGGCAGCGACCTATAAAAGGTAAGCCCGAGGCGCGGGTAGGCCTCAGAGCGGCAGCGGCGGGAATCCGAGCGGCAGCGACCTATAAAAGGTAAGCCCGAGGCACGGGTAGGCCTCAGAGCGGCAGCGGCGGGAATCCGAGCGGCAGTGACCTATAAAAGGTAAGCCCGAGGCGCGGGTAGGCCTCAGAGCGGCAGCGGCGGGAATCCGAGCGGCAGCGACCTATAAAAGGTAAGCCCGAGGCGCGGGTAGGTTTACTAATCTCCAATCTCAGAGGGAGAGAAGTAAAAAGTAATCGAGGTGTGACGTCACCACAAAGCAGGTAAGTGATTGGTTGGTGAGTATTTCTCTCTTTTTTAAAACTTTAACTCTGTGGTTTATAGTTTTTAAGGTCTCTGTGTTGTAGCGGGGACAGTTTGTAAACCAGGGCCCTTAAATATATCATTTAACTGTGGTGAAATTGGTGGGATTCATTTGTTTAATTTAATTGCAATTAATTAAAGGGTAAGTCATGGCAGGACAGGCCAGTGCCGTGGTATGCTCCTCCTGCGCTATGTGGGAACTCAGGGACATTTCCTGTGTCCCTGACAACCATGTGTGCAGGAAGTGTGTCCAGCTGCAGCTACTGGCAGACCGCATTACGGTGCTGGAGCAGCGATTGGATACATACTGAACCATTCGCGATGCTGAGGACGTCGTGAATAGCACATTTAATCAGTTGGTCACACCGCAGGTAAAGGTGGCACAGGCAGAGAGGGAACGGGTGACCAACAGGCAGAGTAGTAGGTGCAGGCAGGTAGTGCAGGGGTCCCCTGTGGCCATCCCCCTCTCAAACAGATATACCGCTTTGGATACTGATGGAGGGGATGGCTTACCAGGGGAAGGCAGCAGCAGCCAACTTCCTGGCACCAGGGGTGGCTCTGCTGCACAGGACGGGAGGAAAAAGACTGGGAGAGCTATAGTGATAGGGGATTCTATTGTAAGGGGAATAGATAGGTGTTTCTGCGGCCGCAAACAAGACTCCAGGATGGTGTGTTGCCTCCTGGTGCAAGGGTCAAGGATGTCTCACAGCGGCTGCAGAACATTTTGGAAGGGGTGAACAGCCAGTTGTCGTGGTGCATATAGGTACCAACGATATAGGTAAAAACCGGGATGAGGTCCTAAAAGCTGAATATAGGGAGTTAGGAGGTAAATTAAAAAATAGGACCTCAAAGGTAGTAATCTCAGGATTGCTACCAGTGCCACGTGCTAGTCAGAGTAGAAATAGACAGATATTTCAGATTAATACGTGGCTAGAGGAATGGTGCAAGAGGGAGGGATTCAAATTTCTGGGACATTGGAACCGGTTCCGGGGGAGGTGGGACCAGTACAAAACGGATGGTTTGCACCTGGGCAGGGCCGGGACCGATGTCATAGGGGGAGTTTTTGCTAATGCTCTAGAGGAGGGTTTAAACTAAAATGGCAGGGGGTTGGGAACCTGAGCGGAGAGACAGAGGAAAGGGAAACAAGGATAAAAGCAAGACAGGAAGGAGAAAAACAAAAGTGGCAGGCAGAGAAATCAAGGGTTTAAATCAAACATGGCCACAGTAAATAATAATTCTAAAAGATCTAAGAGCGCTAAAAAAACAAGCCTGAAGGCTTTGTGTCTTAATGCAAGGAGCATTCGTAATAAGGTGGATGAATTAGCTGCGCAAATAGAGGTAAACGAATATGATATGATTGGGATTACGGAAACATGGCTCCAGGGTGGCCAAGCCTGGGAACGCAATATCCCAGGGTATTCAATATTCAGGAAAGATAGGCAAAAAGGAAAAGGAGGTGGTGTAGCATTGCTGGTTAAACAGGGGATTAACACAATTGAAAGGAAGGATATTAGCTCTGATGATGTGGAATCTGTATGGGTAGAACTGCAAAATACCAAGGGGCAGAAAACGTTAGTGGGAGTGGTATATAGACCTCCAAACAGTAATGCGGAGGTCGGGGATGGCATTAAACGGGAAATTAGAGAAGCGTGCAATAAGGGCACAGCAGTTATCATGGGTGTTTTTAATCTACATATAGATTGGGCTAACCAAATTAGTAACAATACTGTGGAGGAGGAATTCCTGGAGTGTATACGGGATGGTTTCCTGGACCTATATGTCGAGGAACCAACCAGAGATCAGGCCATCTTAGACTGGGTATTATGTAATGAGAAAGGATTAATTAGCAATCTTGTTGTGCGAGGCCCCTTCGGTCAGAGCGATCATAATATGATAGAATTCTTCATTAAGATGGAGAGTGAAATAGTTGACTCAGAGACTAGGGTCCTGAATTTAAATAAAGGAGACTACAATGGTATGAGGTGCAAGTTGGGTAGGATTGATTGGGAATGACACTCAAAGGGTTGACGGTGGATGGGCAATGGCAAACATTCAAAGATCGCATGGATGAACTACAGAATTTGTTCATCCCAATTTGGCATAAAAATAAAACAAAAAAGGTGACTCAACCGTGGCTAACAAGGGAAATTAGGGATAGCATAAGATCCAAGGAGAGGACATATAAATTGGCCAGAAAAAGCAGTAAACCTGAGGATTGGGAGCTGTTTAGGATCCAACAAAGGAGGACAAAGGGATTAATTAAGAGGGGGAAATAGAGTATGAGAGTAAGCTTTCAGGGAACATAAAAACTGACTGTAAAAGCTTGTATAGATATGTGAAGAGAAAAAGATTGGTGAAGTCAAGCGTAGGTCCCTTGCAGTCAGAATCAGGGGAATTTATAATGGGGAACAAAGAAATGGCAGAACAATTAAATACATACTTTGGTTCTGTCTTCACAAAGGAGGACACAAATAACCTCATGCAGGAAATTAATTGGCCAATTAGGGGAAAATCACACTTTTTCAACACTTCACTTAGGAGTCGGGGTCCTGACACGATTTCCACCTGACACGCCCCAGCCCGCCCACACTGACAAAATCCAGCCCTAAGCCTCTATTTATAAAGCCCAGGATCCCATATGCTTTATTAACTATGTTGTTAATTTGTCCTGCCACCTTCAAAGTTTTGTGCACAAGCTCCCCCAGGTCTCTCTGTTCTTGCGCCCCCTTAAAAATTGTACCATAGTTCCGACCAAATTGTATCACCTCACACTCCTCTGTGTTGAATTTCATCTGCCATGTGTCCCCCCATACCACCAGCCTGTCTAGGTATTCTAGAAGTCTATTACTATCTTCATCACTGTTTACTACACTTACAAGTTTCGTGTCATCTGCCAATTTTGAAATTGTGACCTGTACCCTCAAGTCCAAGTCATTAATGTATATCAAAAACAGCAGTGGCCCTAGTACTGAACCTTGGGGTACTCCAATGTATACCTCCCTCCAGTCACAGCCATTCACCACAATTCTCTGATTTCTATCCCTTAGCCAATCTTGTATTCTAGCTTGGCAGTGGGATAGGAACCTGAGCATAGATTCAGAAGTGAGATAAGCAAAGCTGGAAATGGAAGGCAGTAAATTAGTAAGTGAGTTTGGAAGGCAGAGGAAACAAAGGCTAGAAAATAGACAACAAAGGAGTTTGGTAGTGCTTAATGGTATATACTGTACTTCAATGCAAGGAGTCCAGTGAATAAGGCAGATAACAACATAAGAAATAAGAGCAGGAGTAGGCCATACAGCCCCTCGAGCCTGCTCCGCCATTCAATAAGATCATGGCTGATCATCGACCTCAACTCCACTTTCCCGCCTGATCTCCATATCCCTTGATTCCCTTAGAGCCCAAGAATCTATCAATCTCAGCCTTGAATATACTCAAAGATTCAGCATTCACAGCCCTCTGGGGCAGAGAATTCCAAAGATGTACAACCCTCTGAGTGAAGAAATTCTTCCTCATCTCCAGCCAGGGGAACCAACCTCTCAGCATCTACCCTGTCAGAATCTTGTATGTTTCAAGGAGATCACCTCTCATTCTTCTAAACTCCAGCGAGTATAGGCCCATTCTACACAATCTCTCATCATAGGACAGCCCTCTCATTCCAGGAATCAATCTAGTGAACGTTTGTTGCACCGCCTCCAAGGCAAGTATATCCTTCCTTAGATAAGGAGACCAAAACTGTGCACAGTACTCCAGGTGTGGTCTCACCAAGGCCCTGTACAATTGTAGCAAGACTTCTTTACTCTTGTACTCCAACCCCCTTGCAATAAAGGCCAACATGCCATTTGCCTTCCTTATTGCTTGCTGTACCTGCATGCTAGCTTTCTGTGTTTCTTGCACGAGGACACCCAAATCTCTGAACAACACCATTTCAAAGTTTCTCACCATTTAAAAAATATTCTGTTTTTCTATTCTTCCTACCAAAGTTAATAACCTCATATTTCCCTACATTATACTCCATCTGCCACCTTACTGCCCACTAACTTAGTCTATCTATATACCTTTGCAAACTCTTTGGGCAGGATTTTCATTGAGCCATGGAGGCAGGATTGGAGGCGTGTGGGGGGTTAAAATCGCGGAAACTGGCAGGCGGGACCATCCCCGCCTCCATCCCGCCTCCGAGCAATTTTAATTCATTCGTGTCTAATGGTCCCGTCTCCGTCCCGCCTTCAAGAGGCGGGATATGCCATTAAGGCCCTTAACAAGCACTAAATTGCCTCTATAATGCCATTTTGAAAGGCCTTTGCGATTTTAACCCTTTTCCCACGTGAAACACGCCGATGAAACCTGACGGGAGCACAATTGGATTGCTGACTATCAGCTGCAGGTCAACCATTAAATAGGAGATTTGATCAGCCATCATTTGCAGGTGGCAGGACTTTGTTGTCTCAGGTCTGGGGAAACTTTTAGAAGGCTTAACCACAGCTGTGGAAGTTTGGAGCCTGACACCCATCTCCAGTGTGACCTCCTGGGAAACCCCGCTCGCCACCTTCACTGAGCGCTTCATCAACTGAGGCAAATACCAGAAGCATGGGAGCCATTTATTTCCTTCCCTTCTGGACATTAGATAAGCTCGAGCACCAGCCGCGGCACCAGCAGAACCAGGAACAACAGCAGCACCACCAGCAGCAGCAGCAACAGGAGCGCCAGGCTGCTGCTCACCCACCTGAAGCTGCACAGGCCAGAAGGGGCCAGCGCATGGAAGCCCGTCGGCGCAGGAGATACCCCCCAAACAGGGTCTACAGACACAGGGTCAGCTACCTCAACATGAGTGAGCAGCAGTGCCAAAGGCGGCTCTGACTTTCGCGAGAGGTAGTGAGTGACATCTGCGCAATGCTGCAACAATACCTGCAGCCCAGAAAACCAGGTGGACAAGCCTTATGAGTGGCCGTCAAAGTCACCACCGCACTCAACTTTTTAGCCTCTGACTCATTCCAGGGATCAGCAGCAGACATCAGTGGCATCTCCCAGGTGGCTGCACACACTTGCATCACGCAGGGTATCCGATGCCCTCTTTGCCATTGCGCACAATCACATCCATTTCACCAAGGATCAAGCTAGTGTCATGGCGCGAGCGGTTGGATTAGCTAATCTGGCAGGCTTTCCAAGGGTGCAGGGCATCGTTGACTGCACACATGTGGCCCTTAAGGCACCCCATCGCAATCCAAGTATTTTTGTCAACCGCAAAGACTTCCACTCCCTTAACGTTCAGCTGGTGTGTGGCCACAAGAAGGAAATTTTGCATGTTTGTGCCAAGTACCCTGGCAGTTGCCATGACTCCTTCATACTGTGCCAGTCTAGTGTGCCTCCGCTATTCAGTCTGCCAGACCAACTTAACGGATGGCTACTTGGAGACAAGGGCTATCCCCTGAGAACGTGGCTAATGATGCCGTTGAGGAGACCATCCAACGAAGCAGAGGAGAGCTACAACTCCAGCCACACGTCCACCAGAGTCAGAATAGAGCAAACCATCGGTTTGCTGAAGATGCGCTTCAGATGCCTGGATTGATCCGGTGGAGCCCTGCAGTACTCAGCAGCCAGGGTCTCCAGAATCGTCATGGTTTGCTGTGCACTTCACAACATGGCACAGCGCCGTGGCTTGCAGATTCCTGAGGACCAAGTGGCTCCTCACATATCCTCCTCAGATGATGAGGAGGAGGAGGAGGAGGAAAGCGAAAACGAACATCCTGCAGAGGCCCATCAACCAGCGGCAGCATTACGCGAGAACATTGCTGCCCGGGATGCAAGGAACGCACTCATCTTGGCCAGATTTGCTTAGCCTAGCCGATCAAGCACTTTTGCCTCGCAGCTTCTTACCTGAGCATCAACAATGGCCAAGACCCTTCGGATTCCTAGCTATTTGACCAGCATATTACTTGCAATTGCAAGTAATCCTAAGCCCTCAATATGAAAGTCCCATTCACGAAATGACACACGCCACAACTACAACAGTAGCCATCAGAATGTTTATTAACATTATTAATCTGATGGTTTTTTCTAACAATACATCAAATTTCACCCAAGTGACTACACTTGTAACTATTTGTGCAGTATCTTTCTCTTACGCGTGCTCCTACGTGGTGCTTCCCCTGTGGCTTCAGCAGATGTGGAAGCCCCTTGCTCACTTTCCTGCTGCTCCTGTCTCGACACCTTTGGCGGGCGCCCTCTGGGGTTGCGAGCCTGTGAGAGCTCGTCAACAGTCTGCTGCTCCTGCGGCTGTGCAGGGGTTGAGACGCCGATCTCAGTTGGGTGTGGACTCCGGTGGGGCTCTGACTGAGTGCTCTGCAGTAGCATGGAAGTGTGAGCGCTTGGAGAGGAGCCCCCACTTCCTTGATGTCTGCCACCAACTTCCCAATCATGGGTCAGCTCCCCCTCCGTGCCTGCAATTGGCTTGAGAGCACCTTGCTGCACATCAGGGGGGCCATGGGGACCCGTATCTGCACTGGCAGTTCTACTCAGAAGGACTTCCGTGAAAGTCTGGTTTCTCTGTTCAATAGATGACCATCGCTCCTCCAGAGATGTCATTCTATTCTGAACACTCACCATGTTTTCTGCACTCTGGTGACTTATCCCCTCCATGGCCGCAGCCATCCTCTCATCTACTGTAGCCATCCTTTCGACGGAGGTTGCCATCATTTGCACGGAGGCTGCCATCCTTTCCGTGGTGATGCGTTCATGCGCCAATGACTCCACAAAGGCTCTGCTCATGTTCGCTATGGACTCCTCCATTCGCTCCACACTCTCAGCGACCCTGGAGACAATACCTGCCAGAGACTCCTGCATCTGTTCCTGGAGTTCCAGCACCACTGATCTTATGGATGGACCCAGAGGCAGAGGGTCGACATGCAGCTGAGCTGAGCTGGCAGAGTCCTGCGCCCTCTGACTAGGACTCTCCACTGCTGTCCCTGTCTCCACAATCTGCTGATGCTCACTTGTGAGCTGTGATACATCAGCTGACAACACTAATGTATGTCCCGAAGGTCCCACCGAGGTGTGAGTGTCTGCGCTGGTGCTGGGTGCGTTGCATTCTGCTGACACTGCGCCCTCAGAGGTTGCAGCTTTCTCTGAGGAGTCTGGCTGCTCAGGCTGTTCCTCCTGGCTAGTGGGGACGGCTGCTTGCGATGGTCCTGTGGGGGAGTAAAGGAAAGAGTCAGAGATGTGATGCCAAGGTTACATGCACATTGCATATTGCAGATGATCATAAGTCCATCTGTTAGAGCTTCAGAATCATTATCAGTGACTCATGCAGTGTCAATGAGAGAGATGGTAAACTATTCTGTCACCAGCTTGCTGTGTTGCACCCGTCTGTCCGTCCCCCACTTGCGCATCTTCCTCAACTCCAACGATTTCCAGGACCGCCTCCTCCCAGGGGTGAGGTGGGCTAGTGAGGGTGTCCCTCCTCCTGTCCTCTTTCTCTTTTATTATGAGCTCTCTTTTCCTGCAATGAGGGAGACAAGTGGAGGTTGAGTGAGAATGAAAGAGTGAGTGTGGAGATTCCATAGCATAGATAATTAGAAGGAGACAAAGGTGGAGTGAGGTGGCAAGACCAAGGTCCCTCCCTGTGTTTTGTCAGTTGTCTGCATAGCATCACAGTGCTAGGGAGTGTGAGGGCTGCATGGTCGAATAGTTAGGTGAATGTGACCATAGAGAGAAAGGGAATGGGTAAGGGTGCATGACTGTCAGTGTCAAGTGGGATGTGGAGGAAGAGATTGCTAAATCTGAGTGCTGGTGAGGAAAGGTAATGGGGATCAGATTGAAGGTGATGGGAAAATCATACTCACTTTTCCAGTGCGCTGAAGGTCATGAAATCTCTTCCTACACTGTATACAGGTTCTGCGGGTCATTGCTAAGGAGTTGACCTCCTCTGCCACCTGTATCCACACGGCCTTGGTCTACTGGGGAGGCTTCTTCCTCCCTGTAGAAGGGAGGAGCACCTTCTTATGGGGAACAAAGAAATGGCAGACCAACTAAATACATATTTTGGTTCTGTCTTCACAAAGGAGGACACAAATAGCCTCCCAGAGATGCTGGGGAACATAGGATCTGATGAAAGGGTGGAACTGAAAGAAATCAGTATTTGTAGGGAAATGGTGTTAGGAAAATTGATGGGACTGAAGGCCGATAAATCCCCAGGGCCTGATAATCTACATCCTTGGGTACTTAAGGAAGTGGCCCTAGAAATAGTAGATGCATTGCTGGTCATCTTCCAGAACTCGATAGACTCTGCAACAGTACCCATGGATTGGAGGGTAGCTAATGTTACCCCACTATTCAAAAAAGGTGGTAGAAAAAAAGCGGGAAATTATAGACCGGTAAGCCTGACATCGGTAGTGGGGAAAATGCTAGAGTCCATTATAAAAGATGTAATAGCAGAGCACTTGGAAAGCAGTGACAGGATTGGACAAAGTCAACGTGGATTTACAAAAGGTAAATCGTGATTGACTAATCTACTGGAATTTTTTGAGGATGTAACTGGTAAAATAGATAAGGGAGAACCGGTGGATGTGGTGTATTTGGACTTTCAGAAGGCTTTCGATAAGGTCCCGCATAAGAGATTAGCATGCAAAATAAAGGCACATGGGATTGGGGGCAAGGTATTGACTTGGATAGAGAACTGGTTGGCGGATAGAAAGCAAAGAATTGGAATAAACGGGTCGTTTTCCGAGTGGCAGGCAGTGACTAGTGGGGTACCGCAAGGATCGGTCCTAGGACCCCAGCTGTTCACAATATATATTAATGATCTGGATGAGGGAATTGGATGTAATATCTCCAAATTTGCAGATGACACAAAGCTGGGTGGGAGGGTATGCTGTGAGGAGGATGTCGTGAAACTCCAGTACGATTTGGACAGGTTGGGTGATTGGGCAGAAACATGGCAAATGCACTATAATGTGGATAAATGTGAGGTTATCCACTTTGGTGGCAAAAACAGGAAGGCAGACTATTATTTGAATGGCAATAGATTGGAAGAAGGGGAAGTGCAAAGAGACCTGGGTGTTCTTGTGCACCAGTCGCTGAAGGTAAGCATGCAGGTGCAGCAGGCGGTTAAGAAGGCAAATGGTATGTTGGCCTTCGTAGCAAGAGGGTTCGAGTACAGGAACAAGGATGTCTTGCTGCAGTTGTACAGGGCCTTGGTGAGACCGCATCTGGAGTATTGTGTGCAGTTTTGGTCGCCTTATCTGAGGAAGGACGTTCTTGCCATGGAGGGAGTGCAGTGAAGATTCACCAGACTGATACCTGGGATGGCAGGAATGACGTATGAGGATTGTGTCGATTGGGCTTATACTCACTGGAGTTTAGAAGATTGAGAAGGGATCTCATCGAAACCTATAAAATTCTGTCAGTCCTGGACAGACTAGATGCAGGAAGGATGTTTCCGATGGCCGGGGAGTCCAGAACCAGGGGTCATAGTCTAAGGATAAGGAGTAAGCCATTTAGGACTGAAATGAGAAGGAATTTCTTCACCCAGAGAGTGGTGAACCTGTGGAATTCTCTGCCACAGAGGGCAGTGGAGGCCAGTTCATTAAATATATTCAAGAAGGAGTTGGATATATTTCTTAAGGCGAAAGGGATCAAGGGATATGGGGAGAAGGCAGGGACAGGGTACTGAATTTGGATGATCAGCCATGATCACATTGAATGGCGGAGCAGGCTCGAGGGGCCGAATGGCCTACTCCTGCTCCTATCTTCTATGTTTCTAGCTCCATCAACTAATGCCTGCAGGGCCACATCATGGAATCTGAGAGCAGACGTAGCTCTCCCGCTGCTCATGGTGCTTCCAGGTCCCTCCCACACCAAAGGCAAAAAGGTTGGCAGTCTGCAGAAGAAGCAAGGCTTGCTGTAGACCTTAAATGCAGCAACAATGATGATGTCATCGGAGGCGACTTTCAGACTGGAAAAACTCATTTGCCAAGGGTTCCCACATATTGGAACTCAATTGGGCAATTAAGTTAAATTTGCATCAATCTCTCACATCGATTTACATTCGTGTGGATAACACGAAATGCGGATTACACAACCCCAACACACCGAGCTAAATACTGCAGAAAGCCTAGAGGAGTATAGAAAGTGCAGTGGTGAAATTAAAAAGGAAATTAGGAAAGCAAAGAGGGCATGAAAAAATATTGGCAATTTAAATCAAGGAAAACCCAAAGATATCTTACAAATACATAAAGAGCAAGAGGATAACTAAAGAAAGGGTAGGGCCTATTAGAGACCAAAATGGAAGCTTGTGTGTGGAGGCGGAAGACGTGGGTATGGTCCTTCATGAATACTTTGCATCTGTCTTCACAAATGAGAGGATGATGCAGCCATTGTAGTTAAGGAGGAGGAGTGTGAAATATTAGATGAGATAAACATAGTGATAGAGGAAGTGTTAAGGGGTTTAATATCTTTGAAAGTAGATAAATTGCCACGCCCGGATGAAATATATCCCAGGCTGTTAAGAGAAGCAAGGCAGGAAATAGCGGAGGCTTTGACTATTATTTTCCAATCCTCTCTAGCTACAAGCGTGGTGCTGGAGGACTGCTAATGTTGTACCTTTGTTTAAAAAGGGAGCAAGGGATAGATCGAGTGATTACAGGCCAGTCAGCCTAACCTCGTTGGTGGGCAAATTACTGGAAAAATTCTGAGCGGCAGTGTTAATCTTCATTTAGAAAGGCACGGATTAATCAAGGACAGTCAGCATGGATTTGTTATGGGAAGGTCATGTCTGATTAACTTGATTGAATTTTTTGAGGAGGTAACAAGGAGGGTTGATGAGGGTAGTGCATTTGATATAGTCTACATGGATTTTAGCAAGGCTTTTGACAAGGTCCCACATGGCAGACTGGTCAAAAAAGTAAAAGCCCATGGGATCCAAGGGAAAGTGGCAAGTTGGATCCAAAATTGGCTCAGTACAGGAAGCAAAGGGCAATGGTCAACAGGTGGTTTTGTGGCTGGAAAGTGGGGTTCCGCAGAGCTCAGTACTAAGTCCTTTGATTTTTGTGGTATCTATCTATATATATAAAACAGTGGCCTAGAAATTCAGTAAGGCGCTGCCAGCTTTGCGGCCAGTTACCGCCCAAAGAGGGCTTCTGCGCCAATAGAGGAGTTTGCGCTGATATTCAGCGCAGCGGTAATGGCGGCGGTAGCCGTTAGCGCTGCGCCGGCACCGATGACGTCATCGGTGTGTGCAGTGCCACGGTTCCGCCCCGATACCGGCCCGACCCCCATATTTAGTTGCGGCCGCCTCTTCCGCAGCGGCCGCAAACAGCGATCAGAAAACGGGGCCGTACTGTAGCCTTAGTGGGGCGCTTTAAGGTGGAGGTGCGGCCGGCCGCTTTTTCGGCAGCCGCCTGCCCGCACCTCCTTCCCCGGCCTCCTCCACCCCCCCCGCCGCGGCATTGCCGGCTGCTTTCCGCGAACCCAGCACTTCTCCGTGGTGCCGGGCTCATTTGCCGGCACTATCCAGCGGCGATCTCCCCGTTGCAGGCACCTCCCCCTTAAGAGAAGGAGGAGGCCTGCAGTACCGCAGCCTGCCGCTCCGCAGCGGGTGGCGCAGCGGCGCCTAGAGCGCTGAAATTCAGTTTCAGCGCCCCAAGCGGGGGCGGGCACACCCTGGAATAGCGCCCGGTTCCGACTTGGGGTGCAAAAACTGAATATCTGCCGGTCGCAACTGGCTCTGCGCTTAGCGCTAACTTTTGGGCGCATGCCAGCTGGCGGGCCCAAAGTGAATTTCTAGGCCAGTATGTCTCTCTGTCTGTCTGTCTCTCTGTCTGTCTGTCTCTGTCTGTCTGTCCGGCTATACAATCAAAAGTTATAGAGCGTACCTACACATATGTTATATCAAAAGAAAGCTCATCATTAGGGGACTCTTGTAGGTGTATTTACTTTTTGGTCGGACAAAAATTGTGCCGACGGTATCCAAAAAATGTTCAAAATTCCGCTCATTATCCGCACATTAGCATCGAGTGGGGGCGGGTTCATTGTGTGTGTGGGCGGGCCATCCTAGAGTTGAGTGATGTGATGATTGACCAATCCTACAGTTCAGTGACCTGACGGTTGACCAATCGGTGCGTGTGTGGGCGGGCCTTATCATTCTGAACTGAGGTGAGCGTCAGCCATCTTGATTCGTAAGTTTATTTTTTTTCCCACTTTCTACGTGTTTCTTTTCAAATCTATATTTCCAGCAAAAAAAAAGTTGCTTTTAAAACACAAATTGTTTTTAAAAAAAGTTAATTAATTTGTTAATCTTTTCTCTAATCTCTATAATTTTCCTACCTTTCACCGTTTTTGCAGGCCTGGAAGCCTGAGCCTCTGTTGCCCAGCCACGCCCGAGCTAGGCATCGCCCCTCCCGCTGGGCCCGCCCCGCGATCGCTGCCATCTTTGTAAAGGCTGGCGGCGCGGGACTGGGCCGAGCGTAGCCATCACCGCCATTTTGGTAAAGGCTGGCGGGGCGGGAGGGAGCCTAGTGGGAGGTGAGTTGCGGTCACTGCGGGGCTCGGGCTCAGCTGATCGGGCGCTCATCAGGGGTCGGCCCGCAACACATCGACCGGAGGAGCGGCGGCTCTCTCTCTCCTTCCCCCCTGCGGCTCGGGCGGGGGGCCGGTGCTCGGGAGGCCGGTGCTCGGGAGAGCGGGAAGGGGGGGGAAGGGTTACCCCGGCAACCGCGCCCGGCCCTCTCTCACAGCCTCAAGCCGGCTCATGCCCGTTCCCACGGCTTGGCTCCAGCGCAAGCCCAGCCGCAATCGGCGGTCTTGAAGCCGGGGCTCGGGAGGCCGTGGGGCGGGGCTCGGGGCTCGGGCTGACCGGGGCGCTGCGCTCGGCTGGGCCATGTCAGTGCGTGGGGCGGCACGGAGCTCCGCGGAGCCATTGCCGGCAGAGGGAAGAGGGTCTGCTGGCTCCCCCCCTCCCTTTCTCACCCCCTCCCTTACTCCCTCCCTCCCTTTCTCCCTTCCCCCCTCCCCCCTCCTTCCCCCACCCTTCCCCCCACACCTTTCCCACCCCCCCTTTCCCCCCCACACACCCCCTCCCCCTCCACCCCCCCTCCACCCCCTCTCCTCCCCCCTCCCTCCCCCCTTCCCCTCCCCTCCCCCCTTCCCCTCCCTCCCCCTCTCCCCCCTCCCCCTCCCCCCTTTCCCCTCCCCCCCTTTCCCCTCCCCCCCACCCCCTTCCCCCCGTCGCTCTCTCTCTTACCCCCAGTTGCTCTCTCTCTTCCCCCCAGTCTCTCTCTTCCCCCCGTCGCTCTCTCTTCCCCCCAGTCGCTCTCTCTTCCCCCCAGTCGCTCTCTCTCTTCCCCCCAGTCGCTCTCTCTCTTCCCCCCAGTCGCTCTCTCTCTTCCTCCCAGTCGCTCTCTCTTCTCCCCAGTCGCTCTCTCTCTTCCCCCCAGTCGCTCTCTCTCTTCCCCCCAGTCGCTCTCTCTCTTCCCCCCAGTTGCTCTCTCTCTCTCTTCCAACAACAACATGCCCTCAAAAAAGCCTCGGCACTGCCGGGCACTCCAGCTAGTACATCAATAATTTAGACTTCAATGTAGGGGGCATGATTAGGAAGTTTGCAGATGATACAAAAATTGGCCGTGTGGTTGATAGTGAGGAAGAAAGCTGTAGACTGCAAGAAGATATCAATGGACTGGTCAGGTGGACAGAAAAGTGACAAATTGAATTCAATCCAGAGAAGTGTGAGGCAATGCATTTGGGGAGAGTTAACAAGGCAAGGGAATACACAATAAATGGTAGGATACTGAGAAGTGTAAAAGAGCAGAGGACCTTGGAGTGTATGTCCAAAGATCCCTGAAGGTAGCAGGACCGGTAGATAAGGTTGTTAAGAAAGCATATGAGATATTTTGCTTTATTAGCCAAGGCATAGAATATAACAGTAGGGATGTTATGCTTGAACTGTATAAAGTACTAGTTAGGCCACAGCTAGACTACTACGTACAGTTCCAGTTACCACATTACAGGAAAGATGTGATTGCACTAGAGAGGGTACAGAGGAGATTTACAAGGATGTTGCCAGGACTGAGAATTTTAGCTATGAGGAAAGATTGGATAGGCTGCGGTTGTATTCTTTGGAATAGAGGAGGCTGAGGGGAGACTTGATTGAGGTGTATAAAATTATGAGGGAACTAGATAGAGTGGATGCGAACGACCTATTTCCCTTATCAGAGAGGTCAATAACCAGGGGGCATAGATTTAAAGTAATTGGTAGAAGGATTAGAGGGGAGTTGAGAACTTGTTTCACCCAGAGGGTGGTGGGGGTCTGGATCTCACTGCGTGAAAGGGTGGTAGAGGCAGAAATGCTCATCACATTTAAAACTTGGATATGCAATTTAAGGCCTAGAAATTCAGTGGCCTGCGCCACCAGTTTGCGCCCAAAGAGGGCTTTTGCGCCACTGTCCAAACCTACCGCGATATTTAGCGGGGTGCTAATGGCGACGTTAGCCTGTAGCGCTGCGCCGCCACCGATGACGTCATCGGTGTGCGCAGCGCCCCGCTATCGCCCCGCTGGCCATATTTGGTTGCTGCCGCCTCCTCCGCGCCGACCGCAAACAGCGACCGGTGCACAGGGCCTACCTGTGCCGGTAGTGGGGCGAGTTAAGGTGGAGGTGCGGCCGGCCGCTTTTTCGGCGGCCGCCTGCCCGCACCTCTGTCCCCGGCCTCCTACACCCCCCCCCCCCCCCCCGCGGCATTGCCGGCTGTTTCCAGAGAGCCCGGCACTTCTCCTTGGTGCCGGGCTCATTTGCCGGCACTCGCGAGCGGGGATCGCGCTGTTGCAGGCACCTCCCCCTTAAGAGTGAGAGGAAGGCCTGCAGTACCGCAGGCTGCCGTGCCGCAGTGGGTGGCGCTGCGGCACTTTGCACGCTGATATTCAGTTTCGGCGCCCCGCCCTTGTTTAGCGGCCGGCTTCCACTTGGGGAGCTGAAACTGAATATCCCGCTGGCGCAAGTGGCTCCGCGCACAGCGGTAATTCCGGTGCCCAGGCGAGCTGGGCGCCCCTAACTGAATTTCTAGGCCTAAGTGCCTTAACCTACAAGGCTAGGGACCAAGAGCTGGAAAGTGGGAGTCAGCTGGATAGCTATTCCTCAACCAGCACAGACACGATGGGCTTGATTTTCATTGAGCTGTGGAGTCGGGCTTGGAGGCGTACGGGGGGTTAAAATCGTAAAACTGGCGGGCGGGACCCCCCCACCCCCCCGCCTGGTTCCCGACTACGAGCAAATTTAACTCAGGCGTGTCTGATGGTCCCGACTCCGTCCCGCATCCAACAGGCGGAACTGGTCTTTAAGGCCCTTAATTACCACTAAATGGCCTCTATAATCCTATTTTAACAGGCCCTTGCAAATTTAACCCTTTTCCCACATAAAATACGCCTGGTGGGAATCACGAATGTGAAACCTGGCGGGAGCACTATTGGATTGCTGACTATCAACTGCAGGTCAACCATTAAAGAGGAGATTTGATCAGCCATCATTTGTAGGTGGCAGGACTCAGTGGTCTCAGGTCTGGGGCAACTTTTACAAGGCTTAACCACACCTGTGGAAGGTTGGAGCCTCTTACCCATCTCCAGTGTGGCCTCCTGGGAAAGCCCTCTCACCACCTTCACTCAGCGCTTCCTCAACGGAGGCATATACCAGAAGCATGGGAGCCATTTATTTCCTTCCCATCTGGGCATTAGAGGAGCTCGAGCACCAGCTGCGGCAGCAGCAGAACCAGGAACAACAGCAGCACCAGCAACAGCAGCAGCAGGAGCGCCAGGCTGCTGCTCACCCACCTGAGGCTGCACAGGCCAGAAGGGGCCAGCGCCTGGAAGCCCGTCGGCGCAGGAGATACCCCCCAAACAGGGTCTACAGACGCAGGGTCACCTATCTCAACATGTCTGAGCAGCAGTGCCAAAGGCGGCTCCAACTTTCGCGAGAGGTAGTGACTGAAATCTGCGCAATGCTACAGCAAGACCTGCTGCCCAGAGGACCAGGTGGACAAGCATTATCAGTGGCCGTCAAAGTCACCACCGCACTCAACTTTTTTGCGTCAGGCTCATTCCAGGGATCAGCAGCAGACATCAGTGGCATCTCCCAGGCGGCCGCACACACTTGCATCATGCAGGTAACCGATGCCCTCTTTGCCCTCGCGCACAATCACATCCATTTCACCAAGGATCGAGCAAGTGTCACGGCGCGAGCGGTTGGATTAGCTCATCTGGCAGGCTTTCCAAGGGTGCAGGGCGTCGTTGACTGCACACATGTGGCCCATCACAATCCAGGTATTTTTGTCAACCGCAATGGCTTCCACTCCCTCAACGTTCAGCTGGTGTGTGACCACAAGAAGGAAATTTTGCATGTTTGTGCCATGTACCCTGGCAGTTGCCATGACTCCTTCATCCTGCGCCAGTCTAGTGTGCCTCCGCTATTCAGTCCACCAGACCAACTTAACGGATGGCTACTTGGAGACAACGGCTATCCCCTGAGGACGTGGCTAATGACGCCGTTGAGGAGGCCAGCCAACGAAGTTGAGGAGCGCTACAATTCCAGCCACATTTCCACCAGATCCATTATCAAGCAAACCATCGGTTTGCTGAAGATGCGCTTCAGATGCCTGGATTGATCCGGTGGAGCCCTGCAGTACTCAGCAGCCAGGGTCTCCAGAATCGTCGTGGTTTGCTGTGCACTTCACAACATGGCACAGCGTCGTGGCTTGCAGATTCATGAGGACCAAGTGGCTCCTCACATATCATCCTCAGATGAGGAGGAGGAGGAGGAGGAAGAGGAGGGGGGCGAAAACGAATATCCTGCAGAGGCCCATCAACCAGCGGCAGCATTACGCGAGAACATTGCTGCCCGGGATGCAAGGAACGCACTCATCATGGCCAGATTTGCTTAGCCTAGTCAATCAAACACATTTGCCTCGCAGCTTCTTACCAGAGCATTGACAATGTCCAAGAACCAGAGGATTCCTAGCACTCTGACCACCATACTGACAGTTGCAAGTATTCCTAAGGCCTCAATGTGGAAGCCCCAATAGCGAAATGACAGACGCCACAACTGCAACATTTGCCATCAGAATTTTTATGCACAATTACGACGTGATGGCATTTTTACACTAAACACAAAATTCCACCCAAGTGACTACCCTTGTGACTACTTGTGCTTTATCTTCCTCTAACGCGTGCTCCTACGTGGTGCTTCCCTGTGGCTTCAGCAGATGTGTAGGCCCCTTGCTCACTTTGCTGCTGCTCCTGTCTCGACACCTTTGGCGGGCGTCCTCTGGGGTGGCGAGCCTGTGAGGGCTCGTCAACAGTCTGCTGCTCCTGCGGCTGTGCAGGGGTTCAGATGCCTATCTCACTTGGGTGTGGACTCCAGTGGGGCTCTGACCGAGGGCTCTGCAGTGGCATGGAAGTGTGAGCGCTTGGAGAGGAGTCCCCACTTCCCTGAGGTCTGCCACTAACCTCCATCTCATGGGTCAGGTCCCCCTCAGCGCCTGCAAGTGGCTGGACAGCACCTTGCTGCACATCAGTGGGGCCATGGGGACTCATATCTGCAATGGCAGTCCTACTCAGAAGGACTTCCATGAAGGTCTGGTTTCTCTGTTCAATAGATGCCCATCGCTCCTCAAGAGATGTCACTCTATTCTGAACAATGACCATGTTTTCCATACCTTGGCGACTAACCTCCTCCATGGCCATAGCCCTCCTCTCCTCTACCGTAGCCATCCTCTCCGCTACGGCAGTCAGCCTTACCATGGAGGTAGCAAGCGTTTCCATGGAGGTAGCCATCCTTTCCGTGGTGATGCGTTCATGCGCCAATGACTCCACAAAGGCTCTGCTCATGTTCGCTATGGACTCCTCCATTCGCTCCACACTCGCAGTGACCCTAGAGACAAAACCTGCCAGAGACTCCTACATCTGTGCCTGGAGTTCCATCACCTCTGATCTTATGGATGGACCCAGAGGCAGAGGGTCGACATGCTGCTGAGCCGAGCTGGCAGAGTCCTGCGCCCTCCGACTAGGATTCTCCACTGCTGTCCCTGTCTCCACAATCTGCTGATGCTCACTTGTGAGCTGTGATACACCAGGTGACAACACTACTCTATGTCCCGAAGGTCCCACCGAGGTGTGAGTGTCTGCGCTGGTGTTGGGTGCGCAGATTTCTGGTGACGCTGCGCCCTCAGAGGTTGTAGCTTCCTCTGAGGAGTCTGGCTGCTTAGCCTCTTCTTCCTGGCTAGGGGGGATGGATGCTTGTGATGGTCCTGTGGGGGAGTAAAGGAAAGAGTCAGAGATGTGATGCCAAGGTTACATGCACATAGCTTTTTGCAGATGCTCATAAGTGCATCTGTTACAGCTTCACATAGAAACATAGAAGATAGGAGCAGGAGTAGGCCATTTGGCCCCTCGAGCCCGCTCCGCCATTCAATGCGATCGTGGCTGATCATCCAAATTCAGTACCCGGTCCCTGCTTTCTCCCCATACCCCTTGATCCCTTTAGCCTTAAGAAATATATCCAACCCCTCTTGAATATATTTAATGAATTGGCCTCTACTGCCTTCTGTGGTAGAGAATTCCACAGGTTCACCACTCTCTGGGTGAAGAAATTCCTCCTCATTTCTGTCCTAAATGGCCTACCCCTTATCCTTAGACTGTGACCCCTGGTTCTGGACTCCCCGACCATCGGGAACATCCTTCCTGCATCTAGTCTGTCCAGTCCTGTCAGAATTTTATAAGTTTCAATGAGATCCCCTCTCATTCTTCTAAACTCCAGCGAGTACAAGCCCAATCGTCCCAATCTCTCCTTATACGTCATTCCTGCCATCCCAGGTATCAGCCTGGTGAATCTTCGCTGAACTCCTTCCATGGCAAGAACATTCTTCCTCAGATAAGGCGACCAAAACTGCACACAATACTCAAGATGTGGTCTCACCAAGGCCCTGTACAACTGCAGCAAGACATCCTTGTTCCTGTACTCAAACCCTCTCGCTACGAAGGCCAACATACCATTTGCCTTCTTAACCGCCTGCTGCACCTGCAGCGACTGGTGCACAAGGACATCCAGGTCTCGTTGCACTTCCCCTTCTCCCAATCTATTGCCATTCAGATAATAATCTGCCTTCCTGTTTTTGCCACCAAATGGATAACCTCACATTTATCCACGTTATATTGCATCTGCCATGCTTCTGCCCAATCACCCAACCTGTCCAAATCATCCTGGAGTTTCTCGGCATCATCCTCACAGCACATACGCCCACCCAGCTTTGTGTCGTCTGCAAATTTGGAGATATTACATCTAGTTCCCTTGTCTAGATCATTAATATATATTGTGAATAGCTGGGGTCCAAGGACCGATCCCTGCGGTACCCCACTAGTCACTGCCTGCCATTCGGAAAAAGACCCGTTTATTCCAACTCTTTGCTTTCTGTCTGCCAACCTGTTCTCTATCCACGTCAATACCTTGCCCCCAATCCCATGTGCCTTAACTTTACACGCTAATCTCTTATGCGAGACCTTATTGACAATCATTATCAGCGACTCGTGGAATGTCAAAGAGAGAGATGGGAAACTTTTCTGTCACCAGCTTGCTGTGTTGCACCTGTCTGTCTGTCCCCCACGCGCAAATCATCCTCAATGCCCATAATTTCCAGGACGGCCTCCTCCCAGGGGGTCAGGTGGGCTATTGAGGGTGGCCCTCCTCCTGTCCTGGCTTGCTCTCTTTTGTTGTGAGCTCTCTTTTCCTGCAATGAGGGAGACAAGTGGAGGTTGAGTGAGAATGAAGGAGTGAGTATAGAGATTGCATAGCATAGATAATTAGAAGGAGACAAAGATGGAGTGAGGTTGCAAGACCAAGGGCCCTCCCTGTGTGTTGTCAGTTGTGTTCAAAGCATCAGAGTGTAGGGAGTGTGAGGGCTGCATGGTGGAATAGTTAGGTGAATGTGAGCATAGAGAGACAGGGAATGGGTAAGGGTGCATGGATGTCAGTGTCAAGTGGGATGTGGAGGAAGAGATTGCTAAAGCTGAGTGCTGGTGAGGAAAGGCAATGGGAAATCAGATTGAGGGTGATGGGAAATTCATACTCACTTTTCCAGTGCGCTGAAGGTCATGAAATCTTTTCCTGCACTGTATCCAGGTTCTGTGGGTGACTCCCAAGGAGCTGACCTCCTCAGCCACCTGCATCCACACTGCCTTGGTCTGAGTGGGAGGCCTCTACTTCCCTGATGCAGGCAACAGGACCTCCCTGTTGGCCCTAGCCCCATCGACTAATGCCTGCAGTGCCGCCTCCTCAAAGCGAGGAGCTGATCTTGCCCTCCCGCTTGTCATCTTTCCTGCAGGTCCCTCTGACACCAAATGGAGAAAGCTTGGAAGCCTGCAGAAGAAGCAAGGCTTGCTGTGGACCTTAAATGCAGCAGCAATGATGACGTCATCGGAGGGGACTTTCAGTCATGAGAAACCCATTTGCAAAGGCTTCCCACACGTTGGAAATCAATTGGCCACTTAAGTTAAAATTGCATCAATCTCCCACATCCATTTAGATTCGTGTGGGAAACATGAAATTCGGATAACACGACACCATCCCGCACCTGAGTAAAAATCGAGCCCAATGGGTCATAAGGCCTCCTTTTCTGCCGTAAATTTCTATGATTCTATGATTTGTATCCATGTTGCTACTGCCCCTTTTATCCCATGAGCTTCAACTTTGCTAATGAGCCTGTATTGTGGTACTTTATCAAACGCCTTTTGAAAGTCCATATACACAACATCAACTGCACTGCGCTCAGCCACTGTCTCTGTTACCTCGTCAAAAAACTCAACAAGTTAGTCAAACACGATTTTCCCTTAACAAATCCACGCTGACTCTCCTGTGTTACTCCATGCTTGTTCAAGTGGACTGAATTTGAGCTGAATTTTCCGTGGTGGTAGTGGGCGTGATTGGTGGCGGGTCGGGTGGGAAAGTTGTTTTTTTTGACAGCAGGTCGGGAACCCGCTGTCAACTCGCTCCCACATGCCTTTCCCACAGACGCACCTGTCAGCGTGGAGCTGACCTGACCTGCAGCGGTGGGGAACCCAATTGAAATTATTGATGTACTTTACAGGCATTTAAGAGCCTTTTTCACCCTACTTTTTAAATATCCCTGCATGGCCACGGAATTCACACAGAACCACGTCTGTCAACCTGAGGCGTGAGTTCTGTGGCCCTTGCTCCAGTTGATAACTTGACAGCATGGGAAACAAACCAAATAAAAACATGTTGATTACATCAGCTAACAGCTTAATGGAGATTCTGTACTACTTGAAAAGCTACTGGTAAATGTTAATTTTTCACTGGCCATTCTCGGCTGTTGCCTTCCAACTGAACAGTAATTGCAGTGAATTAATCTGCACTATAAAAAATGACATATACCATTTAAATAAAGTTTTGTGTTGTTTCTGGTCAGGTTTTTCTCACAGTATACTGTGATTGTCCAGTTACACATTAACCGTAACAATTTCATTCTCATCACTAATTCCACTGGTTCAATTTGCTTTCAGCCCCTGAATATAACTAATTAAATTTTTCAGTCTGAGACTTTGAGAGTGAATTTCTGCGGAGGTTCTCTCACTTGTCCATTGTTAACTTCAATGGAAGAGCTGCAGAAATCCCAGAAACACATTATAAGTACCACTTACACTGTTTGTCAGGGATTCCGCAGCTGTTCCGCTGAACTTGCACAAGATTGTAAATCCACCCCTTTACAATTATATTTAAAATCTGCTTAATTTTATGTATTACCTATATACACACATCTTTTATTTGTACCAGTTACTGATACAAAAGTCTATAGATTTGTGACTAAAGCACCAATAACTTTACAATTAATGTACTTTTTAAATTATGTTCTTGAACATATTTGTAGATGGAGTCATATTACTTAATGATAATTTTATTTAAATATTTCTTTGCCACTCATATATAACTTTTATTATATGATTGTACAGTAAAGATTCAACACCCACTATGTTAGATTGAACTTAAAATGTAATGTGGCCAGGGTCCCGGTTTAAAACACGTCATGAATGGCATCACTAGACCTGCTCCATCTAATTGGGCCGGGAGTGCGCTGGGCGGGCTTAATAGGCCCCATTAAGCTAAGTTCATTCTGTACAGCGGGATGGAGCCAGCAGCGGGGTCACGACCCGCCATGGACACCGGCCGCACCAGACCTGCCAAGTAAGGAAAATTCCGGCCATTAACTCTGTTTCTCTCTCCACAGATGCTGCCTGACCTGCTGAGTATTTCCAGCATTTTCTGTTTTTATACCTGGAGTACTGCGTTTAGTTCTGGACATCACACATTAGGAAGGATAGATTGGTTTTTGAGGGATTGCAGCATAGATTTATCAGAATGATACCTGGACTCCAAGGGTTAAATTATGACGAGAGATTACACAAACTAGGGTTGTATTTCCTGGAATTTAGAAAATTATGGGGTGATTTAATTGAAGTTTTCAAGATATTAAGGGGAACTGATAGGGTAGAGAGCGAGAAACTATTTCCATTGGTTGGGGATTCTAAGACTAGGGGACGCAGCCTAAAAATTAGAGCCAGGCCTTTCAGGAGTGAAGTTAGGAAACACTTCTACACGCAAAGGGTGGTAGAAGTTTAGAACTCTCTTCCACAAATAGCAGTTGATACTGGGTCAATTGTTAATTTTAAATGTGAGATTGATAGATTTCTGTTAACTAATGGCATTAAGGGAAATGGGGCAAAGGCAGATATATGGAGTTAAGTCACAGATCAGCCATGATCTCACTGAATGGCAGAATAGGCTCAAGGGGCTAAATGGTCTACTCGTGTCTGTGCTAGCTCTTTGAAAGAGCTCTCCAATTAGTCCTACTCCCCTGCTCTTTTCCCATAGCCCTGCAAATGTTTCCTTTTCCACTGGTTCAGACTGTCAGCCGACATTTGCATTTCACATTCCCTGACAGGAAGAGTATGAGTGTCAGGCAGGTAAAATGGATGTTGGATATGGATATGGATGTTGGTAGGGGAAAAGGTTCTGAGTAGTTTTGTTGTATAGAACATACTTTTATTGGAAACCTACATCTTATTGTTTGCTTAGGTGTCCAAAGACCTCAAACTGACTGTAACAGAAGCATTTCAAAACTTCAAATCCAAGCTTGAATATGACCTTCATAATAAGAGGTACGAATCCAAAATCACAAGGTAAATACAGATGATGACGGCCATTTTGCGCGCCTTATCTCATCATCTTAAAAACTTACAAACTCCCAATCACAGCCTTCAACCGTCTCTTACATGACCAGATTTTCAGAGGAAAGCTCTGCTCTCGGCATAAAGTCTCACATGATTGCAGCACAGATTGGAGAATCAGGCACGGAGGTTAGCACATTCAGTTTGCGCACTTCTGATTTTCCAGGCATTGAAACAAATGGCTGGAAAATCCTCTTCATTATTGCCATCCAAAAATGATATAAATCTCTAAGAACTTCTGCTGGTAAGGAACAGTGGTGAAAATCTCTCTATACCAATTTCTAATTGGCAATGTGAAGCTAAAATCAATCTATTATGTTATGTTTTGATCAAAGCCTTCATACTGTATATTAAGTTTAAATATTAGAGTAATGTTCACCACCAAGTAATTATAAATATTATGTGGACTATTTGGGATCAAAGCCCCTCTCTCTATGATTACGTGTGACAAAAGGTTTTCCTGTGTGTGAATAGTGGAATTAAAAATTCTGCCCACAATTTATTTCCATAGGAGAAAAGAAGATTGCGGGGGTGGGGGGGAGGAGGGGGTGTAATCTATGACTCATAATGCTGAAGCATAGATAATGTAGGTGTAACCAAATATGTAATTTAGGGTCATATTTTCTTCTTTTCCCCAAAAAGGTGCTCAATGCCCCTTCGTCCCATTAACTAAGACCCGCTAAAAAAGTAGCAGACACGTGCTGTTTTCAAACATGCAATCTCATTGATCACAAATTTATTTGTGGGAACGACAAAAAAAGTCATTCATCATGCAACTATAATAATAAATCCTGTAACATTTCTCAGTTAATGAGTCACTTAATTGGTACAAATTATGCAAAGGTTTGTAATCCAGCTAAAGATTGTGCAGAATGTATCAGAAATGGCTGAGCGGCAACTTTGAAAAGCACCTTTTTCCTGTGAGATCCCCAAATGCTGGTGAATTGTGTAATAGAGAAATGTCAGACCCTTTTAGTGCAGAAGAGGGGTAATCATGCTACAGAGGAGGCAAGTGTGGCAATATAGAGTAATAGAGTTATACAGCACAGAAAGAGGCCCTTTGGCCCATCGTGTCTGCGCCGGCCATCAGGCCCTATCTATTCTAATCCCATTTTCCAGTATTTGGTCCATAGCCTTGTATGCTATGGCGTTTCAAGTGCTCATCTAAATGCTTCTTGAATGTTGTGAGGGTTCCTGCCTCTACCACCCTTTCAGGCAGTGAGTTCCAGATTACAACCACCCTTTGGGTGAAAATGTTTTTCCTCAAATCCCCTCTAAGCCTCCTGCCCCTTACCTTGAAACTATGCCCCCTGGTTATTGACCCCTCTACTAAGGGGAAAAGTTCCTTTTTATCTACCCTATCTATGCCCCTCATAATTTTGTAAATCTCCATCAGGTCCCCCCTCAGCCTTCTCTGCTCTAAGGAAAACAACCCCAGCCTGTCCAGTCTCTCTTCATAGCTGAAGTGCTCCATCCCAGGTAACATCCTGGTGAATCTCCTCTGCACCCTCTCCAATGCAATCACATCCTTCCTATAGTGTGGCGACCAGAACTGCACATAGTATTCCAGCTGTGGCCTAACTAGCGTTGTGTACAGCTCCATCATAACCTCCCTGCTCTTATATTCTATGCCTTGGCTAATGAAGACAAGTATCCTATATGCCTTCTTAACCACCTTATCTCCCTGTCCTGCTGCCTTCAGGGATCTATGTACATGCACACCAAGGTCCCTCTGGTCCTCTGTCCTTCCTACGGTCCTACCATTCATTGTGTATTCCCTTGCCTTGTTAGTCCTCCCAAAATGCATCACCTCACACTTTTCAGGGTTAAATTCCATTTGCCATTGTTCTGCCCATCTGACCAACCTATCTATATCGTCCTGTAGCCTGAGGCTTCCCTCCTCACTATTTACCACACCATCAATTTTCATGTCATCTGCGAACTTACTGATCATACCTCCTACGTTCATATCTAAATCATTAATTTACACTACAAACAGCAAAGGACCCAGCACCGATCCCTGCGGTACACCACTGGACACAGGCTTCCAGTCACAAAAACAACCTTTGACTATCACCCTCTGCCTCCTGCCACTAAGCCAATTTTGGATCCAATGTGTCAAATTGCCCTGGATCCCATGGGCTCTTACCTTCTTGACCAGTCTCCCATGTGGGACTTTGTCAAAAGCCTTACTGAAGTCCATGTAGACTACATCAACTGCACTACCCTCATCCACACACCTAGTCACCCCCTCGAAAAATTCAATCAAATTGGTTAGACATGATCTCCCCCTGACAAAGCCATGCTGACTATCCTTGATTAATCCTTGCCTCTCCAAGTGGAGACTAATTCTGTCCCTCAGAATTTTTTCCAATAATTTCCCTACCACTGATGTTAGGCTCACTGGCCTGTAATTCCCTGGTTTATCCCTACTACCTTTCTTGAATAATGGTACTATGTTAGCTGTCCTCCAGTCCTCTGGCACCTCCCCTGTGGCCAGAGAGGTTCTGAAAATTTGTGTCAGAGCCCCTGCAATCTCCTCCCTTGCCTCACACAGCAGTCTGGGATACATCTCGTCTGGGCCCGGGGATTTATCCACTTTTAAGCTCGCTAAAACCGCTAATACCTCCTCCCTCTCAATGCTAATTTGTTCAAGTATATCACAATCCCCCTGCCTGATTTCTATGCCTACATCGTCCTTCTCCATAGTGAACACAAATGCAAAATATTCATTTAAAACCTCACCTACATCTTCCGGCTCTACACACAGATTGCCACTTTGGTCCCGAATGGGCCCTACTCTTTCCCTGGTTATCCTCTTGCCCTTAATATACTTATAAAACACCATGGGATTTTCCTTTATTTTGCCCTGACCACCAACACCATTGACCAGAAGCTGAATTGGACCAGTCACATCAGCACCTTGGCTACAAGAATATGCAGAAGCTGGTTACTTTGCAATGAGTGGCTCACCTTCTGATCCCTCTAAGTCTATCCACCATCTACAAAGCTTAAATCAGGAATGTGATGGATTACTCGCCAATAGCCTGGATAGCTGCAGCCACAGCAACAGTCAAGAAGCTTGGCACCATCCAGGTCATTACAGTTGTCTTGATCAGTGCCCATGGCACTGGACTCAGTATCCATCACCTCTGCAACTGGCACATTGTGTGTGCAATATATATGATTACAGATGCACTGTAGCAACTCACCAAGGTTACTTTGCAAGCACCTCCCACCTTTGCAACCTCTACCACTGAGAAGGACAAGAGCAGCAATGTTGTGGGAAGTTACACTCTAAATCACACACACAACCTGACTTGGATGTATATTGCCATCCCATTATTGCTGCTGTATCAATATTGTGAAATTCCCTACCTTATAGGATTGTGGGAGCACCATTACCACAAGGACTGCAGTGTTTTAAGGAGAAGACCATGCACTCCCTTCTCGGGGGAACTAGGGATGGGCAATAAGTGTGACATAGCCAGCATCGTCCACATCCTGAGAGCAAATTTAAAAAAACGTCTGCCCAGGGTGCCGAAATTTTGTGAAATGTAATTGCCATACATAGCCTATATCTACAATGTGCCTGTTATCCTTTTTCATTTAAAGAGCTGTGCCATGCTTGGTTACTGCAGGAATATGGAGTCTACCCCCTTCCTCCTCAGGAATATGTAATGCTTTCATCCTGGGGCAATGCATCCTGCAATGATGTTTAGTATTTTCTTGTGTGGATTTCACTCTTCCACATTTATGTAACAACAGGACTTCTAATTTAGGTATGCTATAGGATTAATAATGGCTATATTCATGCACTCAATGATTCTCTCTGTACCTTGGGAAAGCCATCATTTGGTCAAATGTCAGCTGCTCCTACTGCTGAATGTTGAACTTTAAGGGGTCGATTTTATCTCAGGTGCGGGGAATTGGTGGGTTCCCTGAATTTGGTGTTTCCTACACGATTCTAAATGTGTCTGTAAGATTGATGCAATTTTAACTCAATTGGCCAATGGATTTCCAACGTGTGGGAAGCCTTGGCAATTGAGTATTTCCAGTCAGAAAGTCACAGAATATGACGTCATCATTGCTGCTGCTTTTAAGGTCCACAGCAAGCCTTGCTTCCTCTGCAGGCTCCCAAACTTCACCATTAAGATGGCACAGGAGCCTGCAGAAGCAATGGCCAGCAGGAGGGCCAGATCTGCCCCCAAATTTGATGAGGCTTCACTGCAGGCATTACTGGATGGTGCTAGGGCCCACAGGGAGGTCCTGTTCCCTTCTTCAGGGAGGAAGAGGCCTCCCAGTCAGACTAAGGCTGTGTGGCTACAGGTGACAGCTCAAGTCAACTGCTTGGGGCTCACACGAAGAACGTGGTTGCTGTGCAGGAAAAGATTCCATGACCTTCTTCGCACTGGAAAAGTAAGTACTGTATGAAGTTTCCATCACCCTCAATCTGATCCCCATTGCCTTTCCTCACCAGCACTCAGCTTCAGCAATCTCTTCCTGCACATCCCACTAGACACTCACATCCATGCACCCTTACCCATTCCCTCTCTCTCTATGCTCACATTCACAGAACTATTCCACCATGCAGCACTCCCTCTCACTCTGATGCTTTGAACACAACTGACTACACACAGGGAGGGCCTTTGGTATTGCAACCTCACTCCATCTTTGTCTCCTTCTAAGTATCTATGCTATGCAATCTCTGCACTCACTCCTTCATTCTCACTCAACCTCCACTTGTCTCCCTCATTGCAGGAAAAGAGAGCTCACAACAGGAGAGAGCTAGCCAGGACAGGAGGAGGGCCGCCCTCATTAGCCCAGCTCACCCCCTGGGAGGAAGGCGTCCTGGAGATTACCGGGGCTGTCCGAGATGTGGATGTTGGGGAAGGACAGACAGGAGCATCCCCGCAAGCTGGTGACAGAATAGTTTTCCATCTCTCTCATTGGCATTGCATGAGTCGCTGATAATGATTCTGAAGCTACATCATATGGACTTATGATCATCTGCAAAATGCAATATGCATGTAACCTTGGGATCACATCTCTAACTTTTTCCTTCACTCCCCCACAGGACCATCGAGAGCCCCCGACCCAGTGTGCAGGAGGAAGAGCCTGAGCAACCAGACTCCTCAGAGGAATCTGCAACCTCTGAGGGCGCAGCGTCAGCCGAAATAAGCGCACCCAGCACCAGCGCAGACACTCACACCTCGGTGGGACCTTCGGGACATAGAGCTGAGTTGTTACCTGGTGTATCGCAGCTCACAAGTGAGCATCAGCAGATTGTGGAGACAGGGACAGCAGTGGAGAGTCCTCGTCGGAGGGCGCAGGACTCTGCCAGCTCGGCTCAGCTGCATGTCGACCCTCTGCCTCTGGGTCCACCCGTAAGATCAGAGGTGATGGAACTCAATGCAAAGATGCAGGCGTCTCTGGCAGGTTTTGACTCCAGGGTTGCTGCGAGTGTGGAGCGAATGGAGGTGTCCATAGCGAACATGAGCAGAGCCTTTGTGGAGTCAGTGGCGCATGAACGCATCAACACGGAAAGGATGGCTACCTACGTGCAAATGATTGCTGCCTCCATGGTAAGGCTGGCTATCGTAGAGGAGAGGATGGCTACGGTAGAGGAGAGGAGGGTAATGGTAGAGGAGAGGAGGGCTACGGCCATGGAGGAGGTTAGTCACCAGGGTATGGAAAACATGGTGCGTGTTCAGAATAGAATGGCATCTATTGAACAGAGAAACGAGACCTTCATGGAAGTCCTTCTGAATAGGACTGCCATTGTAGATACGGGTCCCCATGGCCCCCCTGATGTGCAGCAAGCTGCTCTCAAGCCGCTTGCAGGCACTGAGGGGGACCTGACCCATGAGAGGGAGGTTGGTGGCAAACCTCAAGGAAGTGGGGGCTCCTCTCCAAGCGCTCACACTTCCATGCCACTGCAGAGCCCTCGGTCAGAGCCCCGCCGGAGTCCACACCCAACGGAGATAGAGGTCTCAACCCCTGCACAGCCGCAGGAGCAGCAGACTGCTGGCAAGCCCTCACAGGCTCGCCACCCCAGACGACGCCCGCCAAAGGTGTCGAGACAGGAGCAGCAGGAAAGTGAGCAAGGGGCCTCCACATCTGCTGAAGCCACAGGGGAAGCACTACGTAGGAGCACGCGTAAGAGGAAAATAAAGCACAAATAGTCACAAGGGTAGTCACTTGGGTGAAATGCTGTGTATTTTGTAAAAATGCCATTAGTTGTTTGTTTTTCATAAAAATTCTGATGGCAACTTCTGCAGTTGTGGCGTGTGTCATTTCGCGAATGGGGCTGGAGGTCCTCTAATGCCAAGAGGGGAAGGAAAAAAAGGCCTCCCATGCTTCTGGTAGATGCCTCAGTTGAGGAAGTGCTAAGTGAGGGTGGCGAGAGGGGTCTCGCAGGAGGTCACACTGGAGAAGTGTGTGAGGCTCCAACCTTCCACAG
The DNA here is from genome assembly GCF_052327205.1 of Somniosus microcephalus. Classification (NCBI taxonomy): domain Eukaryota; kingdom Metazoa; phylum Chordata; class Chondrichthyes; order Squaliformes; family Somniosidae; genus Somniosus; species Somniosus microcephalus. The sequence continues at coordinate 173,546,596 of NC_140988.1, forward strand.
GTGTGGTTAGGCCTGGTAAATGTTGCCCCAGACCTGAGACAACAAAGTCCTGCCACCTGCAAATGATGACTGATCAAATCTCCTCTTTAATGTTGGACCTGCAGCTGATAGTCAACAAGCCAATAGTGTTCACGCCAGGTTTCACAGGCGTGATCCCCACCAGGCGTGTTTTACGTGGGAAAAGGGTTAAACAGGCAAGCGCCTGTTAAAATGGGATTACAAAGGCCAATCAGTGCTGTTTAAGGGCCCTAAAGACCAGTCCCGCCTGTTGCAGGGGGGACTGATTCGGGTTCATCAGACACACCTAGGTTAAAATGGCGTGGAGGCGGGAACCAGGCGGAGGGGTCCCGACCCCCAGGTTTTGCGATTTTATCCCCCCACACGCCTAAAAGCCCGCCTGTCGGCTGTGTTAAAATTGAGCCCTAAGTATCTAGTCACATGGCAATACAAGGCTTCAATTACCTCCTCGATGGAATACGAACAATGACGGACCGGTGAAGACCCTCTGGTCCATCGAGCTTGTCCCACACAATTGCGATACCTTGTGTATCACAATATATACACTCCACCCCACCCAAAACCATGTGATCTCCTGGGAGAGGCAAAAAAACAGATAAAAAACCCAGGCCAATTTGGGGAACAAAATCCGAGAAATTCCTGTTCGACCCATCTAGGCAATTGAAACTAGTCATAGGGATCTCTCTAGCCCTGAATTCCCTGCAGTACCTACCTTCTGTAAGAGGTGACCTCTACCCCAGCCAGAAACAAATCCAGCTCTAGCTTGAAGGAATTCAGCGAATCAGCATCCACCGCACGAGACGGCAGCCTGTTCCAGAGGTCCACAATTCTCTGGGAAAAGAAACACGTCCTGACATCTATCCTGGGTCTGGCCTTATACAACTTAAATTCATGACCCCTGGTCCTCCCTAACCTATTTAATTGGAATAAACTGTCAACTGGAACAAAATCTATTCCCTTCATTATCTTATAAACCTCAATCAGGTCACCTCTAAGGGGCCGATTTTCCTGGAGCCGTCAGGCGGGCTTTCAGGCGTGTGGGGGGGGGAAATCGCAAAAATAGGGGGTCGCGACCCCCCCCCCCCACCTGATTCCCCGCCCCGTCCGACTTTCACCCTGGCGTTTCTGTCCGACCCGAATCAGTCCCGCCCGCAGAAGGCGGGACTGGTCTTCAGGCACCTTAATCACCAATTATTGGCATCTTTAATGCCATTTTAAGGGGCCCTTGCTATTTTCAGCCTTTTCCCACATTAAACACACCTGGTGGGAACCCCGCTGATGAAACCTGGCATGAACAATATCGGATTGCTGACTATCAGCTGCAGGTCAATCAGGAAAGAAGAGATTTCATCAGACATCATTTGTAGGTTGTAGGACCTTGTTGTTTCAGGCTTGGGGCAACTTGTTCCAGGCTTAGGCACAGCTGTGGAAGGTTGGAGCCTCACACACTTCTCCAGTGTGACCTCCTGGGAAGCCCCTCTCACCACCCTCACTCAGCGCTTCCTCAACTGAGGCACTTACCAGAAGCATGGGAGGCCTTTTTTTCCTTCCCCTCTTGGCATTAGAGGACCTCCAGCCCCATTCGCGAAATGACACACGCCACAACTGCAGAAGTTGCCATCAGAAATTTTATTTACAATAACCAACTGATGGCATTTTTAAAATAAACACATTTCACCCAAGTGACTACCCTTGTGGCTATTAGTGCTTTATTTTCCTCTTACGGGTGCTCCTACGTAGTGGTTCCCCTGTGGCTTCAGCAGATGTGGAGGCCCCTTGCTCACTTTCCTGCTGCTCCTGTCTCGACACCTTTGGCAGGCGTCCTCTGGGATGGCAAGCCTGTGAGGCTTGGAGAGGAGCCCCCACTTCCTTGAGGTCTGCCACCAACCTCCCTCTCATGGGTCAGGTCCCCCTCAGTGCCTGCAAGTGGCTTGAGAGCAGCTTGCTGCACATCAGGGGGGCCATGGAGACCCGCTTCTACAATGGCAGTCCTACTCAGAGGGCCTGCCATGAAGGTCTGGTTTCTCTGTTCAATAGCTGACCATCGCTCCTCCAGAGATGTCAGCCTATTCTGAACACTCACCATGTTTTGGAGAGGCAAGGATTAATCGAGGATAGTCAGCATGGCTTTGTCAAGGGTAAATCATGTCTGACAAATCTGATTGAATTTTTCGAGGGGGTGACTAGGGGGGTGGATGAGGGAAATGCTGTGGATGTGGTTTACATGGACTTCAGTAAAGCTTTTGACAAAGTCCCGCATAGGAGACTGGTCAAGAAGGTAAGAGCCCATGGGATCCAGGGTGCCTTGGCGCGTTGGATCCTAAACTGGCTGAGTGGCAGGAGGCAGAGGGTGATGGTCGAAGGTTGCTTTTGTGACTGGAAGCCTGTGTCCAGTGGGGTACCTCAGGGATCGGTGCTGGGTCCCTTGTTGTTTGTGATCTACATAAATGATTTGGATGAGAATGTAAAAGGTATGATCAGTAAGTTCGCAGATGACACGAAAATTGGTGGGGTGGTAAATTGCGAGGAGGAAAGCCTCAGGCTACAGGACGATATAAACGGGTTGGTCAGATGGGCGGAAAAGTGGCAAATGGAATTTAACCCTGAAAAGTGCGAGGTGATGCATTTTGGACGGACAAATAAGGCAAGGGAATACACAATGAGTGGTAGGACCCTAGGAAGTACAGAGGGTCAGAGGGACCTTGGTGTACATGTACATAGATCCCTGAAGGCAGCGGAACAGGTAGATAAGGTGGTTAAAAAGGCATATGGGATACTTGCCTTCATTAGCCGAGGCATAGAATATAAGAGCAGGGAGGTTATGATGGAGCTGTACAAAACGCTGGTAAGGCCACAGCTGGAGTACTGTGTGCTGTTCTGGTCGCCTCACTATAGGAAGGATGTGATTGCTTTGGAGAGGGTGCAGAGAAGATTCACCAGGATGTTACCTGGGATGGAGCGCCTCAGCTATGAAGAAAGACTAAACAGGCTGGGGTTGTTTTCCTTGGAGCAAAGAAGGCTGAGGGGGGACCTGATTGAGGTGTACAAAATGATGAGGGGCATAGATAGGGTAGACAAAGAGGAACTTTTCCCCTTAGTAGGGGGGTCAATAACAAGGGGGCATAGATTCAGGGTAAGGGGCAGGAGATTTAGAGGGGATTTGAGGAGGAACTTTTTCACCCAGAGGGTGGTTGGAATGTGGAACTCAATGCCTAAAAGGGTGGTAGAGGCAGGAACCCTCACAACATTCAAGAAGCATTTGGATGAGCACTTGAAATGCCATTGCATACAAGGCTATGGACCAAATGCTGGAAAATGGGATTAGACTGGACAGGGATGGATGGGCGGCGCAGACACGATGGGCCGAAGGGCCTCTTTCTGTGCTGTTAAAGTCTATGGCCTAGAAATTGGGTTTTGGCGCAGCGACGGCTTTAGCGCCGGAAGTTAGTGCCGGAGCTAAGTCGCGCTGGGCGGGCCAAAAATTCACTACTTCTGCGCCCAAACGGCTGCCGGCGCTGCTGAAAGCTGTTAGCGCCTGAAAACTGGCGCTATGCGCTGAATTTCGGCGCTATTCCGGCGCTGCGGCGCCCGCTGCGGTGCGGCAGGTTCGGGAAGTGCAGGCCTCCTCCTTCCCTTAAGGAGGAGCTGCCTGCACCCGGCCGCGGCCCGCGATAATCTTTTTCAAAATGAGCCCGGCACCTCGGACAAGTGCCGGGCTTGCTTCTGTTCCGGGGGGGGGGTGGGGGGGAAGTCCGGGGAGGGAGCTGCGGCCAGGCGGGCGGCGGGAAAGCGGCCGGCCGCCGCGGGGCCTTTAATGCGCCGGCGCAACGTTCTGTAAGGCACCTCTGCCAGAACGTTGCTTGCGGCTGCCACGGGCGAGGCGGCCGCAACTCAATTTCCGAGTTCGGGCGGGTTACCATGGCAACCGGGACGCTGCGCACACCAATGATGTCATCGGTGCCGGCGCAGCGCTACCGGCCTAACGCCAATTTAGGGCCCCTGTCAATTTCAAAACTGGCCATAACTTCGCCACTAGGCCCTCTAGCGCCTCAAAAGCGGCGCTAAGGCCAGTGAATTTCTAGGCCTATGACTCTATGACTCTGGCGACTTAGCTCCTCCATGGCCGTAGCCATCCTCTCCTCTACTATAGCCATCCTTTCCACAGAGGTTGCCATCCTTTCCGTGGTGATGCGTTCATGTGCCAATGACTCCACAAAGGCTCTGCTCATGTTCGCTATGGACTCCTCCATTCGCTCCACACTCACAGCGACCCTGGAGACAAAACCTGCCAGAGACTCCTGCATCTGTGCATGGAGATCCATCACCTCTTCTCTTGCGGATGGAACCAGAGGCAGAGGGTCGACATGCAGCTGAGCTGAGCTGGCAGAGTCCTGCACCCTCCGACGAGGACTCTCCACTTGCTGTCCCCGTCTCCACCATCTGCTGATGCTCACTTGTGAGCTGTGATACACCAGGTGATAACACTACTCTATCTCGTGATGGTCCCACCGAGGTGTGAGTGTCTGCGCTGGTGCTGGGTGCGCTGAATTCTGCTGACGCTGCGCCCTCAGAGGTTGGAGCTTCCTCTGAGGAGGCTGGCTGCTCAGCCTCTTCCTCCTCCGCAGTGGGGACGGGGGCTCTGGATGGTCCTGTGGGGGAGTAAAGGAAAGAGTTAGAGATGTGATGCCAAGGTTACATGCACATTGGATTTTGCAGATGTTCATAAGTCCAAATGATGTAGCTTCAGAATCATAACAGCGACTCATGCTATGTCAATGAGAGAGATGGAAAACTATTCTGTCACCAGCTTGCGGGACTGCCCCTGTCTCTCCTTTCCCAACTTCCGCAGCCACATCAGCCCCGACAATTTCCAGCACTCCTTCCTCCCAGGGGGTCAGGTGGGCTATTGAGTGTGGGCCTCCTCCAGTCCTGGCTCGCTCTCTGTTGTTGTGAGCTCTCTTTTCCTGCAATGAGGGAGACAAGTGGAGTTTGAGTGAGAATGAAGGAGTGAGTGTAGAGATAGCATAGCATAGATACTTAGAGGGAAACAAAGATGGTGTGAGGCTGCAAGACCAAGGGCCCTCCCTGTGTGTTGTCAGTTGTGTTCAAAGCATCAGAGTGCGAGGGAGTGTGAGTGCTGCGTGGTGGAATAGTTATGTGATATATTAATGATCTGGACGAGGGAATTGGATGTAATATCTCAAAATTTGCAGACGACACAAAGCTGGGTGGGAGGGTAAGCTGTGAGGAGGATGTCATGAAACTCCAGTACGATTTGGACAGGTTGGGTGATTGGGCAGAAACATGGCAAATGCACTATAATGTGGATAAATGTGAGGTTATCCACTTTGGTGGCAGAAACAGGAAGGCAGATAATTATTTGAATGGCAATAGATTGGGAGAAGGGGAAGTGCAAAGAGACCTGGGTGTTCTTGTGCACCAGTCGCTGAAGGTAAGCATGCAGGTGCAGCAGGCGGTTAAGAAGGCAAATGGTATGTTGGCCTTCGTAGCAAGAGGGCTCGAGTACAGGAACAAGGATGTCTTGCTACAGTTGTACAGGGCCTTGGTGAGACCGCACCTTGAGTATTGTGTGCAGTTTTGGTCGCCTTACCTGAGGAAGGATGTTCTTGCCATGGAAGGAGTGCAGTGAAGATTCACCAGGCTGATACCTGGGATGGCAGGAATGACGTATGAGGAGAGATTGTGTCGATTGGGCTTATACTCACTGGAGTTTAGACGATTGAGAGGGGATCTCATCGAAACCTATAAAATTCTGTCAGGCCTGGACAGACTAGATGCAGGAAGGATGTTTATGATGGCCGGGGAGTCCAGAACCAGGGGTCATAGTCTAAGGATAAGGAGTAAGCCATTTAGGACTGAAATGAAGAGGAATTTCTTCACCCAGAGAGTGGTGAACCTGTGGAATTCTCTGCCACAGAGGGCGGTGGAGGCCAGTTCATTAAATATATTCAAAAAAGAGTTGGATATATTTCTTAAGGCTAAAGGGATCAAGGGATATGGGGAGAAGGCAGGGACAGGGTACTGAATTTGGATGATCAGCCATGATCTCATTGAATGGCGGAGCAGGCTCGAAGGGCCGAATGGCCTACTCCTGCTCCTATCTTCTATGTTTCTATGAATGTGAGCATAGAGAGAGAGGGAATGGATAAGGGTGCATGGGTGTGACTGTGAAGTGGGATGTGGAGGAAAAGAGTGCTAAAGCTGAGTGCTGGTGGGGAAAGGCAATGGGGATCAGTTTGAGGGTGATGGAAACTTCATACTTACTTTTCCTGTACGGTGAAGGTCATGGAATCGTTTCCGACACTGTATCCAGGTTCTTCTGGTGACTCCCAGCAAGTTGACATCTGCTGTCACCTGCATCCATGCAGCCTTGGTCTCAGTGGGAGGCCTCTTCCTCCCTGACCTAGGGAAGAGGACCTCCCTGTGGGCCCTGACCCCATCCAATAATGCCTGCAGTGAAGCCTCGTCGAATTTGGAGGCAGCTCGGGGTCTGGCACTGGCCACAGCTGCTGCAGGCTCCTCTGCCATTCTGTATGGTTCGTTTGGAAGCCTGCAGAGGAAGCAATGCTTGCTGTGGACCTTAAAAGCACCACGAATGATGACATTATACTGTGCGACTTTCTGACTGGAAATAGTCAATTAGCAAGGGTTCCCACATGCTGGAAATTAATTGGCCAATTGAGGGAAAATTGCATCAATCTGGCAGACCCATTTACATTTGTGTGGGAACCCCGACATTCGGGGAACCCGACAATTCCCCACAGCTGCAGGAAAATCGGCCCCTAAGTCTACGTTTCTCTGAAGTGTAGAATCCCAATTCTTTTAGCCTATCTTGATAACTAAGATGTTTTAAACTGGGAATTAGTCTAGTGGCCCTCCTCTGCACCCTTTCCAAAGCCTCAATATCACCCACCATGTGAGGAGATCAAAACTGGGCACAGTATTCCAAGTGCGTCCTGACCAAGGCCTTGTACAGGGACAAAATAGTATGCCTCGTCTTGTTCTCAATTGTCCTATGTATACACCCCAACACCCTATTTCCTCTAGCTGTCGCTTCACGGCATTGCTCATGTACCTTCAGCGATGTATGCACTAGAATGCCCAAATCTCTTTCTATCTCTTTTCCCTGAAGGGTGTATGAACGTTGAGCATTTGTCCTGCCCACATGCATAACACTGCACTTGTCCAGGTTATACATTATTTGCCAGTCATGAGCCCAATCTCCCAGCCCATTAAGATCAGCCTGAGGCAGATGAGCATTGTCTAGAGTCCTAATACTCGCACAGATCTTGGTATCATCTGAAAATTTGCAGATCGTGCCCCCAATCCAGATCATTAATAAAAATAGTAAAGAGCAACGGTCCTAACACAGATCCCTAGGGGACACCACTGGTGACCGGTCTCCAAACAGATCCAAATCCATCTGTAATTACTTTTTGCCTACGTCATGCCAGCCAGTTCTCAATCCAGCTCAGTATATTACCACTAATATCAGAGGCTTTGATCTTATAGAGAAGCCTCTTGTGCGGTACCTTATCAAAAGTTTTTCAGAAGTCGAAGTAGACAATGTCTACTGGACATCTCTCATCCACCAACTTTGGAATTTCTTCAAAAAATACAATTAGATTTGTAAGACATGCCCTCCTTTTTATGAAACAATGTTGGGTGTCTCTAATATGTCCCTCTCTGTCCATGCATTCATATATTGCACCCCTAATGATTCCCTCAAGCATCTTACCTATTACTGATGCCAAACTAATGGGCCTATAGTTACCTGGGTCATCTTGTCACATTTTTTTAAAGATGGGGACCATATTAGCCTCCTTCCAGTCTACAGGGACCATTCCAGGGTGCAGTGAGCTACTAAAAATATAGGCTAGACGCTCGCACAGCACATGCCTCAATTCTGAGGGACAGTATAAACCTTCATTTACAAAGACACAGATTAATCAAGGATAGTTAGCATGGTTTTGTTAAGGGAAGGTAGTGTCTTACCAACTTGATTGAATTCTTTGAGGAGGTAACAAAGAGGGTCGATGAGGGCAGTGCGTTTGATGTAGTCTACATGGATTTTAGCAAGGCTTTTGACAAGGTCTCGCATGGCAGGCTGAACAAAAAAGTAAAAGCCCATGGGATCCAAGGGAGAGTGGCAAATTAATCCAAAATTGGCTCAGTGACAGGAAGCAAAGAGTAATGGTTGAGGGGAATTTTTGTAATTGGAAAGCTGTTTCCAGTGGGGTTCCACAGGGCTCAGTACTCGGTCCTTTACTTTTTGTAGTATATATTAATGATTTAGACTTAAATGTAGGTGGCATGATAAAGAAATTTGCAGATGATACAAAAATTGGTCGTGTGGTTGACAGTGAGGAGGAAAGCTTTAGACTGCAGGAAGATATCGATGAACTGGTCAGTTGGGCAGAAAAGTGGCAAATGGAATTCAATCCGGAAAAGTGTGAGGTAATACATTTGGGGAGGGACAACAAGGCAAGGGAATACAGAATTAATGGGAGGATACTGAGAGGTGTGGAGGAACAGAGGGACCTTGGAGTGTATGTCCACAGATCATTAAAGGTAGCAGGACAGGTCGATAAAGTAGTTAAAAAGGCATACAGAATGCTTTCCTTTATTAGCTGAGGCATAGAATATAAGAGCTAGGAAGTAATGCAAGAACTGTATACAACACTGGTTAGGCCACAGCTTGAGTACTGCGTGCAGTTCTGGAAGGATGTGATTGCACTGGAGAGGGTGCAGAAGAGATTTACGAGGATGTTGCCAGAACTGGAAAACTTTAGCTATGAAGAAAGATTGAATAGGCTGGGGTTGTTTTCCTTGGAACAGAGGAGGCTGAGGGGAGATTTAATTGAGATGTATAAAATTATGAGGGGCCTAGATAGAGTGGATAGGAAGGGCCTATTTCCCTTAGCAGAGAGGTCAATAACCAGGGGGCATAGATTTAAAGTAATTGGTAGAAGGATTAGAAAGAGATGAGGGAAAAAAAATCACCCTGAGGGTGGTGGGGGTCTGGAACTCACTACCCGAAAGGGTGGTAGGGGCAGAAACCCTCATCATATTTAAAAAGTACTTGGATGTGCACTTGAAGAGCCATTACCTACAGGGCTACGGACCTAGTGCTGGATGGTGGGATTAGGCTGGGTAGCTCTTTTCTGACCGGCACAGACACGATGGGCCGAATGGCCTCCTTTTGTCTCCTCATTTTTTCTATGATTCTGTGTCCCATCGCCCTGAGGCCCGGCTGCTCTGTTTATTTTCAAATTCTTAATTCATTCCAAAACAAGATTTTGCCAGCCCTGGGGAGGCAGGTTTGGAGGCGGGACTGTCGGGAAAATGGCAGATTTTGGGGGCGGGTGCCCAACCCGCCCCCATGCCATCTTGCCAGGAGGCGGGTAGCCGTCCCGCACCGGATCCCATCTCCTTGGAATTGGGAAGAGATTACAGCCACTTAACTGCCTGTTAACAGGTAGTTAACAGGCAGAAAATAGGATTATCCCCATTTTGCCCACACAAGTGCAGGCTTCCCGAAGCCTCCGAAACCCACCAGGGTCACCGAGGCGAGTAGAGGGTCGGAGGGGTGCAAAAGTGCGCTGTGATGGGTGTAAGTGTGGAGAGGTGAGTGTGAGGTAAGTGGAAGGTGTTGGAAAAAGTCTACCTTTGTTTCTTCCTGCGGGCTTCAATCGGTGGGTATGCAGAGAGTCTCGCACCTCCGCGGCAGAGATGACAGGTGGCCGTTGCATTCTCTAATGCAACAACTATCTAATCTCTGAAAAAGAAAGAGGTTTGATGAGGTCTTAATGTCACTAACACATCCTGTGAACTTCAGCGGGAGGTTAGCGGCGGCGGTAGCCAGTAACACCCTGTGGTGCTGCGCTTCCGGCGATGACATCACCGCTGTGCGCAGCGCCCCGCTCGCATCCCGGCCACAAACTTGGCTTGCGCCCCCTGACCTACCGCCGGACACTATGTCCGACAGGGTCATGGTGCCATGTTTGCGGCCGGGGTGGCACAAATTAAAGGGCAGGTGCCGGGCGGCCTTTTTTTTGCGCCACCTGCCAGCACCTGACCCCTCTTGTCTCCTCCTGTGGGGTGCCAGCCGCGATCGGTTAGCTCGGCACTCCTCGAGTGCTGGGCTCTTTTGCCAGCATCCCGCTCCACGGTGGTCCAGCAGGGCCCCGGTGCCTGCTGCGCTGGGCCCCTCCCCTTTAATGAGGGGAGGGAGGTCTGTAGTACCGCGGTGCTACGTGTCGACGCACGTGGCACTGCTGCACGTAGCACCGCGATATTCAATGGGAGCGCCCCAAGAGGGAGGGGAAGCGCTTCCAGTAGCGCCCTGCCTCCTGCTTGGGGCGCTACCATTCAATTTCGGGCACGGGGGTGCTAAATTTTTTGGGGCACTAAAAGAAGTTAGCGGTGTGACCCAATTTTTCCCCCTTACTATTTCTGCCATACCCAGTGAGTCCTTTGTAACCTGTCCTTCAACATCCTTCAATGGCCCAATACAGTCTCTGACAATTCTTTGACTCTTCACATAACTGAAAAAGCTTTTCCCATTACTTCCACAGTTGTCTATGATCTTTTTTTTCTATTAGCCTTTTTGCTGATCTAAAAGCAGCTTTCGTTTTCTTTAGTTGTTCCTTGAACTGAACTCTGTTTAAATGAGTATTAAATACCTTTAATTTATAGAAACATTTCTGTTTACATCTTATTTGTCTTTGAACATAACCAGTCAGGCACCTTGGCTTTTTCTTACCAATCTTCTTCTCCTTCTTAGGCAGTCCCTCGGAACCGAGGATGACTTGCTTCCACATTAAAAATGAGTTCGCAGGTGACTGATGAGTCCAATGCAGGAACTGCAGTCTCTGTCACAGGTGGGGCAGTCGGTGGTTGAAGGAGCGGGTGGGTGGGGTGCTTGGGTTGATGTGCGCTCCTTGCGCTGCCTGCGCTTGGCTTCCGCTTGCTCCCGGTGAAGAGACACTAGGTGTTCGGCACCTTCCCGGGTGCTTCTCCTCCACTTTGTGCGGTTTTGGGCCAGGGATTCCCAGGTGTCGGTGGGGATGTTACACTTTTTCAAGGAGGCTTTGAGGGTGTCCTTAAAGCATTTCCTCTGCCCACCTGGGGCTCTCTTGCCATGCCGGAGCTCCGAGTAGAGCGCTTGTTTTGTGAGTCTCGTATCGGGCATGCGGACAATGTGACCCATCCATCGGAGCTGATCGAGCGTGGTCAAAGCTTCGATGCTGGGGATGTTGGCCTGAGCAAGAACACTGACATTGGTGCGCCTATCCTGCCAATGGATTTGCAGGATCTTGAGGAGGCAGCGTTGCTGGTACCTCTCCAGTGCTTTGAGGTGCCTGCTGTACATGGTCCATGTCTCTGAGGCATACAGCAGGGCAGGTATCACTGCTGCTCTGTAGACCATGAGCTTAGTGCCAAGCTTGAGGTCCTGGTCTTCAAACACTCTCTTCCTCAGGTGACCGAAGGCTGCACTGGCACACTGAAGGCGATGTTGGACTTCATCATCGACGTCTGCCCTTGTTGACAGTAGGCTCCCGAGGTATGGAAAGTGGTCCACGTTGTCCAAGGCCTTGTCGTGGATTTTGATAATCGGGGGGCAGTACTGTGTGGCGGGGGTAGGTTGGTAGAGGACCTTTGTCTTACGGATGTTTAGTGTAAGGCCCATGCTCTCGTACGCTTCGGTGAAGGTGTTGATGATGGTTTGGAGTTCGACCTCCGAGTGAGCGCAGACGCAACCGTCGTCTGCATACTGTAATTCGACGACAGAGGATGGTGCACAGACAAGTGACTGACACTTCTGAAGTCCCCTGCTGCTTCCTTTATAGCATAAACATTGTGAGCAGTAGTGCTCCTCATTGATATTGGAAGCGCATTGTGGATGGTAGACTTTTCCTATATATCTTCCATGAGGAATAGCATAGTTGCAGCCTCTCTGCTGAGTTTGAACATACTCATGCACCAGTCCTCTGTCATGCCCAGGTAGCTGAACAGTTGCAGTGCATCCATTGCTGGGGTAGTGCTTGCTGTGAGCAATGCATCTGCATTTAATGTTCATGATTTTTCTCATTCTGTGCTTTATGGCCTTTTAAAGCCTCGCCGCCGCCGCTGATGCTGTGAGGCCTACCTGGTCTCTGGGGTCCTTTTAAAGCCTCGCTGCTCACGTTTCCCGCTGCCGTTGTGAGTCCTACCTGGTCTCTGGTGGCCTTTAAAGCCTCACCGCTCGCGTTTCCCGCTGCCGCCGCCGCTGTAACAATACTGTGGAGGAGGAATTCCTGGAGTGTATACAGGATGGTTTCCTGGACCAATATGTCGAGCAACCAACTAGAGATCAGGTCATCTTAGACTGGGTATTACGTAATGAGAAAAGATTAATTAGCAATCTTGTTTTGCGAGGCCCCTTGGGTCGGAGCAACCAAAATATGATAGAATTCTTCATTAAGATGGAGAGTGAAGGAGTTGACTCAGAGACTAGGGTCCTGAATTTAAATAAAGGAAACTATGATGGTATGAGGCGTGAGTTGGGTAGGATTGATTGGGGAATGTCACTCAAAGGGTTGACGGTGGATAGGCAATGGCAAACATTCAAAGATCGCATGGATGAACTACAGAATTTGTTCATCCCAGTTTGGCATAAAAGTAAAACAAAAAAAGCGACCCAGCCGTGGCTAACAAGGGAAATTAGGGATAGCATAAGATCCAAGGAGAGGACATATAAATTGGCCAGAAAAAGTAGTAAACCTGAGGATTGGGAGCTGTTTAGGATTCAACAAAGGAGGACAAAGGGATTAATTAAGAAGGGGAAAATAGAGTATGAGAGTAAGCTTTCAGGGAACATAAAAACTGACTGTAAAAGCTTTTATAGATATGTGAAGAGAAAAAGATTGGTGAAGTCAAGCGTAGGTCCCTTGCAGTCAGAATCAGGGGAATTTATAATGGGGAACAAAGAAATGGCAGACCAATTAAATACATACTTTGGTTCTGTCTTCACAAAGGAGGACACAAATAACCTCCCAGAGATGTCGGGGAACATAGGGTCTAATGAGAAGGAGGAACTGAAAGAAATCAGTATTTGTAGGGAAATGGTGTTGGGGAAATTGATGGGATTGAAGGCCGATAAATCCCCAGGGCCTGACAATCTACATCCTAGGGTACTTAAGGAAGTAGCCCTAGAAATAGTAGATGCATTGCTGGTCATCTTCCAAAATTCGATAGACTCTGGAACAGTACCCATGGATTGGAGGGTAGCTAATGTTACCTCACTATTCAAAAAAAGTGGTAGAGAGAAAATGGGGAATTATAGACCGGTTAGCCTGACATCGATAGTGGGGAAAATGCTAGAGTCCATTATAAAAGATGTAATAGCAGAGCACTTGGAAAACAGTGACAGGATCGGACAAAGTCAACATGGATTTACAAAAGGTAAATCGTGCTTGACTAATCTACTGGAATTTTTTGAGGATGTAACTGGTAAAATAGATAAGGGAGAACCAGTGGATGTGGTGTATTTGGACTTTCAGAAGGCTTTCGATAAGGTCCCGCATAAGAGATTAGCGTGTAAAGTTATGGCACATGGGATTGGGGGCATGGTATTGACTTGGATAGAGAACTGGTTGGCAGACAGAAAGCAAAGAGTTGGAATAAACGGGTCTTTTTCCGAGTGGCAGGCAGTGACTAGTGGGGTACCGCAGGGATCGGTCCTAGGACCCCAGCTATTCACAATATATATTAATGATGATCTAGACGAGGGAACTAGATGTAATATCTCCAAGTTTGCAGACGACACAAAGCTGGGTGGGCGTGTGTGCTGTGAGGAGGATACCGAGAAACTCCAGTATGATTTGGACAGGTTGGGTGATTGGGCAGAAGCATGGCAGATGCAATATAATGTGGATAAATGCAAGGTTATCCACTTCGGTGGCAAAAACAGGAAGACAGATTATTATCTGAACGGCAATAGATTGGGAAAAGGGGAAGTGCAACGAGACCTGGGTGTCCTTGTGCACTAGTCACTGAAGGTAAGCATGCAGGTGCAGTAGGCGGTTAAGAAGGCAAATGGTATGTTGGCTTTCATAGCGAGAGGATTTGAGTACAGGAGCAAGGATGTCTTGCTGCAGTTGTACAGGGCCTTGGTGAGACCACACCTTGAGTATTGTGTGCAGTTTTGGTTGCCTTATCTGAGGAAGGATGTTCTTGCCATGGAGAGAGTGCAGCGAAGATTCACCAGACTGATACCTGGGATGGCAGGAATGACGTCTGAGGAGAGATTGGGTCGATTAGGCTTATATTCGCTAGAGTTTAGAAGAATGAGAGGGGATCTCATTGAAACTTATACAATTCTAACAGGACTAGACAGATTAGATGCAGGAAGGATATTCCCGATGGTGGGGGAGTCCAGAACCAGGGGTCACAGTCTAAGGATACGGGGTAAGCCATTTAGGACAGAGATGAGGAGGAATTTCTTCACCAGAGAGTGGTGAACCTGTGGAATTCTCTACCACAGAAGGCAGGTGAGGCCAATTCATTAAATATATTCAAGAAGGAGTTGGATATATTTCTTGAGGCTAAAGGGATCAAGGAATATGGGGAGAAAGCAGGGACAGGGTACTGAGTTTACTCCTGCTCCTATCTTCTATGTTACTATGTGGGGCATGTGCTACTCTGAATTGTTCCACAGGTTGGTAGGATATGGGTTTCAATATGTCAATTCCTAATCTCACAGACCAACGCCACACGCTGTCCAGCTGGACAGTGATTCAGGTCAACATTACAGATAAGTCATTCCATTCTTCTCAGCTGCAGGCTGGAAACCTTTGCTCGCCATTAAATTTTCCAGCCCACATATTACCTGGTACCTGAGTAATTATAAATGTTTGGAGATTGCAATATGAAAGCTTAAAACAAATTAAACATATAAATAATTCCTAAACCACAACACCCAAACTCTTTATAATCTATAACTTTGTTTACTCATTAGTTTGTTTCTATCTATATATTTTCAAATCAGCCAGAGGGTGTGGGTGTTGCACTGCGTGATCTATTTGAATCATACCTTAAACTATGTTTTAAATAATTTTGTAAAGAAGCTGTCATCTATCTCTTGGCATAAATCAAAAGTAAATATCACACACCTCTCCAGACTTGCCTGCCAACCTACTTATGGGTAAACAGATATGTTAATTATAATCTGATAATTAATAATCTGATAATTGTGTTCTGTAATGCTCTCCTTTCATTATGTAAAATATGCTAACTATCAAATTCTCTTTCATTTTAGATGGAAGTCCTTCACAGGAAAGATTAAAACTCAGGGCAAGAATCCAAAGCCAAGAATATGGCAGCTTGTGACCACATTTCTGCAAAATGAATTGAAAATAAACAAAACTGAGGGAAATAAAGAATTAAAGTCTGACCTTGGCAATATGATCAAAATGGTATGCTAGAATTTCATATTTTGAGCTAAAATTTCCACCTGATAGGAAAACTCTTACTATCATCAGCTGGCCACGTGTTAACTGGGAAAACCAGCATCCAGTGATGTCATCCGACCCCACTGTGCGATTCATTTTCTGATTGGGCTTAATCCTTTAACTAGACATCTTTCCTCATTTACTAGTGAATGCATGCTTAATTAACATCTCTGAGCGAGAGTTTAATTAAGTTTGCATCCTACTTGCTAATGAGGGCCTGCGATAGTATTGAAGCATTTCCAAATCTTTGGGCAGAAATCTCACCTAGCATTACTTCCACCCGTTCACATTGCACATTAAAGGTAAGCTGTATGTGGAAGGGAGTTCTTAATGTGACCGAGAGGTTTTTGGGGAGGGTTGTTTTCTTTTTTTATTATTCGTTCCTAGGATGTGGGCGTCGCTGGCAAGGTCAGCATTTAATGCCCATTCCTAATTGCCCTTGAGAAGGTGGTGGTGAATCGCCTTCATGAATCGTTGTAGTCTGTCTGGCGAAGGTTCTCCCACAGTGCTGTTAGAGAGGGAGTTCCAGGATTTTGACCCAGTGACAATGAAGGAATGGCGATATATTTCCAAGTCAGGATAGAGTGTGACTTAGAGGGGAACTTGGAGGTGATGGTGTTCCCATGCACCTGCTGCCCTTGTCCTTCTAGGTGGTAGAGGTCGATTTTTGTCCAATTGTGCCTCTGTAAAGTGCGAAGGGGCAATTTTTTATGTTAAGGGAGCTATATAAATGCCAGCTGTTGATAATAGTTACTTCTTCAATAATTCAACCGATACCATAAAATGCCAGAAGTTACGGTGCCGAAAGGGAGAAGAATTTTTTACTCGAATGATAGCTGGAGTAGGAAGTAGAAACATTTATACTGGTGCATCTTTTGAGGTTGGAAATAGCCTCAATGTTGGAGCAAAGTAGGAGGAGCTTTATTCTATAGCTGGCCTGTGTTACAGTTGCCCTTCAGTGCATGATGTTGACAATGGGGAAAGTATTCCATTCCACAATACTAACATCTCTTACTTGTTTGAGCCCAAAATAAAATAGAAAACAAAATATGAAATACTGGCCTGGATTTTGCAGACAGCTTTTGCATGGTAACTTACGGTTACATAGAAACATAGAAGATAGGAGCAGGAGTAGGCCATTCGGCCCTTCGAGCCTGCTCCGCCATTCAACGAGATCATGGCTGATCATCCAAACCCTAGCACCCGGTCCCTACACCGACAGCCATCCCACCCAAGCCGTAACCCCGTAACCCCACGTATTTAATCCCCCCTAACACTAAGGACCAATTTTTTATCATAGCCAATCAACCTAGCCCGCACATCTTTGGACTGTGGGAGGAAACCGGAGCACCCGGAGGAAACCCACGCAAACACGGGGAGAATGTGCAAACTCCACACAGACAGTCACCCGAGGCCGGATTTGAACCTGGGTCCCTGGCGCTGTGAGGCAACAGTGCTAACCACTATGCCACCGTGCTGCCCTGTATTAGAGATCCTTTTCAGCGCGGTGCCCTGTATAAAGGATCTGGGGCATGTGTGAACAGGGAAAGCAACAGCGTATCTCTTCAACCAATCAGATTGAAGAATCCTCACCGAGACTCGCAGGCCCCAATATTTACTGGACAGGGATTTCCAAGTCGGGGAAGGAGTTTGAACTCTGTAGATATTTGACTCCACAGCGTGCGTGCTTCTTTTTAAAGAGGAGCTCTGCCCGGAAGCCACCCTGATTGACAGGCTTGGCTCCTTGTCGGGCAGGGAATGCTGCATCAGAGGCTGCAGCTCAGGAGCAGGTAGATTTCATGCTGCTTAGAGATTGCAGGGAGCAGGGTGGGTGATGCAGAGTGGCTTGTAGGGTCAGAGGGTTATCACGGGGAGGGAAGCAGGTTAGCTTGGGGGGCTGGGAGGAAGCACTCGTGCTCCTCCTGACCCATAAGCAGTGCTGGAAAGCCACTTACCGCTATGCAGCAGTCTTCACCTCCCATGAGCTGCCACGTTTCCCAAGGCCTGGGAAACCCAGCCGGTCAAAGTTAAATTTAAAATGGAGGTAAAATCTGAGGCATGCAGCCCATCCCTCCACCATTAAACCCGGAAGTGGGCGCGTTGGAAGTGGTTTGGGTCGGGTTTGAGATTTTTTAAACATTTTTACATCCCACTGGCTTTTGGGGGTTATAATTCCCCGCGCAGAGTCTAAACAAGGAAGCATGAATTAGAATATTTAATTCAATGGGCCAGAAATTCGGGTCCCCACGGGTGAGTACACGCTGGGTACTCATGCGTAGGGCCAACGAAAGTGCCGGTTTCGTGCATGCACTGCGCATGCGCTGGAAACCAGAACTTCCGTTCCTTTGAAGGAAGGGGTTCACAGGTCAAACGCGTGCATCGGAGAGGCAGCGCGTACGCCTGGAACTTCCGATTTTTTTACCGGTTTCTCCAGGAGGGTAAGTCTCTAGCAGCTGTGCGTTTAAAAAGCAGTCGCAAGGCCTGCTTTTAACAAGGTAAGTGGTGAATTAAGTCAAATTAAAACATTTTGTCCACAGGTTTATTATTTTTAAATACTTTAAAAAAAGGTAAGTTTATTTTTAGCCCCGTTAGAAAATGTAATTAATTTTTTCAAAAATTTAAATTATTGTTTAAAATAGTTATTTTATGTAATTTATAGTTATTTTTAAAATGTGATGTTTTTCAAAAATTTAGTTTATTGTTTAAAATAGTTATTTTATGTAATTTATAATTATTTTAAAAATTTGATTTAAAAAAACATTTATTTGAAGTTTTAGTTAGGTTTTGGGGCCGATCTCTATTCATAGATTTGACAGGTCTTCCTGTCAAATCTATGAATAGAGATTCCCTGCTACGATTGGCTCTCCATGGCCCACGTGATCCCAGGGGACGCTTCGAACTAACTGCGCCCTGGAGGAGGCCCAGGATCGGAATCCCACGCGGGCCCACAGCACAACGGCAGGCGCGCTAGGTAAGTGCAGGTCGGGGGCTTGCGCCTGCAGGAAGCCTCCGACCCGAATTTCTGGCCCTATGTAAAACCATGTAGAGAAAGCAAAATAAAAGGATGGAAAGAAAGATGCGATTAAGAGAGAGAGATAAAAGTGACAGAAAGAAAAAGGTAAAAACAATTTAAGTTTAATTTTTTTTTGAAATCTCCAACGATAAGTAAATTCTGAAGGAATAAGATTCTACACTTAGAAAAGTAAATTTCCAGGGCCAGTGAGCTTGTTTGACAGTAATCACGCCGTTAAAAATTCACTCACACCTGAATGTACCAGTTCTAACTTTTTCTGGCCTGTTTAGTGGGTAACTAGTGGATAAATACTGCAACTTCACCCTGTTTGTCTCCTTGTATTCTTATATTACTATGTAATACAGACACTTTTAACTCATTTTTAGTTTACGACTTTCACTCAGTTGTATTCTTGCTTTTATGATGTTGCTGCTGCATGGTGCAGAGTGATACAAGATGTCCGACCTTGCACTGCGCACTGCCTTTCACAGTGTGCCACATAGCAATATAAATACACTAACCAAAGTAGTTCCATATAACGATGTAACAAGTAGTTCCATTTAACGATGTAATAATATAACGATGTAACATCCCTCTCTCTCAAAAAAACTAAAACATAAAATTTAATTTAATTTTAAAAATATTATATCTAAACTATTATTATCAAATACAAAGAATCGTGAGTTTTCTTTTCTTATTCGCGATATCACTCAGGTGGTTGGATGTTGTCCCTCCATCTTGTGGATTTGGTGGTGACCACTCCTCTCTGCGGTGTTTTGGTGTGTTCCGCTCTTGTTGTTGTTGTTGCTGTCGCACTTGGAGTTGGAGTGTGCATGCTCGTGGTTGTTTGATTTGTGGCACTTGTTTCTGGCATTGTACTGCTTGTGGTAGCTGGTGTTGTCAATGTTGCTGATGTTGTCTGCTGCTTAACCAGTTCAGGTGAAGGTCTGATGTGGAGTCTGTTCCCTCTGTATTGGTTACCAGGTTCGGTCTCTACGAAGTAGGATCTTGGAGTATCAGCTTTTCCAATGACCTTGGCTGGATCCAGGTTTTCAACACCAGGTCTTGCACATGCACTGATTGCCCATTCAGCAATTCTGGTAGCATCTTTACATGTTTGTTGTAATGTTTGCTTCCTACGACTTGTGCTTCTGCCAGCTTCTGTCTGAAGTCCTCTTGGTCCTGGGGAGGATGTATTTTTGCTGGTAGGGTAGTCTTAAACTTCCTCCCATTCAGCAATTCCGCAGGTGATTTCATGTCTGCTTTCAGTGGTGTTGATCTGAGTGATAGGAGGGCAAGGTGTTGGTCTTCCCCCATCTCACTGCTTTTGATGAGAGTTCTCTTTACAGTTTGGATCTGTCTTTCGATGAACCCGTGTCCCCTTGGGAAATGTGGGGATGAGGTTACTATTTTGAACCCATACTTTTCTGCCAGAGCTCTAAATTCACTCGATGTGAACTGGGTTCCATTGTCACAGATTACCTTTTCCGGGATTCCTTGTTCAGCAAACAAGCTCTTTGCAATTCTGGTGGTAGTTGTGGCTCTCAGATCTTTCATCCTTCTCACAAAAGGAAACTTGGAATAGTAATCTGTCACTATGAGATACCATTCTTGATTGCACATGAAGAGATCTGCCCCAACAGTGTGCCATGGTCTTGACGGTATTTCACTAGGTAACATCTCCTCTTTCTGTTGTGCATTTCTGGCATATACCACATGCAGAAACCATCTGTTCGATATTTTTGTACATGCCTATCCAGTATACAGCTGATCTGGCTCTCAGCTTGCATTTCTCCATTCCCATGTGGCCTTCATGTATTAGATGGAGAAGTTCTGTCTGCATCGTCTTTGGCACGATGATCCTCGATCCAGCAAGGAGAATACCATCTGCTATTGCGATGTCGTCTCTAATTGTCCAGTATTGACGAATTGTCGCCTGTACCTGCTGGATTCTCTCCAGCCACCCCTGTATCACTTGTTGTGTGAGTAGTTGCAATTCCTCATCTTTGCTAGTCTCATCTCTGATTTGACTGAGCTTTGTAGGGGTAACAC
Organism: Somniosus microcephalus; assembly: GCF_052327205.1. Lineage (NCBI taxonomy): Eukaryota > Metazoa > Chordata > Chondrichthyes > Squaliformes > Somniosidae > Somniosus > Somniosus microcephalus. The sequence goes on from NC_140988.1 coordinate 173,567,194, forward strand.
TCACTAGGTGGTGGATTTTTACTGTTAGACCCTCCACCTCGTGTTTCTCATATGGTGACAATCGAGACAACGCAGCTGCTAGCACCATTTCCTTTCCTGGCTTATATTTAAGCATGAAGTCGTAGCTTTGGAGCCTTAGAAGTAGTCTTTGCAGTCTTGTAGGTGCTTTGCACAGATTCTTCTTGTAGATCTGTTCTAGTGGACGATGGTCACTCTCTATTGTAATCTGCCTTCCATATCGGTATGTACGGAATTTCTCGCATCCATACACTACTGCTAATAGTTCTCTTTCTATGTTGGCGTATCTCGTCTCGGCTGACGTCAAGGCCTTTGATGCGAAAGCTATTGGCTTTCCTTCCTGCACAAGAGCTGCCCCTAGTCCTCTGGTAGAAGCGTCTACTTGTAGAGTGACTGGTTTTCTTCTGTCATAATATGACAGACTTGTTTCTTTGCCCAACAGTTCTTTAAGTTGTTTGAAATTCCTTTCATGTGATTCAGACCACTGGTATTCGGCGTCTTCTTTCATTAGCTCTCTGAGATTTGTTGTATGTTCCGACATGTTTGGGATGAAAGAACTCATGTATTGGACCAAGCCGAGGTAACTCCTCAGCTCTTTCTTATCTTTGGGTGGTTTCATTTCAGCAATTGCCGCAATCTTATCAGGACTTGGCTTGACTCCCTCTGGTGTGTAAATCATACCAAAGAATTGGCATTCCTTGACTTTAACTATGCACTTATCGGCATTTAACTTGATGCCAGCCTTCCTGGTATGCTCCATGGCCTCATGTAGGTGCATATCATGGTCTCTTTCATCTGCTCCATAGATCTGAATATCATCAGCTATTCCTATAGCTCCTCCACAGCCTCTGTATGTCTCGTCTACTTTCTGTTGAAAGATATCTTGACTGACCTTTAACCCGAATGGTAGCCGCAGGAATTTGTAATGCCCAAATGGTGTGTTGAATGTTGTCAGTGTTGTTGATTCCTCATCCAACTTCACGTTCCAATATCCATTTCTGGCATCTAGTTTTGAGAAAACCTTGGTTCCTGCCAGTGATGGCGTAATCTCCTCTAGCGTTGGGGTGAGATAGTGGTCCCTCTTTATTGCCCGTTTAGTTTTTCTCGTACCACAATTGAGTTTACCCAGTCTGTGGGTTCAGTGACCTTTACGATCACTCCCTTTTCTTCCATCTCCTTTAGCTCTCTTTCAAGCTTTGTCTTCAGCTCGATGGGTACTTTTCATGGAGCATGGATAACGGGCTTTACCTCTGGATTGATGGTGATTTGGTATTGGAAATCTCCGAAACATCCCACTGTATCATCGAAACATTCCGGATACATGTCTATCAAGTCTTTTTTACTCTTGATTTGTGGTTGTTTCTCCAGCGGGGTGTTGCTGTCTATCCTCAGTGACGTTTCCATCAGCTCGTGATTCACTGAGATCAATCACAACTTCTCGCAGCTGTTTAATCCCAGGATCACTGGCCCCTCAGTGTCGGTGACATAGAACATGCAGTTGATGTTCTTTCTTTTATGTGTCCCTTTGCCAAAGGTTATTCTGAGTTGTTTAATCTCACTCCCCCCGTATGCTGTCAGCGTGACATTACTTGCCTTTAAACAACCATTTTTCAGGTAGCCATCTTCTCTCAAGTTTTCGGGAAAGATCTGCTGGTACAGTCTCAATGGGAGAATGTTGCTCTGAGCCCCTGTGTCCAGCTTCAACTTTAAGTTGATGGTTGTGGGTTGACCTTTGACCCTCTTTTTGATTTGGATGATGGTGTGCAATTCTCTCTTCGGAGCATCTTCCGCTCTGGACATCTCGTGAAGCTGTACCTTTATGGTTTCGATGTTTAGTGTATTGTCATGACCATAATCATCATCATCCTGTTCATCCATGGCATGGATATTGTGTTTCTTTCTCTGGTTCTGCTGTCTGCCTTTGTTTTTGATTTATGTTCCTTCTTTCTTCATTCTACACCTCTTTTCCCAGTGGTTTAGTTTGCCGCATGCATTGCAGCTTGTTCCATATGCTGGACATTTCCCCCTGTCTGTATAATTGTGCGGTCTTCCACAGTTTCTGCACGTTTCTCCCGTTGTCATGTGCATGTCTTTGTGTGTTGTACTTTTCTCTCACTGTATCCACTCTGTTGTCCGTCTCAGAAGCCGTCCGCATGTCAGCCGTTTGAGAAATCAGCGTTCTCATTTGCTGCTTCACGGCTTCATGAGCTCTCGCAGTATCTATAGCCTCTGTTATTTCGAGCTTTTCTTTCCCTATCAGGGCTTTTTGTACCTCTGCATGCGCTGACCCCCATATCAGCTGGTCCACAAGCCTTTCCTCCATTTCCTTAAATGCACACTTGCTGGCTTCATTTCTCAGCCTTGTCAGGAAATTGTCAGCTGTTTCACTGGGTTCCTGTCTTAGACTTTGGAATTTGTATCTGTGTATACGGTGATTGGATTTAGGCTCGAGATGGTTGCTGAATTTCTCAAAGATTGTCGCAGGGTTTTCCTTTTCCTCTTCAGTCAAACTCCAGCTATTATACAAATCTAGACCTTTTTCTCCTGTCCACAACAGAATGTAATTAACCTTTTCCTCGTTGGCAGTACCCTTCAGGAAGCTTTTGAATGTAAGGTCACATTTCTGTTTGAACTTGCAGAATGCCTCTACTATATCGTCAGCTTCCCAGTTCATGAGGGGTTGCATTTGCGCAGTCAGTGCAGCGGCAGCCATCTTAGTTGCCCGTATGATTCACGCTCAATCACCGCAGACACCAGCACTCACGATCAGCTCATATATTCACTTTTCGTCTTATTCATAGTTCGTATGGCACAAGTTGTACTCACTTATACCGCTGCCACCATGTTGTGTCTCCTTGTATTATTACTATGTAATACAGACACTTTTAACTTATTTTTAGTTTACGACTTTCACTCAGTTGTATTCTTGCTTTTATGATGTTGCTGCCGCATGGTGCAGAGTGATACAAGATGTCCGACCTTGCACTGCGCACTGCCTTTCACAGTGTGCCACATAGCAATATAAATACACTAACCAAAGTAGTTCCATATAACGATGTAACAAGTAGTTCCATTTAACGATGTAATAATATAACGATGTAACACACCCCTTCCTGTACTTTAATGCTGAATCTCTTGGTGCGGTACTGGTGTAGCACAGCTTCTGGAGGAGCAGGGCAACTTGGATAGCAACTTCCTGATTTCCACGTTTAACTGTGCATGTGGGGATACCAGAAGTTGCTGTCCAATTTATTCCTACTGCAAAATCCGGGCCATGAAGATAATTAGCATGGGGTTACCCTGTGCTCCAGTATATAAATTCACTGAGTGCACTGAGCAATGCAAATCATTAGGTTCCAGGTTTGATTCTTGGTTTGTGCTGAAGGCAAATCTCAGCCAAGGTGTGAGTGAGGTACCACAATTGCCCTCGTTATTTACAGGTGACGGAAGAGAAAAATCGATCGCTAATCAACGTCCCCTGTTGGATGTGCATGTGTGGATTTCAGACAAAGATAGGATCAGGAAGGGCTCTAATGGTCCTATAATGAAACATCCCCAAAATCCATGGCAGGATATGCATCTTCGTGTAAGTGATGGGGTGCTCCCACCCAGGACCTGTCCCGCTGACCCTGCCAAGGAGAGATCTGAGAATTTAAATACTGCCAACATCAGGGAGAAAACTCGCCACTGGCTGGAGTCATATCTAGCACAAAAGAAGAAAGTTGTGGTGGTTGAAGGTCAATCATCACAGCCCCAGGACATTGCTACAGGAGTTACTCAGGGCAGTCTCCTAGGCCCAACCATCTTCAGCTGCTTCATCAATGACCTTCCCTCCAACATAAGGTCAGAAATGGGGATATTCGCTGATGACTGCACAGTGTTCAGTGCCATTCACAACTCCTCAGATAATGAAACAGTCCATGCCCGCATGCAACAAGACCTGGACGACGTTCAGGCTTGGGCTGATAAGTGGCAGGTAATGTTCGTGCCACACAAGTGCCAGGCAATGACTATATCCAACAAGTGAGAGTCTAACCACCACGTCTTAACATTCAACGGCATTACCATTGCCGAATCCCCCACCATCAACATCCTGGGGGGTCACCATTGACCAGAAACTTAACTGGACCAGCCACATAAATACTGTGGCTACAAGAGCAGGACAGAGGTTAGGTATTCTGTGGCGAGTGTCTCACCTCCTGACTCCCCAAAGCCTTTCCACCATCTACAAGGCACAAATAAGGAGTGTGATGGAATATTCTCCACTTGCCTGGATGAGTGCAGCTCCAACAACACTCAAGAAGCTCGACACCATCCAGGACAATGCAGCCCGTTTGATTGGCACCCCATCCACCACCTTAAACATTCACTCCACCACCGGCGTACCGTGGCATACTGTGTGTACCATCTACAAGATGCACTGCAGCAACTCGCCAAGGCTTCTTCGGCAGCACCTCTCAAACTCACGACCTCTTCCACCTAGAAGGACAAGGGCAGCAGGTACATGGGAACACTACCACCTCCAAGTTCCCCTTCAAACCACACACCATCCTGACTTAGAAGTATATCGTTGATCCTTCATCGTCGCTGAGTCAAAATCCTGGACCACCCTACCTAACAGCACTGTGGGAGTATCTTCACCACACGGACTGCAGCGGTTCAAGAAGACAGCTCACCACCACTTTCTCAAGGGTAATTAGGAATGGGCAATAAATGCTGGCCTTGCCAGCGATGCCCACATCCCACAAATGAATAAAACATTTTTTTCTGACAACATAGTTGTTAAATGTTAAGCTTTCCTGCTGGTTGGTACTCACAATATGCATATACCCCTGGGGTCATACTTGATGAAGTAAAAAAAATATATTGAGTTATTGTTACATGGTATTTAAAAATAACCAGTGTGCTTTCTTTGTTTGATGACTTTCTGCATCTGTGGTGCACCTTCTCAAGGGTGACTAGAGGTGGGTAATGTCAGCCTTGTCAGCAATGCTCACATCCCAAGAATACATTTTAAAATCTCCTACAATCTGAAATTCATAGGGACACTGGGAACTCTAAATCTAGGGAGTAATTTTGCAAAGCTCCACTGCTATCATGGAAACTCACTAGATGGAATCTCAGTTGGGCTGTTGGACAGAGATGTCTGGAGATCATGGGACCGATTTTCATTATTGGCAGAGCAATTGTGTTACCCGCCCGAAGTACTCAGCAAGTGGCTCAAGCCATTTTGATGGTTGGAACTCATTTGCTTCTCATTGGCAAGTTACAAGTGCGGAGCCAGGACTCGCAGGCAATTTGCCGATTGGGGGAGGGACAAAATCTTGTAGCTCCTCCTTCATGGGACCTCAATTTTCTTGCATTAATGAGGTGCCACCTGAAGCAGGTTAGAAAGTGGAATTCTCAATGTCACAGGAGCAGATCATCTGCCCCATCCTCTTGAAATTTATGAAGCATGGGCAATGTTTTACGGTGAGGAATAAGTGTGTTATGTAAAACATATAAACAAATAATAGGAAAACTTATACTCATGTTAACTGTCGATCTTTTTAACTTGTGGATAATAATGGTTATTTGTAGCAAAGTAAGATTTTTTTAAATATTTCTGTTTCCCTACATTTTTTTTATATGAACAGGCAATTATGATTAGATTTTTACCCATTTTACAGAGTGAATACACACTGAAGGCATACACAGTTTAGCTCATTCAATAAGGAAACATTACTAATTCATCTATAAATTGTGAGATTTGTACAATGGCAGGGAGCTTCGTCCACTGTCAACATAAATGATGAAAAATTGTAGGTATCACATGCACAAATTTTCAATTTGCTCTGCCAGTTGGCGAGGCTCCCTGCAACACCAATAGTTAACACCCCCGATGTCCAGATTATGTTATAAATGATGACTGACAGTGGATGTATTTATTTTCAGGTTGACGCTGCACTGAAGGGTACAAGAACCACATCTTGAGTCACATTCAGGATGAGGGCGATGGTGGCAAGGCTGCATTTATTACCCATCGCAAATTTCCTTAAGAAAGTAGTGATGTGCCTTTTCTTTCAGCACTGCACTGAATTCTCAGCCTAGATAATGTGCTGCACTCAGAGTGGGACTTAAACCCATAACCTTAGATATAATCACATGGTATAGAAAAGATTTAAATTGTGATTATTTCCTCCAAGTTTGGAATTTTTAACATTAGCTAGCTAGAAGTACTTTATATTGATAGTACTTTTTCTTTGCACTGCTTTTGCTTCAGGATTTTTTAATTTTTATACGGCAAGAGAGACTGAAAGTTTGTAGATTAGAGGGACTTGGTTGATGGGAGACTGGAAATTGCTCATTCCCTATTGAACAATGGAATATTAATCACTTTTCTGGACTGGGATCAGAGAACTCAAATTTACAGAATTTATAAGAGCACTTGTAGCTACAAGTTTTCAGATCCACAGCGGTGGCAAGGCTTGCTTTACTTACTGTGGACGTGATCTTTGTATTTGGTTTCTTTTGGTCCTGATAATCAAAGATTTTAAAATGTTACTAAGTGTGGATGTGCACTTTTCATATACAATGGATCAGCGACACATTATGAAATGTCTTTTTAATACTCATTTTGATTTGTTAAGTAGTTTAGATGTTAAAAGAAAGGCAATTAAGAAGATTGCAATACCAAGGATTTAATGTTAGCAGGATGTACTCATCCTAGGTTTGCAATACAGGGTAATAGAAGTTCTGTTACAAGATTTTTCACTGAAGTGAATAAAGAAAATAACTAAGCTCCTGGTGATTTATACAGTTCTACTTAAACATTATTACTTTATATATCCGTTTCATAGTTGAGATCAGGAAAAGGCATCTGTTTACATCAAGGGTGATCACTGTATATCTGGCTTGTTTTTCTTTCTGACAATAAACAAAATGAATCTACCTTAAGCATGGATGTCAGTCTTTCACTTAGAAATTCAAACAGTGCGTGTCATTCTGAAGACCTTTTTTATATTTGTACATGGGATGTGGGTGGCATTGGCAAGACTGCGTTCATTGCCCATCCCTAGACAGTGATGGTGGGCCTTTTCCTTGAACTGCTGCAGTCCTTGTGGTGATGGTGTTCCCACAGTGGTTTATATATTGAATCCCAGGATTTTGACCCTGTGGCGTACCGATCACAGAAAGGACACAATCCGCTTTCCGGTCCGTAGACTATAAATCAGGCGTCATGCCTTTAAGAAGGATCACACCTTTAAGAAACTCGATCTGCAACATAGTTAAGCCCAGAGCGGGGGAGGGGCAGTCGAAGCTGTGCACTGATGAAAGGCAGTCGTACTTTGTGTAGTCTCTGACTCTATTTTGTGTTCAGCATGCAGCCTCAACAATTAAACCTTTTCTGTTGAACCTCTCCGAGTTCAGTATTTTTTGCTAGGAGTACGTAGACTCCTACATTGGTGACCCCGACGCTCAGGACGACTCCTAAGCGTAACCATGGCTGACACAAACGCAGTTTCTGTGAAGCTGCCGGAGTTCTGGGAGAACCTGGCCACCGCCTGGTTCCTTCAAGCCGAATCGCAATTCCGACTCCGCGGCATCACCGCCGACGCAACGATGTACAACTACCTCCTCGCCTCCCTGGGCAGCTCCACAATCACGAAAGTCTGGACAACACTACAAAACCCTCCGGAGGAAGGCAAGTACGCACATCTCAAGGCCGCGCTCATTAAAAAATTCACAGCCTCCCAATTCTTGTGCAACTGCCACCTCCTCGACCTCCCGGGCCTCGGTGACTCCACGCCGTCAGACTTGCTCTCACACATGCTTGCTCTGACCGGCGAGGAACCGCCCGGCTCCCTCTTCCGCGCGCTCTTTATCCGCCAACTACCTCCCAGCATCCGCCCGGCGATCGTGGCGTCCAGCCTCACGGACCTCGAGGCCCTGGCTGACGAAGCTGATAAGCTCCTGTCCGCCAGCTCCAACCACGCCGTCACCCCCGACCTGGCCTCCGCAGCGTCGGCGCGCGCTCCACCCTCTATCGCGCGGCCACACAGCTCGGCCACGAGGCCCCCACATCCCCCAAGCCCTCCGACCCAGGGCTACTGCTACTTCCATACCCGGTTCGGCGCACGGGCACGCCGCTGCAGCCACCCCTGCACGTTTCCAACCGCCCCCACACCGGCCTACACGATGGCCATGGGGCAAGCAGGCGCGCTGCTGTACGTTACGGACAGCACCTCCGGACGCCGTTTCCTATGCGACACGGGCGCGCAGCGCAGCAGCATCCCCGCGTCCTCCCTCGAGATCCAGCGAGGCGGCCGCGGCCCTGCGCTGGCTGCCGCCAACTGCACCGACATCCGGACGTACGGCACCCGCACCGTCACCATCGACCTCGCAGGCTGCCGCGACCACTGGGAGTTTATCACCACCAAGGTGCTCTCCCCGCTCCTCGGTGCGGATTTCCTGTGCGCCCACAGCCTGTTGGCCGACATGCCTCGGCGCCGCCTCGTGGACATGAACACGTCACCTATCCCGGGCGCCATGGCCCCCCCAACCCGCCAAAATGACGTGGCAGTGCCGCGCCCGCTCAACGGACGACTACTCAGCACTCCTGGCTGAGTTCCCAGCCCTCACCAACCCGACCTTCTCCGCAAAGGTTGCTAAGCACGGGGTAGAACACTTCATCCCCACCACAGGCCCACCGGTGTATGCCCACGCCCGCAGGCTGGACCCGGCCAAGCTGGAGATCGCGCGGGCCGAGTTCGCCACAATGGAACAGCTTGGCATCATCCACCGCTCCAACAGCCCCATGGCCTCCCCACTCCACATCGTCACCAAACCCGACGGGGGATGGCGCCCCTGCGGGGACTACCGGCGCCACCACGCCGGATCGGTACCCCATACTGCACATTCAAGACTTCTCGGCTAGACTGGCCGGCCGCTCAGTCTTCTCCAAAGTCGACCTGGTGCGCGGTTACCATCAGGTGCCAGTCCACACCACGGATGCCTCCGACCACGCGGTCGGCGCCGTGTACGAACAGTGGGTCGACGGGGCCTGACAACCGCTGGCCTTTTTCCGCCGCCAGCTGCACCCCCCCGGAGGCCAAATACAGCACCTTTGACCGCGAGCTCCTCGCACTGTACCTGGCAGTCCGCCATTTTAGATTTCTTCTGGAGGGCCGCCCCTTCACCGCGTTTGTCGACCACAAACCCCTGACATTCGCGATGGCGAAATCTGCGGACCCGTGGTCAGCCAGGCAACAACGCCAGCTCGCCGCGGTGTCCGAATTCACCACGGACATCCGGCACGTCTCCGGTCAAGACAACGTGGTGGCCGACTGCCTATCCCGCCCCGCCGTCCACGGCGCCCACCTGGCAGTGGACTATGCTCAACTGGCAGCGGAGCAACGCACCGACCCCGATCTGCTCTCTGCGCCCACAACCCTCCCAGGGCTGCGACTGACCGACGTCGCCTGCGGCCCGTCCGCCGTCACAGTCAAATACGACACCTCCTTGGCGCAACCCCACCCCGTAGTCCTGGCGAAAACGGGTGTTCGACATCGTCCACAGCCTCTCACACCCCGGCACCCGTGCGTCCATTAGACTGGTGGCCAACCGATTTGTCTGGCACGGCCTGCGCAAAGATGTGCGCGTCTGGTCCAGATCCTGCATAGCTTGCCAGCGTGCCAAAATCCACCAGCACATCAAAGCCCTACTCGAGGAGTTCACCGTGCCAGAAAGAAGGTTCGACCACGTCCACATCGACCTTGTCGGCCCCCTGCCGCCACCACAAGGTTACACGCACCCGCTGACAATCGTGGACCGTACCACCCGCTGGCCCGAGGCCATTCCACTGACGCCCACCACCACCGCCGACATCGCGAGGGCATTCATCGGTACCTGGGTCGCTCGGTTCGGCGTTCCCTCCGACATGACGTCGGATAGAGGCCCGCAGTTCACCTCTGATCTGTGGGCCGCCATCGCCCGAAACCTCGGGGTGGCCGTTCACCACACCACGGCTTACCACCCCCAAGCCAACAGACTGTGCGAGCGATTCCACAGGTCCATGAAGGCGTCCCTCCGCGCCAGCCTCGAGGACGAGGCTTGAATCGACCGCCTCCCGTGGGTGCTACTCGGCCTACGCTCCGCGGTCAAGGTGTCGGTCGACCGGCTCAAGCTGGCGCATCTAGAGCCCAACGAACCCGTTCAAGTGGGCCAACCCCCACCGCGGAGTGGACCGCCTAAGAGCCCGACGCGTCCGACCGCCCCGCTCCCAACACCAACCACCAAGAGCCGTTCCGGCCGTGCCATCAAGCCGCCACGCCGGTTCGTACACTCCCTACTAGCGGATTCTGGGGGGAGCTGTGTGGCGTACCGATCACAGAAAGGACACAATCCGCTTTCCGGTCCATAGGCTATAAATCAGGCGTCATGCCTTTAAGAAGGATCACACCTTTAAGAAACTCGATCTGCAACATAGTTAAGCCCAGAGCGGGGGAGGGGCAGTCGAAGCTGTGCACTGATGAAAGGCAGTCGTACTTTGTGTAGTCTCTGACTCCATTTTGTGTTCAGCATGCAGCCTCAACAATTAAACCTTTTCTGTTGAACCTCTCCGAGTTCAGTATTTTTTGCTAGGAGTACGTAGACTCCTACAACCCCGTGATTCTGAAGGAACAGCGTTAAATGTCCAAGTGTGACTTGGAGCAGATAGTTTAATTAGTCATTTATCTCATTGCAATTTGTGGGACCTTACTGTGTAAGTAATGGCTGCTGTGTTTTGCTACAACAGCCACTGCACTTCAAAAATTGGCTGTGAAGTGCTTTGGGACATTCTGAGGTCGTGAAAGGCACTATATAAATGCAAGTTATTTCTTCTAAAACTTGTATTTATACAGCAGATTTAATGTGGAAGAATGTCCCAAGACGATTCACAGATATGCAGTCAGACAGAAATGTACACCAAGATGAAGGAGGAAATATTAGCAGGAGTAACCAAAAACTTGGTCAAAGGCATGGGGGGCAAAATTCGATTGCTTTGCACCTCCCTTTAGCGCCCCCTGGGCACTAATGGGCAAAAAGCAACTAGCGCCCAGGCACGGCGCCGCTAATGCCTCCCGCAAAATTAAGTGGGAGGTTAGCGGCGGCGGTAGCCGGTAGCACCCTGTGGCGCTGCACCTCCGGTGATGACATCATCGGCATGCGCAGCGCCCAGCTTGCGACCCAGCCGCAAACTAGGGTCGCATTCCCGACGTACCGCCAGACGCTATGTCCGACAGGGTCAGGGGGGCGTTCTTGCAGCCGGGCGGCGATAATTAATGGACAGGTGCTGGGCGGCCATTTTTTTGTGGGCCGCCTGCCAGCAACTGCCCCCTCTGCCCTCCTGCTGCAGAATGCCGGCTGCGATCCGTCAGAGTGCCGGGTTCTTTTGCTGGCTCCCCGCTCCCTGGTGGCCCAGCAGGGCGTCGGTGTGCACTGCGCAAGGCCCCTTCCCTTTAATAAGGGAATGGCGGTGCATGTGGCGCTGCTGCACGTAGCGCCGTGATGTTGAACTGGAGCATCCCAAGAGGGAGGGGGAGCGCTTCCAGTAGTGCGCCCACCGCCTGCTTGGAGCGCAACCATTCAATTTTGGGCACGGGGGTGATAACTTTTTAGGGGCGCTATAAGTAATGCCCCGGCGAAGTTATCGCCCCAAATGGGGCGCAAGCCAATTTTTGCCCCATGGATTTTAAGCAGGGCTTAAAGGAGGCGATGAAGCAGATGGGTTTAAGGAGGGGAATCCAGAGCATGGGGCCTAAACATCTGAAGGCACAATCACTCATGGTGGGGTGAAGGCAAAGAGATGCTTAAAAGGCTGGTGTCAGAGGAATGGAGAGTTGGGGGTGGGGGTGGAAGAGGTTGCAAAAATAAGGAAGGGCAAGGCTATGAAGAGATTTAAATACAAGAATGAGGAATTTTCAATCTAATGATTGGGAGACCGGGAGCCAATGTAGGTCAGCAAGGACAGTACTGATTGGTAAATGGTACTTGGTGCAGGATAGGATAGGTTTTTGCAAATTTTTTAAAAATTAATTCCTGGGATGTGGGCATCACTGGCAAGGCCAGCATTTATAGTCCATCCCTAATTGTCCTTGAGAAGATGGTGATGAGCCGCCTTCTTGAATTGCTGCAGTCTGTGCGGTGAAGGTACACCCATAGTGCTGTTAGGGAGGGTGTTCCATGATTTTGACCCAGCGACGAAGAAGGAAGGGCTATATATTTCCAAGTCAGGATGGTGTGTGACTTGGAGGGAAATTTGGAGGTGATGGTGTTCCCATGTGCCTGCTGCCCTTGTCCTTCTAGGTGGTAGATGTTGCGGGTTCGGGAGGTGCAGTTGAAGAAACTTTGGCGAGTTGCTGCAGTGCATCTTGTAAATGGTACTTTAAGCTGCTATACACATAATAAAAGCCGCTGTTCTGTGTGGAGATCGAAATTGCGAACGAATTTTGAGATGATAATGGACCGCTTCAAAATGGAGGAGGTCAGTGTGTATTCGTTTGTTTGTAAAGCCACATGGGCAGGGTGAAACACAGAGTGAGGAGGAAGGCCCGCCCCCACACACATCACAGGAACATGAGCATATCATGCAGGAAGAACACCAATCAGTGGAAGTTGGAAGTGAAACTGACCTATCAGAGGGAGGCAACTGAAGAAAACACGAGGGGCCTATTCAGGGAAAACACTATGAAGAGGAGAGAAATGGCGTGAAAAGTTCAGAACCATTTTATTGGTAACAAACTTATCTGTCATTGTTATGCTTATTTGTAATTCTCTGGATCCGAACGGCAGTAGGAGTAAGTCCTACAGTACACGCCGCTGGTGGAGGGAGAGAATGGTTAAGGTGGTGGATGGGGTGCCAATCAAGTGGGCCTGGATGGTGTCGAGCTTCTTGAGTGTTGTTGGAGCTGCACTCATCCAAGCAAGTGGAGAGTATTCAATCACACTACTGACTTGTGCCTTGCAGATGGTGGAAAGGCTTTTGGAGGCAGGAGGTGAGACACTCGCCGCAGGATACCCAGTCTTTGACCTGCTCTTGTAACCACAGCATTTATGTGGCTGGATCAGTTAAGTTTCTGGTCAATGGCGACCCCACAGGATATTGATTCTGGGGGATTCGGCGATATTAATGCCGTTGAATGTCAAGGGGTGATGGTTAGACTCTGGCTTATTCGAGATAGTCATTGCCTGGCACTTGTGTGGCATGAATGTTACTTGCCACTTATCAGCCCAAGCCTACATGTCGTCCAGGTCTTGTTGCATCGACTGCTTCATTATCTGATTAGTTGCGAATGGTACTGAACACTGTGCAATCATCAGCGAACATCCTCACTTCTCACCTTATGATGGAGGGAAGGTCATTGATGAATCAGCTGAAGATGGTTGGGCCTAGGACACTGCCCTGAGGAACTCCTGCAGCGATGGCCTGGGGCTGAGATGATTGACCTCCAACAATCACAACCATCTTCCTTTGTGCTAGGTATAATTCTAGCCAGTGGAGAGTTTTCCCCCGATTACCCTTGACTTCAATTTTACCAGGTCTCGTTGATGACAAGTTTTGCCTCGATGCCAGGGCAGTCACTCTCATCTCACCTCTGGAATTCAGCTCTTTTGTTCAGGTTTGAACCAAGGCTGTAATGAGGTCTGGAGCCGAGTGGTCCTGGCGGAACCTAAACAGAGCATCGGTGAGCAGATTATTGGTGAGTAAGTGCTGCTTGATAGCACTGTCGACGACACCTTCCATCACTTTGCTGATGATTGAGAGTAGCCTGATGGGGCAATAATTGGCCGGGTTGGATTTGTCCAGCTTTCTGTGGACAAGAAGTACCTGGGCAGTTTTCCACATTGTCGAGTAGATGCTAGTGTTGTAGATGTACTGGAACAGCTTGGCTAGAGGCACGGCTAGTTCTGGAGCACAAGTCTTCAGCATGACAGCCGGGATGCTTTCAGGGCCCAAAGCCTTTGTTGCATTCAGTGTGCTCAGCTGTTAGAACATAGAAAAACAAATAGGGGCAGGAGTAGGCCATTCGTCCCTTCGAGCCTGCTCCGCAATTCAATATGATCATGGCTGATCCTCTATCTCAATACTATATTCCCATAGCCCTTGATGCCTTTTGTGTCTAGAAATCTATCTCCTTCTTAAATATATTCAGTGACTTGGCCTTCATAGCTTTCTGTGGTAGAGAATTCCACAGGTTCACCACCCTCTGAGTGAAGAAATTTCTCCTCATCTCAGTCTTAAATGGCCTACACCATATATGAGACTGTGACCCCCCTTGTTCTAGATCCCCAGCCAGGGGAAACATCTTCCCTGCATCCAGTCTGTCTAGCCCTGTCAGAATTTTATACGTTTCAATGAGACCCCCTCTCATTCTTCTAAACTCTAGTGAATACAGGCCTAGTCGACACAATCTCTCCTCATACAACAGTCCTGCCATCCCAGGAATCAGTATGGTGAACCTCCGCTACACTCCCTCTATGGCAAGTATATCCTTTCTTAGGTAAGGAGACCAAAACTGCACACAGTACTCCAGGCGTGGTTTCACCAAGGCCCTGTATAACTGTGGTAAGACATCCTTGCTCCTGTACTTAAATCCTCTTGCAATGAAGGCCAACATACCATTTGCCTTCCTAACTGCTTGGTGCACCTGCATGTTTGCTTTCAGTGACTGGTGTACAATGACACCCAGGTCCCTCTGTACATCAACATTTCCCAATCTATTACTATTTAAATAATACTCTGCCTTTCTGTTTTCCCTACCGAAGTAGATAATTTCACATTTATCCACATTATACTGCATCTGCCATGTATTTGCCCACTCACAAAACTGGTCTAAATCACCTTGAAGCCTCTTTGCATCCTCCTCACAACTTACAATCCCACCTAGTTTCGTGTCGTCAGCAAACTTGGAAATATTACATTTGGTTCCCTCATCCAAATCATTGATATATATTGTGAATAGCTGGGGCCCAAACACTGATCCCTGCGGTACCCCACTAGTCACCGCCTGTCACCCCGAAAAAGACCCGTTTATTCCTACTCTCTGTTTCCTGTCTGTTAACCAATTTTCAATCTATGCCAGTATATTAGCCCCAATCCCATGTGCTTTAATTTTGCACACTAACCTCTTATGTGGGACTTTATCAAAGGCCTTCTGAAAATCCAAATACACCACATCCACTGGTTCTCCCTTATCTATTCTACCAGTTACATCCTCAAAAAAACTCCAGTAGGTTTGTCAAAGACGAGTTCCCTTTCATAAATCCATGTTGACTTTGTCTAATCCCGTTGATATTTTCTAAGTGTCCTGTTATCACATCCTTTATAATAGACTCTAGCATTTTCCCTACTATTGATGTTAGGCTAACCAGTCTGTAGTTCCGTTTTCTCTCTCCCTCTTTTTTTAAATAGTGGGGTTACAATGGCCACCCTCCAATCTGCAGGAACTGTTCCATAATCTATAGAATTTTGGAAGATGATAACACAACCAATGCATCCACTATTTCCATGGCTACCTCTATCAGTACTCTGGGATGCAGATTATCAGGCCCTGAGGATTTATCGGCTTTCAGTCCCATTAATTTCTCCAGCACTTTTTTTTACTAATACTAATTTCCTTTAATTCCTTCTTCTCACTAGACCCTTGGTTCCCTAGCATTTCTGGGAATTTATTTGTGTCCTCTTCCATGAAGACAGAACCAAAGGGCTCTAATTTCCCAGGGCCGTGGAGGCGGGAATGGAGGCGTGAGGGGTGTTAAAATTGCAAAAAGTGGCGGGCGGTCCCAACCCCGCCTCCAAGCAATTTTTAAGAAATCGTGTTTACTGCTACCATCTCCATCCCGCCTCCAAGAGGCGGGATAGGCCCTTAAGGCCCTTAACAAGCACTATATTGCCTCTATTATCCCATTTTGAAAGGCCTTTGTGATTTTAACCCTTTTCCGACGTGAAGCACGCCTGCTCTGAAACACGACGGTGAAACCTGGCGGGAGCACAATTGGATTGCTGACTATTAGCTACAGCTCCACCATTAAATAGGATATTTGATCAGCCATGATTTGCAGGTGGCAGGACCTTGTTGTCTCAGGTCTGGGGGAACTTTTAGAAGGCATAACCATAGCTGTGGAAGCTTGGAGCCTGACACCATCTCCAGTGTGGCCTCCTGGGAAACCCCTCTCGCCACCTTGACTGAGCGCTTCCTCAACTGAGGCATATACCAGAAGCATGGGAGCCATTTATTTCCTTCCCTTCTGGACATCAGATGAGGACGAAGACCAACCGCGGCACCAGCAGAACCATGAACAACAGCAGCACCAACATCAGCAGCAACAACAGGAGCGCCAGGATCTCCAGAATCGTCATGGTTTGCTGTGCACTTCACAACATGGCACAGCGTCGTGGCTTGCAGATCCCTGAGGACCAAGTGGCTCCTCACATATCCTCCTCAGATGAGGAGGAGGAGGAAGAGGAGAATGAAAACGAACATCTTGCAGAGGCCCATCAACCAGCGGCAGCAGTACGTGAGAACATTGCTGCCCGGGATGCAAGGAACGCACTCATCTTGGCCAGATTTGCTTAGCCTAGCCAATCAAGCAGTTTTGCCTCGCAGCTTCTTACCAGCTTCGACAATGGCCACGAACCAGCCGATTCCTAACAATTTGTCCACCATACTGACAATTGCAAGTAATGCTAAGCCGTCAATGTGGAAGTCCCATTAGCGAAATGACACATGCCACAACTGCAGCAGTAGCCATCAGATTTTTTATTTACATTATTCATCTGATGGCTTTTTAACATTAAACATCAAATTTCACCCGTGACTACCCTTGTGACTATTTGTGCAGTACCTTTCTCTTACGCGTGCTCCTACATGGTGCTTCCCTTGTGGCTTCAGCAGATGTGGAGGCCGCTTGCTCAGTTTCTTGCTGCTCCTGTCTCGGCACCTTTGGCGGGCGTCCTCTGGGGTTGCGAACCTGTGAGGGCTCGTCAACAGTCTGCTGCTCCTGCGGCTGTGCAGGGGTTGAGACGTCGATCTCAGTTGGGTGTGGACTCTGGTGGGGCTCTGAC
This sequence comes from Somniosus microcephalus, assembly GCF_052327205.1. NCBI lineage: Eukaryota > Metazoa > Chordata > Chondrichthyes > Squaliformes > Somniosidae > Somniosus > Somniosus microcephalus. The sequence goes on from NC_140988.1 coordinate 173,584,298, forward strand.
TGAGGGCTCTGCAGTGGCATGGAAGTGAAAGCGCTTGGAGATGAGCCCCCACTTCCTTGATGTCTGCCACCAACTTCCCTCTCATGGGTCAGGTCCCCCTCGGCGCTTGCAAGTGGCTTGAGAGCACCTTGCTGCACATCAGGGGGGCCATGGGGACCCGTATCTGCACTGGCAGTCCTACTCAGAAGGACTTCCATGAAGGTCTGGTTTCTCTGTTCAATAGATGACCATCGCTCCTCCAGAGATGTCATTCTATTCAGAACACTCACCATGTTTTCTGCACTCTGGTGACTTATCAACTCCATGGAGGTTGCCATCCTTTCCATGGTGATGCGTTCATGCACCAATGACTCCACAAAGGCTCTGCTCATGTTCGCTATGGACTCCTCCATTCGCTCCACACTCGCAGCGACCCTGGAGACAAAACCTGCCAGAGACTCCTGCATCTGCTCCTGGAGTTCCAGCGCCGCTGATCTTATGGATGGACCCAGAGGCAGAGGGTCGACATACAGCTGAGCCGAGCTGGGAGAGTCCTGCGCCCTCCGACTAGGACTCTCTTCTGCTGTCCCTGTCTGCACAATCTGCTAATGCTCACTTGTGAGCTGTGATACACCAGGTGACAACACTGCACGATCTCGCGAAGGTACCACCGAGGTGTGAGTGTCTGCGCTGGTGCTGGGTGCACTGAATTCTGCTGACGCTGCGTCCTCAGAGGTTGCAGCTTCCTCTGAGGAGTCTGGATGCTCAGGCTCTTCCTCCTGGCTAGTGTGGATGGGTGCTTGCGATGGTCCTGTGGGGGAGTAAAGGAAAGAGTCAGAGATGTGATGCCAAGGTTACATGCACATTACATATTGCAGATGATCATCAGTCCATCTGTTAGAGCTTCAGAATCATTATCAGCGACTCATGCAATGTCAATGAGAGAAATGGAAAACTATTCTGTCACCAGCTTGCTGTGATGCACCCGTCTGTCCGTCCCCCACTTGCGCATCGTCTTCCACTCCTATGATCTCCAGGGCCGCCTCCTCCCAGGGGGTGAGCTGGGCTACTGAGGGTGGCCCTCCTCCTGTCCTCGCTCTTTCCCTCTTATTGTGAGATCTCTTTTCCTGCAATGAGGGAGACAAGTGGAGTTTGAGTGAGAATGAAGGAGTGAGTGTCGAGAATCCATAGCATAGATGCTTACAAGGAGACAAAGATGGAGTGAGGTGGCATGACCACAGGTCCGCCCTGTGTGTTGTAAGTTGTTTTCATACCATCACAGAGATAGGGAGTGTGAGGGCTGCATAGTCGAATAGTTAGGTGAATGTGACCATAGAGAGAGAGGGAATGGGTAAGGGTGCAGGGATGTCAGTGTCAAGTGGGATGTGGAGGAAGAGGTTGTCAAAGCTGAGTGCTGGTGAGGAGAGGCAATGGGGATCAGATTGAGGGTGATGGGAAAGTCATACTCACTTTTCCAGTGCGCAGGTCATGAAACCTCTTCCTGCACTGAAGCCAGGTTCTGCGGGTTATTGACAAAGAGTTGTCCTCCTGGGCCACCTGGACCCACACAGCCTTGGTCTGTTGGGGAGGCTTCGTCCTCCCTGAAGAAGGGAAGAGCACCTCTTTATTGGCTCTTGCTCCCTCCACTAAAGCTTGCAGGGCAACGTCATCAAACCTGGGAACAGACTTAGGTCTCTCGCTGGTCATTCTGCCTCCAGGTCCCTCTAACATGAAAGGCCAAAAGGTTGGCAGTCTGCAGAAGAAGCAAGGCTTGTTGCAGACCTTAAATGCAGCAGCAATGATAACGTCATCGGAGGCGAGTTTCATACTGATAAAACTAATTGGGCCATGGGTTCCCACACGCTGGAATTCAATTGCCCATTTAAGTTAAAATCGCATCATTCTCCCACATCGATTTAGAATCAGGTGGCTAACACGAAAAGCGGATTACACGACCTCAGCCCGCCCCGTGACAAAATCCAGCCCAAAATACTTGTTTAATTGCGCTGCCATTTCCTTGTTCCCTGTTATAAATTCTCCCGTTTCTGACTGTAAGGGACCTACAGTTGTCTTCACTAATCTTTTTCTTATTACATACTTGTAGAAGCTTTTACAGTCAGCTTTTATGTTCCTTTCAAGTTTACTCTCACACTCTATTTTTCCCCTCTTAATTAATCTCTTGGTCCTTTCGTGCTGAATTCTAAACGGCTCCTAATCCTGAGGCTTGCTACTTTTGCTGGGAACTTTATATGACTCCTCTTTGGATCTAATACTATCCTTAATTTCTTTTGTTAGCCATGGTTGGGCCACTTTTCCTTTTGTGTTTTTGCACCAGAAAGGAATGTATAACTGTTGCAATTCATGCATTCGTTCCTTAAATGTTAGCCGTTGCCTATCCACCGTCATGCCTTTTAATGAAGCTCCCCAATCTATCATAGCCAACTCACTCCTCATACTTTTGTAGTTTTCTTTGTTTAGATTTAGGACCCTAGTTTCGGATTGGACTTCTTCACTTTCCACCTTAATGAACAATTCTATCATGTTATGGTCACTCTTCCCTAAAGGACCCCGCACAACAAGATTATTAATTAACCCCTTCTCATTGCACAATATCCAATCTAGTATAGCCTGTTCCCTAGTTGGCTCCTCAACGTACTGGTCTAAAAAACCATCTCGTACACACTCCAGGAAATCATCCTCCACAGTATTATTGCTAATTTGGTTTGGCCAGTCTATATGTAGATTAAAGTCACCTATGATTACTGTCGTACCCTTGTTACATGCATCTCTAATTTCCTGTTTGATGCCATCCCCTACATTACCACTACTGTTTGGAGGCCTATAGACAACTCCCACCAATGTTTTCTGCTTCTTGGTGCTTCTTAGCTCCACCCAGACTGATTCTACAGCCATTATCCTTTCTCACTAATGCATTGATTTCATCCTTTACTAACAACGCCACCCTTTTCCTTTTTGCCTGTCCTTCCTAAATATCGAATATCCTTGGATATTCAGCTCCCAGCCTTGGTCACCCTGCAGCCATGTCTCCATAATCGCAATTATATCGTACCCGTTTACATCTATTTGCGCTGTTAATTCATCTACCTTATTAAGAATGCTTTGTGCGTTCAGATACAGTGCCTTTAGATTTGTCTTTTTAACATTACTAGACATCTTAACATTTTTTGTACTATGGCCCTATTTGTCTTATTACCATTCTTTCTTACCCGGACCCTATTTGTTAGTGAACTCCTTTGTTTGTACGCTCTGTCCCTTCCTGACACAATCTGGTTATCCTTACCCCAATCACTTTCCTGCACTGCTTCTGTTAAGTCTGTGTGTTCTAGTTATTGTTAATGAGAATCACTGCACACAGACCACAAGAATAAATTCAACAGGTCTTTACTAGTCGAAGGTCAGGCTGAACTGCCCAATAAATCATTACACAGCACTTATATACCGGTGTGGTCACCACCGGTATTACAGTATACAGCAGCCAAGATAAAGTACTGCATCTCTTAAAATAGTTCTCTTAAAGGTGGAACGGTTACATACACCACAGCTTCCTTGTTTTTTCTCTTTAGCATTCTAGATTTCTCTCCCCTGTACCTGCCTCACTTACAGTCACACTGATGCGCCTCAATGACTTCAAGACTCAAAGTTAACTGAATAAAACAAGGCTTTTATTAGCAAAGAAAAGATGCCTGTGGCTTCACCTAGCATGCTGCTGTTCTGCTGCAAGACAAGCCTGGGCTTGTCTTAAGTAGGGCCAGGTATGGGCGGAGCCGACACACAAAGGGGGCGGTCCACTATACACAATACAAGGTAAAGCACCGGAGCAGGCAATACAATATATGTAGTTAACTACAGAGTCTGATGAATGACATATTTCATCACATTCACCCCTTCTACAGATTTAGTCTGTCCGGGGGTGTGATAGTCCTCTGTGACCGACGTAACTGTTGCGGTGCCGCGGGTGCCGGCTGGCTGTCCCGGGTGGTCTCCTGGGTCTCTGCCGGGGGCGCCACCTGGGTTGAAGGAGTAGGTGGTGGGGGTACCGTTGGCTGGTGTTCTTCCGGGGGTGATGAAAGAATAGTGGGTGGAGTGGGTGGGTAATAGTTGTTGTGGTTGTTGTGGTTGTTGTTGTTGTAGTCATTGTCGTTGTTGCTGTTGTTATCGGCTGGGGCGAGGTCTTTTATGGACACAGTGTCCTCCCGTCCGTCGGCGTGCCGGGCATACGCATATTGTGGGTTGGCGTGGAGCAGGTGCACTGGCTCCACGAGAGGGTCCGTCTTGTGGCCCCTCACATGCTTCCGCAAAAGTACCGGACCTGGGGTGGAGAGCCATGACGGTATGGATACGCCTGAGGTGGATTTCCGGGGAAACACAAACATTAGCTCATGAGGCGTGGCATTAGTGGCGGTACACAATAGTGACCGTATTGAGTGGAGCACATCTGGGAGGACTTCCTGCCAGCGGGAGATAGGGAGGCCCTTGGTCCTTAGAGTTAGGGTGACTGCCCTCCATACTGTCCCGTTCTCTCGCTCCACCTGACCGTTACCCCGGGGGTTGTAGCTGGTGGTACGGCTCGTGGCAATCCCCTTGGACAGCATGTACTGGCGTAGCTCTTCACTCATGAAGGACGCCCCCCTATCCGTGTGGATATAGCTTGGCATCCCGAACAGGCAGAACAGGCTGTTGAGGCATTTAATGACCGTGGCACTGGTCATGTCTGGGCAGGGGAAGGCGAATGGGAAACGGGAGTATTCGTCCACAATGTTCAGGAAGTAAACAATGCGGTCGACGGACGGGAGGGGGCCCTTGAAATCTAAGCTAAGCCGCTCGAAGGGCCGTGTAGCCTTGATTAGGTGGGCTCTATCAGGGCGGTAGAACCGAGGCTTGCACTCAGCGCAAGTGCGGCAGTTCCTGGTCAGGGACCGAACTTCCTCAATCGAGTAGGGTAAGTTGCGGGACTTTATGAAGTGGAACAGCCGTGTGACCCCTGGGTGGCAGAGGTCGTTGTGGAGGGTCTGTAGCCGATCCCCGGTGGCGTTGGCACACATCCCTCGTGAGAGGGCGTCGGGGGATTCGTTAAGGGCCCCCGGCCGGTATATGATGTCGTACTCGAAGGTGGAGAGCTCGATCCGCCACCTAAGAATCTTATCATTTTTAATCTTCCCCCTCTGTTTATTATTGAACATAAACGCTACCGACCGCTGGTTGGTAAGTAGGGTGAAGCGTTTGCCGGCTAGGTAGTGCTGCCAGTGGCGCACTGCCTCCACGATGGCTTGGGCCTCCGTTTCCACGGAGGAGTGTCTGATCTCGGGCCCCTGGAGGGTCCTCGAGAAGAAAGCTACGGGCCGCCCCGCCTGGTTGAGGGTGGCCGCCAGGGCAAAGTCAGACGCATCACTTTCCACTTGAAAGGGAGTGTTCTCGTCCACTGCCTGTAGCGTGGCCCGTTCAATATCCTGCTTAATGCTTTTGAAGGCAGCATGGGCCTCAGCAGAGAGCGGGAAAGAGGATGCTTTCAAGAGGGGGCGGGCTTTATCGGAGTAGTTGGGGACCCATTGGGCATATGAGAATAACCCCAGGCACCTTTTCAGGGCTTTGGGAGTGTTGGGCAGGGGCAGCTCCCGTAGGGGGCGCAATCGGTCGGGGTCTGGTCCGATTTCCCCATTCTCCACCATGCTGCCTAGTATGCAGAGGCGCGTGGTGTTGAAAACGCACTTGTCCTCGTTGTAGGTGAGGTTGAGTTTTTGTGCGGTTTTCAGAAACCTCGCGAGGTTTGAGTCGTGGTCCTGTTGGTTGTGGCCGCAGATGGTGACGTTGTCGAGATAGGGGAAGGTTGCCTGCAAGTGGTGGTCATCGACCATGCGGTCCATCTCCCTCTGAAAGACCGAGACCCCATTCGTCACCCCAAAGGGGACTCTGAGGAACTGGTAGAGGCATCCGTTTGCCTCGAAGGCGGTGTACGAACGGTCCTCTGGTCTGATAGGGAGCTGGTGATACGCTGACTTGAGGTCGATGGTGGAGAACACCCGGTATTGGGCGATTTGGTTCACCATCTCGGATATGCGGGGTAGCGGGTAGGCGTCTAGTTGGGTATAGATGTTGACTGTTTGACTATAGTCAATCACCATCCGCTTCTTCTCGCTACCCCTCACCACCACCACTTGGGCGCGCCACGGGCTGTTGCTGCGTTCAATAATGCGCTTCCTCAGGAGCCTGTCTACCTCGGTCGCGATAAACCGCCTGTCCTCCCAGCTGTACCTCCTGCTTTTGGTCGCTATTGGCCGGCAGTTAGGGGTAAGGTTCGCGAATAGCGAAGGCGGCTTTACCTTCAGGGTAGCCAGACCGCACACTGTGAGGGGCGGCTGGGTCCCACCGAAATTGAGCGTGATGCTTTGGTGGTGGCACTGAAAATCCAGGCCCAAGATCACGCTCACACATAAATCCTTCATAATTAACAATTTAAAATTATTATATACAGTGCCTTTAACGGACAATCGTACCGCGCAGTAACCCGCAATAGTCGATATCTGGGTTTTGTCGGCCATAGAGATCCTGCCCTGAGTAGGGACTATAGTTAGAGAGAGTCGTTGTACCAGATCAGGGTGAATGAAGCTCTCCGTGCTCCCGCTGTCAATTAAACATTTAACCTTGCACCCATTTACCTCGATGTCCACCATCGATTTGGATAGTGGGTGCGGTCTGGACTGGTCCACTGTGATCGACGCCACTGTAGGGCCCTGATCGGGACAAGATGGTGGGCCACACGAGGCCGGGTAAGATGGCGTCCACGATGTCTGCTCACGAGATTGCGGACCCCACGAGTTCGGACAAGATGGCGTCCAAGATGGCCGCTCCCACGGCGCGCACGCGGCGGTGGCGGTTTTGCCTGCAGGGTTCCCTCTGCACACCTTCCCAAAGTGCCCCTTCTTACCGCACTTACAGCAGGTGGTGCCTTTCGCCGGGCACAGGTTCCTGGTGTGCTTCGGCTGCCCGCAGAAGTAGCATTTGGGGCCCCGATGCGTCGCGGCGGTCATAGGGCTTCTGGGGGGAGAGCAGCGCCCCGACGGTGTTGGGCTACCGGGCGGGGAAGCAGAGGCGGCGTGGGCCGCGCGGCCTGACGAGTAGGAGTCAGAGTTCTTCTGAGCCACATCCAGCGATCGCGCTGTGTCCACAGCCTGTGTCAGATCTAGGCCCGTTTTCTCTAGCAGTCTCTGCCGGATGTAATTAGAGCTAAGGCCTGCGATAAAGGCATCCCGAATAAGCTCGTCTGTGTATACCGTGGCTTTCACGTCTTTGCATTTGCAGTCTTTGCCAAGCGCTTTTAGGGTGACTAGAAAGTCCTCTAGCGACTCTCCGGGTCACTGTGTGCAGGTAGCAAGCAGGTGCCTGGCGTACACCTCGTTGGTAGGCCGCTGATAGTGGGCCTTTAGAATGTTGCAGGCATCCAGGTAGGTGGCGGCGTCTTGGATGAGTGGAAAAACCCGGTGGCTTACCCGATTCTGCAGGATCCCGAGTTTCACATCTCCGGTGGCTTTAGAGGCTGTGACGGCTTCGGAGTTGGCCATAAAGAATTCCAAGCACTGGAACCAGTGTCCAAACCGTGCCGATGCATCCGAAGCATGCGGGTCCAAATCCAAGCGTTCCGGTTTCAAAAGTTGATCCATCGTTAAAGTTTGCTAATAAAATTGATGCGCCTCAATAACTTCAAGACTCAAAGTTAACTGAATAAAACAAGGCTTTTATTAGCAAAGAAAAGATGCCTGTGGCTTCACCTAGCATGCTGCTGTTCTGCTGCAAGACAAGCCTGGGCTTGTCTTAAGTAGGGCCAGGTATGGGCGGAGCCGACACACAAAGGGGGCGGTCCACTATACACAATACAAGGTAAAGCACCGGAGCAGGCAATACAATATATGTAGTTAACTACAGAGTCTGATGAATGACATATTTCATCACACACACCCTCCTGTCCCTGACCACGTGTCAATTCTAAAGTATTTAATCTAAGAGGTGTAGCTGCCTCCTGGAGCAAAAAGTCCAGGTAACTTTCTCCCTCCCTGATGTCTCGCAATGTCTGCAGCTCGGACTCCAGCTCCTCAACTCGGAGCCGAAGTTTCTCGAGCCGCAGACACTTACCGCAAATGTAGTCACCTTGGACAAAAATGTCCACAAGCTACCACATATTGCAGCAGCAACACATCTCCTGTTCTCCCATTATTTTATTTATTTAATTAATTAGTTTAGTGTTACTCAAATTATTTACCTCGTTTAGTTTATTAAATTAATTAAATTAAGTTTAGTTTTTAAAATTTAGTTATAAGTTATATGTTAACTTAAAACTTAGCCCACAGTCACTACCTATCACTTACTTGCCTTACCTGTGACGTCACAGTGCCATTTTCTCTTGTTGATGGAGGTTGTCTGCTGCTTTTATCCCCGCTCTCGGGCCTTGGTCTGCTCCCACTCAGGTCCGCTGTCGCTCTGCGGGAGAAGTTAGGAAAAACAAGCACCTCTTTCCCCCACTTCACCGAACTCCCACACTTATCAAACTCCCAGTTGTTCACTCTGTGCTCACTGCACTCTGTTTCTTGATATCACATGGAGCGAATCGAATTGGCTGAAGACTGGCTTCTGTGATGGTGGGGACCTCAGGAGGAGGCCGAGATGGATCATCCACTTGGCACTTCTGGCTGAAGGTGGTCGCAAATGCTCCAGCCTTGTCTTTTGCACTTGTGTGCTGGGCTCCGCTATCATTGAGAATGGGGATGTTCATGGAGCTTCCTCCTCCCGTTAGTTGCTTAATTGTCCACCACCATTCACGACTGGATGTGGCAAGACTGCAGAGCTTTGATCTGATCCGTTGATTGTGGGATCGTTTAGCTCTGTTTATAGCATGCCGCTTCCGCTATTTAGTATGCATGTAGTCCTGTGTTGCAGTTTCCCCAGGTTGGCACCTCATTTTTAGGTACGCCTGGTTCTGCTACTGGCATGCTCTTCTGCACTCCTCATTGAACCAGGGTTGGTCCCCTGGCTTGATGGTAATGGTAGAGTGAGGGATATGCCGGGCCATGAGGTTAACGATTGTGGTGGAATATAATTCTGTTGCTTCTGATGGCCCACAGCGCCTCAAGGATACCCAGTTTTGAGCTGCTAGATCTGTTCTGAATCTATACCGTTTAGCATGATGGTAGTGCCACACAACACAATGGAGGGTGTCCTCAGTGTGAAGAAGGGACTTTGTGTCCTCAGTGTGAAGAAGGGACTTTGTCTCCACAAGGACTGTGCAGTGGTCACAGCTACCAATACTGTCATAGATAGATGCAGTTGTGACATGTAGATAGGTGAGGACGAGGTCAAGTAAGTTTTTCCCTCAAGTTGGTCCTCTCACGAACTGCAGCTATGTCCTTCAGGAGTGGTGCTACAAAGGGGTCCGGAGTCAATGTTGCGGATTCCCAGGGCCACCCCCTCCCGACTATATATCACTGTGCTGCCACCTCTGGTGGGTCTGTCCTGCCGGTGGGACAGAACAAACCCAGGAATGGTGGTGGAGGAGTCTGGGACATTGGCTGAAAATGTTAGATGAAATAAAGCTTATAGAGGCTGGGATGTCATCAAGGGGAGCATTGGAATACTCAAGTCTAAGATGACAAATGCATGGATGAGGCTTTCAGCAGCAGACAGACTGAGGCAGGGGCAGGTGATATTACAAAGGTGAAAGTAGGCAGCCTTTGTGATGGCGAGCACATGGGGTCAGAAGTTCAATTTGGGATTGAACAGGACATAGATTGCAATCAGTCTGGCTCAGCCTGAGACAGTGGCAGGGCAGGGGAATGGAATTAGTGGTGATGATACAGAACCTGGAGGGGAGCCAAGGGTCTAATGAGGGTGGGGAACTTAATGTAATTAATATAAGTAGAGGAAATGTACTAGAGAAACCAATGGGACTAAAAGCCGACAAATCCCCTGGACTTGATGGCCTACATCCTAGGGTTCTAAAAGAGGTGGCTGAAGAGATAGTGGATGCATTGGTTTTGATCTTCCAAAATTCCCTAGATTCTGGAACGGTCCCAGCGGATTGGAAGGTCACAAATGTAACACCGCTATTCAAGAAAGGAGGGAGAAAAAAAATGGAACGACAGGCCAGTTAGCCTGACATCAATCGTCGGGAAAATGCTGGAATCCATTGTTAAGGAAGTGGTATCAAGTCACTTAGAAAATCATAATATGATTAGGCAGAGTCAACATGGTTTTATGAAAAGGAAATCATGTTTGACAAATTTATTAGAGTTTTTTGAAGATGTAACTAGCAGGGTAGATAAAGGGGAACTAGTGGGTGTAGTATATTTGGATTTCCAAAAGGCATTTGATAAGGTGCCACATAAAAGATTATTACAGAAGATTAGGGCTCATGGGGTTGGGGGAAATATAATAGCATGGATAGAGGATTGGGTAATGGACAGAAAACAGAGAGTAGGGATAAATGGATCATTTTCAGGTTGGCAGGCTGTAATGAGTGCAGTGTCACAAGGATCAGTGTTGGGGCCTCAGCTATTTATAATCTATATTAATGACCTAGATGAAGGGACCGAGTGTAATTATTCTGTCCTCCTCATGACCATGATTCGACAGATAGCTAAACCCTTATCACCAAACAGGAGGCGTTGATTGTTATAATCCAATTTAATAATACAGATGAAACTACAGAGGAAATAAGAAATTATAACATCAAACAAGGCCGATTTGTATCACAAATATCAATAAATGGTGGCATAGATCGAACATAAAGAACATGTGATAAAAGCTACTCACAGATTATGCCAACTAAGGGGGAAACCGAGAAGGTAAGCATTAGATACAGTAAACATCCCCAGACATGTAGTTTCCATGAGGCTGCTCCCTTTTTACTGGCTTTCCGATTCAAATTCAAACTCAACTGTCAGTGCACAAGCACACTGCAACGAAACGTCACATGACACAAATGAACAATAGGGAGGTATATAGTCGAACACTAGGGGGAGACAAAAACACAATCCCAAAGTCTATTAGAAGACGTAACACTCCCCGTCTGGTATCTCTAAGATTCCACATAATAAAGAAAATACAACTTATCAGAAAGCAACCATCTGGTCTTCCTGCTTCATCTGAGGACCTTGCGCATCTACTGACTGAGTCAAACTGAGCATCCTCTCTTTGCCTTTTTTATACTTTTGTTGTCTTGTTTTGATGCGATCCATCTGTCTCTTGAGCTGATCCATTGATTTCTTTGATCCATAGATAATCTTGTACATGACAATCTTGCCCTCAAAACTGATGAAGAAGAACATGCCGCCACAGATGTAAATCCAATACTTGACAAACATTCCCATCACCAGGTTTCCTAATACTTTCATTATCTCCTTTCCTTGCTGGCCATCTTCTTTTTCCTCCACTTTGACTTCTGCTAAGGCAGATTCCTTGTGTTTCTCTGCTTCACGACGCTCTGTAATATATTGGCGGAGCAGGAGCCAGAATGTCAGTGCACACAGGATCTTTGAACCCAGTTCAACACATGGGGTCTCCATCCTTTTTAAGACTCCTGATGGCTCGGGGAGTTCGTCTTTTGTGAGGTCGAGACTCCATATATATTGCAGGGTTAACAGGACATTGCCATAGAAGACCATGAATGGGGATGTGAGCATAGCATATCGCCGCCGGTCACGCACCATCCAAAGTACGCAGGACCAGATCAATAACACAAAGGTGAGCCAGCTATGGTAAGTAATACTCCAAGCCATCATAGCAATGAGTGCACATATATAGCTGTTTCATAATAAAACGGAAGACGGTGAAAAGGCTGTTGAGCCTGCTGTTAACTGGCTCCTCTGGGATTTTTTCTTCTTCCGTTTTGTCTTCTTTTAAGGGCAGAGCTACTTCTGCGTGCCCATTGTCAAACACTTTCTGCATGAATGAGATGAAGTGGTCCTTTGTATCCGGCTTTCTTTCCAGCGTGCGGCGGAGAGAGATGAGTCGATTGAGTGCTTGTCCTCGGTTGTTAGGCAACCGTCGTCTTGGAGTTCTGAACGGGAGAGGAGCGACCCAGCTATTGCTACTGTCCATGAAGACTTCTTCATCCATGTTCTTTATAAAGAGTTTGTCCTCAATGGAAGGAGCTAACTTGTCATCGTCACTCGTCCTTTTGAAGACCGCCTGACCAAGACGATCCCCTTGCTTTCCGTGTTCTGGTCGCTCAGTAGGATCATCAGAGAGAGAGCTTGGAACCTGTATGTCGTATCTTTCTTTCACTTGAAAGCTGTTGGGACACGGATCAAAGAGTGAGGGGCGACCATTCTTCAGCACATTTGTATGGAATGTGTTCACTTTGGCAGGTCTGTGGGCGTTTCCCAGACAATCATCACCGATGATGACCCACCCTAGGTCAAGTCTCTGAGCATAAGGTGAGTCGTGTGGACCATTTATCTGTTCACGTACCTTGTGGATTCTCAATATGTCTCTGCCTAGTAGAAGTAGGATGGGAGCTTGAGGGTCCAACGGTAGAATCTGGTAAGCCACTGGTTTGAGATGAGCATGATGAAGCGCTGCTTCAGGTTCAGGGATCTCTGACCTGTTATTAGGCACCTGGTTACACTCTATTAGTGTGGGCAGAGGCAGACTCGTCTTTCCATCAAGGGTCTCCACTACGAAACCGCTGGCCCTCCTTCCTGATGTCTCCACTAGGCCGGCACAAGTTTTCAGTGAATATGGGGAGCTGTTTCCTTCTATGTTGAAGTGGTTGAAGAACTGAGACTTGGCGAGTGATCTGTTACTCTGATCATCCAGCATGGCGTATATCTTTATGGCTTTCTCTTGCTGTCCTTCAGGGTAGACCGTCACAAGACAGATTTTGGAACAGGATTTGCCGCTGATGTGTGCTCCGCAGACCTTGGTGCAATGTGAGGCTACTTCAGGTGTCAGAATGTTTTCCTCTTCCTCCCCGCCGTGCTCTGCTGCGGCGGTCGAGGCCGTTGAGACCCAGGGGGCTGGACCTGGGTGGAGTGCTGTGTTGTGGCCTTCGCTATTGCATTCTGCACATTTGACGGCCGTGTTACAGTCCCGTGCCAGGTGAGTTGAAGAGGAACAGCATTTATAACAGATGCCACGTTCCTTTAAGAAGGATTTGCGATCCTCCAAAGTCCGTTCTCTGAAGCTCCGACACCTCCTGAGCGGGTGCGGCTTGTTGTGGATGGGGCATTGCTTGACGGGGTCGTCCATTTTCCCATCTGCGTTGTCGCTGGAGGAGGCGCTGGACAGTGACATTTCAGTTTTATGAACTGACACTGGAGTTCTCTGGCTGTACCTTGTGGCAGACTGTGCTGTCTTCGGTGGCCCAGGGCTTTGAGTGGAGAAGAAGAAGCTTGGGTCGTTTCTTATTTTAGCCTGCTGGCAGATAAACTTGGCAAAAAAGGAGAAAGGTGGGAAGGGAACGTTGTGATCTTCCTTATACTTTGATCCCCGAGTTACCCATTTTTCCTGCAAGTTGAATGGTAACTTTTCAACAATGGGATTTATTCCGTGTGCCGTGTCAAGGTACAGAAGGCCTGGCAGACTTCCCTCAGTTTTTGCTGAGTCAATTTCCATTAGGACGTCACCTAACTCTCTGAGCTTCAGGTGGTCTCGATTGAGGATCTTGGGAAAGTTCTCCAGCTTCTTAAACAGTGCATTCTCAACCACCTCCGGGGAGCCATAGCTCTCGTCCAGACGATCCCATATCCTCTTCAACCCCCTTTCCGGGAGGTTAATGTGCACAGCTCGAATTCTCTTGGCATGCTCAGAGGATTCCTTACCCAGCCATTTAGCAAGGAGGTCGATTTCTTCGCTTGCTGACAGGTCTAACCCTCTTGTGGTGTTCCGAAAAGTAGACCTCCATGCTCTGTAGTCTTCAGGTTGGTCGTTGAACTGTAGCAGCCCGGTGGTGACGAGTTCACGACATGCGAAGAACCTCACGAAATCTGACATGCCTCGGGTCTGTTCGCGGTGAAGTAGAGCAGCTGGACTGTGATAGGTCTCCAGATGTTGTGAACGATAATGATGGGTTAGCTTTTGGTCTTCTGGTTGGAACTTGTGTTCGTCGTCTTCCACAGTGTGTTTGTTGGGCTCGCAACGGTGCTGAGATGCATGGCCAGACTCTTCCTGTTCGTGTATTAACTCTGGAACAGGCTCCATGTCAGGCATTGAAGGGTTAACAGCGTGTGACCTGGAGTGGCTTTGTATGTATTCTGTGGTGCGTTGCACTGGATCTTGATGAGGGAGATGAAGGTTAAGGTTGCTGCCTGTTGCTTCACCTTCAGCAGCTGCTTCAAGGACTTCTGCCTCCGCTAGAGCTGCTGCTGCCTCTTTTTCTATATCCAATACGGCTAATGTTGCTTCAATACGTGCCTTTTCCATTTTTATGTCCATTTCCTTTTGAGCAAAGGATATCTTTGCTTTGGCTGCTTCGGCCTTGGCTCTGGCCATCGCTGCTGCTGCACCAGTAGCAGACATACTTGAATGCCTGGAGGAGCCAGAACAGTGAGATCTGGTCTCCTCTGCTCGTTTCAATGGTGACTGTTCCTCCATTCCAGCTTGTGGGACAGGGGTGGTCTGGAATGTGTGGCTTCGGAGATGCATTGATTCGTGTTGGTGTTGAGTATGTACCCAGGATGATGACGTAGAGTATCTGTACCTTTAGCAGATTCGCCCATGGGAAGGTAATCTTTTCACTATTCTGTCCTCCTCATGACCATGATTCGACAGATAGCTAAACCCTTATCACCAAACAGGAGGCGTTGATTGTTATAATCCAATTTAATAATACAGATGAAACTACAGAGGAAATAAGAAATAAGAAATTATAACATCAAACAAGGCCGATTTGTATCACAAATATCAATAAATGGTGGCATAGTCGAACATAAAGAACATGTGATAAAAGCTACTCACAGATTATGCCAACTAAGGGGGAAACCGAGAAGGTAAGCATTAGATACAGTAAACATCCCTAGACATGTAGTTTCCATGAGGCTGCTCCCTTTTTACTGGCTTTCCGATTCAAATTCAAACTCAACTGTCAGTGCACAAGCACACTGCAACGAAACGTCACATGACACAAATGAACAATAGGGAGGTATATAGTCGAACACTAGGGGGAGACAAAAACACAATTCCAAAGTCTATTAGAAGACGTAACAGTAATATATCCAAGTTTGCTGATGATACAAAGCTAGGTGGGACAGTAAGCTGTGAAGAGAAAACAAAGAGACTGCAAAGGGATATAGATAGACTGAGTGAGTGGGCAGTAAGGTGGCAGATGGAGTATAATGTAGGGATATGTGAGGTTATTCACTTTGGTAGGAAGAATAGAAAAACAGAAGATTTTTTAAATGGCTCGAGGAGCCTTATGGCCTACTCCTGCTCTTACTTCTTATGTTCTTATAACCTTCCCGCAGTTTAGTCATATTACTCTTTCTGATCAAATACAATCCAGTATCAAAAGAACTAGCTTTGAGAGTGGTCATGGATGAGTCAGTGATCTTCTCTGGATCTAGGAGCCAAGTCCACAAATTCTGCACCATTTTTGACATACAAGTGGTTAATCCAGGCTGGGGGCACAAAGGAATTTGAGGCTGAAGCCATTTCTACCAGACTTCCACAATTTTGACCCCATTGATAAATCGTGATTTAGGGAGGAGAGGCACTTCTTCCATCAACTCCCCCCCCCCCCCAACCAAATTACGATAGAATTTTTGGAAGCAGGACTAACCAAATGTTGGGTTTCCCCTAGAAGTCCCACCAGCTTAGCCTACTGCACAGCTAGTGGCATATAAATCCACATCAGAGCGTACTTACCCTAATACAGACAAATGTGGGGCGAACAATGTCGTATTCCAGTGGCAAAACAGGTGCAAGCATGATTTGAAATGGATACCTATGGATGCATGAGCCAGACAGGCCTGTATCTCCATTGGCTCTGGGTGCTCCGTTAATGGCACAGATTCCCACCCCTGATATTCAAATTACCCCAACTCCAGATATGGAAGAGGAAAAAAAAGTTACAGTCTATATCATGCTTTTGATTAACATTCCAATCTGTAAACATGTTTATATGTTGCAAGTCAACCTAACATATGCTTTATTATTGGTTGATTCCCTATATTACTCAGTGTTATATACTACTCAGGGAAAAAAAGAGTTACAGTCAAAGATTGACCCTCCCTATCAACACTGACGTACTCAGAATCACAGAAACCCCACAGTGCAGATAGAGGCCATTTCAGCCCATCGAGCCTGCACCGACACATATCCCACCCGATCCCTGTAACCCCTACACCAACACATATCCCACCCTATCCCCGTAACCCCACGTATTTAATCCCCCTAACACTAAGGGTCAATTTATCATAGCCAATCAACCTAACCCGCACATCTTTGGACTGTGGGAGGAAACCGGAGCACCCGGAGGAAACCCACGCAAATACTGCTGAGTATTTATTTTCATTTCAGATTTCTAGCACTGATGGTTTGAAACTTTTCCAACGGGCTTCCAGCCGCAGCACTGTCCTTCTAGTCGGTCAGTCTGGTCCCACCTCTGTAACTCCCTCTAACAGCAGCTCCCCAATGGCCACTTGGACCGTTCCTCGGGGAGGAGAGCTTAAGCACAGAGCTTGGAGAGAGAGCTGGGTGATTTGTAATCAGAGTAGATCGCAAGCAGAGTGGAAGAATTTGGTGATCGGATGAATTTGGTGGAGAGGAGGATGGCGGTTTCTCACGTCCAACTCAAAAGGAGGAGTGAAGCCACAGAACCCGAGGACACCAAGTTAAGTATCTAGGTATCTAATATTTAGGTTCTTTGTGTTTAGTATCTCAATGGTTCTTTTTAAACTGAATAAATATTTTTTGTCTTTTTTCTCGCGGAGGAGGAAGGTCAGAAAAACATTAGTGATAGGGGATTCAATAGTTAGGGTAACAGACAGGCATTTCTGCAGCTGCCGACGTGACTCCAGGATGGTATGTTGCCTCCCTGGATGTCACTAAGCGGCTGAAGGACATTCTGAGAGGGGAGGGTAAACAGCCAATGGTCATGCTTCAAATCGGTACCAATGACATAGGTAGATAAAAGGATGAGGTCCTGCAGGCAGATTTTAGGGAGCTAGGAAAGAGATTAATAAGCAGGACCTCAAAGGTAGTAATCCCCAGATTACTCCCAGTGCCACACGCCAGTGAGTGCAGAAATAGGAGGACAGAGCAGAAGAATGTGTGGCTGAAGAGATGGTGCAGGAGGGAGGGCTTTAGATTCCTGAGGATTTGGGACCGATTTTGGGGGAGGTGAGACCTGTACAAGCCGGATGGGTTGCATCTCAACAGGGCTGGGACCAATATCCTCGCGGGGAGGTTTGCTAGTGCTGATGGGGAGGGTTTAAACTAGCTTGGCAGGGGGATGGGAACCTGAACATGGATTCAAAGGGAGAAAAGCGAAGCTGGAAATGGAAGGCAGTAAATTAGTAAGTGAGTTTTGAAGGCAGAGGAAGCAAAGGCTAGAAAATAGACAACAAAGGGGTTTGGCAGTGCTTGATGGTATATACTTCAATGCAAGAAATCTAGTAAATAAGGCAGATAAACTGAGGGCACAGATAGACACGTGGAAGTATGATATCATAGCCATTACTGAAACATGGCTGAAAGAAGGGCAAGAATGGCAGCTAAACATACAAGATTCTGAGGCGGATTGACAGGGTAAATGCTGAGAGGTTGTTTCTCCTGACTGGCGAGTCTAGAACTAGGGGACATAGTCTCAGGATAAGGGATGAGGAGGAATTTCTTCACACAGAGAGTTGTGAATCTTTGAGATTCTCTACCACAAAGGGCTGTGGCTGCTGAATCGTTGAGTATATTTAAAGCTGAGATAGATAGATTTTTGGACTCCAGGGAAATCAAGGGATATGGAGATCGGGTGGGAAAGTGGAGCTGAGTTTGAAGATCAGCTTTGATCTTATTGAATGGCGGAGCAGGCTTGAGGGGCTGTATGGCCTACTCCTAATTCTTAAACATTCCTGGTTACAGGGCTTTCAGATGAGATACAGAGGGGGATATAAAAGGAGGAGGGGTCGCAATATTGGTTAAAGAAACAATTACAGCTGTGAGGAGGGTGATATGTTAGAAGGATCATCAAATGAGGCCATATGGGTTGAACTGAAGAACAAAAAAGGGGCAATCACACTGCTGGGAGGGTACTATTGACCCCCAAATAGTCAGAGCGAGATAGAAGAGCAAATATGTAGGCACATTTCTGAGAAGTGCAATAGCAGTAATAGTAGGGGATT